>NC_134364.1:128480818-128780818 GCF_048569485.1 Anomaloglossus baeobatrachus
TATTCTTGTACATAGGGGCAGTATTATAGTAGTTATATTCTTGTACATAGGGGGCAGTATTATAGTAGTTATATTCTTGTACATAGGGGCAGTATTATAGTAGTTATATTCTTGTACATAGGGGCAGTATTATCTATATATATAATTGCCTTATTCTGTCTGTCTGTCTGTCTGTCTATCTGTCTGTCTGTCATGCTCCGAAATTGTGTCCTTACGGTGACACAAAGCTGATTGGCCGCTGGGCTCGCCATGGCCCCGCCCCCCCACACGGATTGGCCTCTCGCCCCGGCTCTCTGCAGGCCCCGCCCCCCTCACGCAATGCACGCTCGCTCTGGCCGCCCAACTGACACGGGGCTCCGATTCCCAGGTGAGTACACACACATCAGATCACACTCACTCTCACACTCACTCTCACACACACCTCACACACTCACAACATGCTGGGATATCGCTTGCTTCTACACCGGCTCCGTCAGG
Organism: Anomaloglossus baeobatrachus; assembly: GCF_048569485.1. Taxonomy (NCBI): domain Eukaryota; kingdom Metazoa; phylum Chordata; class Amphibia; order Anura; family Aromobatidae; genus Anomaloglossus; species Anomaloglossus baeobatrachus. Next base: position 128,481,296 of record NC_134364.1, read on the forward strand.
ATCCCGGCAGCGCCAGACATGACCTTGCGATGCTGGGATCTTAACGGAGGCCGTGAAAGCTGGTAACCATTATACACATCGGGTAACTAAGGTCCCTTAGTTACCCGATGTGTATCATAGTTACCAGTGTACACCGGCTCACACTCACTCTCATACACACCTCACACACACATCACATCGCATCCACACATCAAGGTCCTGCAGCTGCGGAACATACATAACATAACAGCACACACACATAACAGCACACACACACACACAAATCAGATCACACTCACACATACCTCACACATCACATCGCATCCAAATACTCACAACATCCTGGGATATCGCTTGCTTCTCGGCGGCGATATTGTGCTGTGAGCTTCCAGGACCTGACGGAGGATCACATGGCCAGAAGCATGTGATATCCCCGGATGTTGTGAGTATCAGCACGTATGTGCAATATCGTCAGTGTCTGTGTGTGTGAGTGTATGCGATCGGGTGTGTGTGAGTGGATGCGATCGGTTGTGTGTGTGAGTGGATGCGATCGGTTGTGTGTGTGAGTGGATGCGATCGGGTGTGTGTGAGTGGATGCGATCGGTTGTGTGTGTGAGTGGATGCGATCGGTTGTGTGTGTGAGTGGATGCGATCGGTTGTGTGTGTGAGTGGATGCGATCGGGTGTGTGTGAGTGGATGCGATCGGGTGTGTGTGAGTGGATGCGATCGGTTGTGTGTGTGAGTGGATGCGATCGGTTGTGTGTGTGAGTGGATGCGATCGGGTGTGTGTGAGTGTATGCGATCGGGTGTGTGTGTGAGTGTATGCGATCGGGTGTGTGTGAGTGGATGCGATCGGTTGTGTGGGTGAGTGGATGCGATCGGTTGTGTGGGTGAGTGGATGCGATCGGTTGTGTGGGTGAGTGGATGCGATCGGTTGTGTGGGTGAGTGGATGCGATCGGGTGTGGGTAAGTGTCGGCAGAGAAGCACGGCGTGCTGGAGGAGGCTGGGAGCAGAGAGGCTGATCTTGGGGAAGGCTGGGAGGGGGAGGCTGATGCTGAGGGAGGCTGGAAGGAGAGAGGCTGAGCAAACGTGCTCCATCCGCCATACTGCGCACTCCCCATCGTGCTGCATCCCCCATGCTGCGCACTCCCAAACGTGCTCCATCCGCCATGCTGCGCACTCCCCATCGTGCTCTATCCGCCATGCTGCACACTCCCAAACGTGCTCCATCCGCCATGCTGCGCACTCCCAAACGTGCTCCATCCGCCATACTGCGCACTCCCCATCGTGCTCTATCCGCCATGCTGCACACTCCCAAACGTGCTCCATCCCCCATGCTGCGCACTCCCAAACGTCCTTCATCCGCCATGCTGCGCACTCCCCATCGTGCTCTATCCACCATGCTGCACACTCCCAAAAGTGCTCCATCCGCCATGCTGCGCACTCCCAAACGTGCTCCATCCGCCATGCTGCGCACCCCCCATCATGCTCCATCCGCCATGCTGCGCACTCCCAAACGTGCTCCATCCGCCATGCTGCGCACTCCCAAACGTGCTCCATCCGCCATGCTGCGCACTCCCAAACGTGGTCCATCCGCCATGCTGCGCACTCCCAAACGTGGTCCATCCGCCATGCTGCGCACTCCCAAACGTGCTCCATCCGCCATGCTGCGCACTCCCAAACGTGGTCCATCCGCCATGCTGCGCACTCCCAAACGTGGTCCATCCGCCATGCTGCGCACTCCCAAACGTGGTCCATCCGCCATGCTGCGCACTCCCAAACGTGCTCCATCCGCCATACTGCGCACTCCCAAACGTGCTCCATCCGCCATACTGCGCACTCCCCATCGTGCACCATCCGGCATGCTGCGCACTCCCAAGCGGATGGAGCATGATGGGGGGTGCGCAGCATGGCGGATGGAGCACGTTTGGGAGTGCGCAGCATGGCGGATGGAGCACGTTTGGGAGTGCGCAGCATGACGGATGGAGCACGTTTGGGAGTGCGCAGCATGACGGATGGAGCACGTTTGGGAGTGCGCAGCATGACGGATGGAGCACGTTTGGGAGTGCGCAGCATGCCGGATGGTGCACGATGGGGAGTGCGCAGTATGGCGGATGGAGCACGTTTGGGAGTGCGCAGTATGGCGGATGGAGCACATTTGGGAGTGCGCAGCATGGCGGATGGAGCACGTTTGGGAGTGCGCAGCATGGCGGATGGACCACGTTTGGGAGTGCGCAGCATTGCGGATGGACCACGTTTGGGAGTGCGCAGCATTGCGGATGGAGCACGTTTGGGAGTGCGCAGCATGGCGGATGGAGCACGTTTGGGAGTGCGCAGCATGGCGGATGGAGCACGTTTGGGAGTGCGCAGCATGGCGGATGGAGCACGTTTGGGAGTGCGCAGCATGGCGGATGGAGCACGTTTGGGAGTGCGCAGCATGACGGATGGAGCACGTTTGGGAGTGCGCAGCATGACGGATGGAGCACGTTTGGGAGTGCGCAGCATGCCGGATGGTGCACGATGGGGAGTGCGCAGTATGGCGGATGGAGCACGTTTGGGAGTGCGCAGTATGGCGGATGGAGCACATTTGGGAGTGCGCAGCATGGCGGATGGAGCACGTTTGGGAGTGCGCAGCATGGCGGATGGAGCACGTTTGGGAGTGCGCAGCATTGCGGATGGAGCACGTTTGGGAGTGCGCAGCATGGCGGATGGAGCACGTTTGGGAGTGCGCAGCATGGCGGATGGAGCACGTTTGGGAGTGCGCAGCATGGCGGATGGAGCACGTTTGGGAGTGCGCAGCATGCCGGATGGTGCACGATGGGGAGTGCGCAGTATGGCGGATGGAGCACGTTTGGGAGTGCGCAGCATGGCGGATGGAGCACGTTTGGGAGTGCGCAGCATGGCGGATGGACCACGTTTGGGAGTGCGCAGCATGGCGGATGGACCACGTTTGGGAGTGCGCAGCATGGCGGATGGAGCACGTTTGGGAGTGCGCAGCATGGCAGATGGAGCACGTTTGGGAGTGCGCAGCATGGCGGATGGAGCACGTTTGGGAGTGCGCAGCATGGCGGATGGAGCACGTTTGGGAGTGCGCAGCATGGCGGATGGAGCACGTTTGGGAGTGCGCAGCATGGCGGATGGAGCACGTTTGGGAGTGCGCAGCATGGCGCATGGAGCACGTTTGGGAGTGCGCAGCATGGCGGATGGAGCACGATGGGGAGTGCGCAGTATGGCGGATGGAGCACGTTTGGGAGTGCGCAGCATGGCGGATGGACCACGTTTGGGAGTGCGCAGCATGGCGGATGGAGCACGTTTGGGAGTGCGCAGCATGGCGGATGGAGCACGTTTGGGAGTGCGCAGCATGGCGGGTGGAGCACGTTTGGGAGTGCGCAGCATGGCGGATGGAGCATGATAGGGGGTGCGCAGCAAGGCGGATGGAGCACGTTTGGGAGTGTGCAGCATGGCGGATAGAGCACGATGGGGAGTGCACAGCATGGCGGATGGAGCACGTTTGGGAGTGCGCAGCATGGGGGATGCAGCACGATGGGGAGTGCGCAGTATGGCGGATGGAGCACGTTTGGGAGTGCGCAGCATGGCGGATGGACCACGTTTGGGAGTGCGCAGCATGGCGGATGGAGCACGTTTGGGAGTGCGCAGCATGGGGGATGCAGCACGATGGGGGGTGCGCAGCATGGGGGATGGAGCACGATGGGAGGTGCACACCTCCCCCCAACACACACACACACGCGCACTGCACAACACACACACACTAGGAATCACAAACAACGCCCTACACAGACACCCACACACACAGACAACGCTGCACACACAAATATACGCACATACTGCACAACACACACATTGCTTAAAACATACCTCCCCCAAAACACACCACACACACACAAACCGCACAACACACACACACACAACGCTACAGACACACAGCGCTCCACAAACAACGCAACACACGCAACACACATACAACACCGCTCTCACCCCCCGCGACACTCAGAACATGTACAGCGCCCTACACAAACACTTGGTAACTACACACAACAACATATATATATATATATATATATATATATAACAAAAATCATACATGAACTACACAATACGTAAATTCTAGAATACCCGATGCGTAGAATCGGGCCACCTTCTAGTAGTAGTTATATTCTTGTACATAGGGAGCAGTATTATAGTAGTTATATTCTTGTACATAGGGGCAGTATTATAGTAGTTATATTCTTGTACATAGGGGGCAGTATTATAGTAGTTATATTCTTGTACATAGGGGCAGTATTATAGTAGTTATATTCTTGTACATAGGGGCAGTATTATAGTAGTTATATTCTTGTACATAGGGGCAGTATTATAGTAGTTATATTCTTGTACATAGGGGCAGTATTATAGTAGTTATATTCTTGTACATAGGAGCAGTATTATAGTAGTTATATTCTTGTACATAGGGGGCAGTATTATAGTAGTTATATTCTTGTACATAGGGGCAGTATTATAGTAGTTATATTCTTGTATATAGGGGCAGTATTATAGTAGTTATATTCTTGTACATGGGAGCAGTATTATAGTAGTTATATTCTTGTATATAGGAGCAGTATTATAGTAGTTATATTCTTGTACATAGGGGCAGTATTATAGTAGTTATATTCTTGTACATAGGGGCAGTATTATAGTAGTTATATTCTTGTACATAGGGGCAGTATTATAGCAGTTATATTCTTGTACATAGGGGCAGTATTATAGTAGTTATATTCTTTTACATAGGGGCAGTATTATAATAGTTATATTCTTCTACATAGGGGCAGTATTATAGTAGTTATATTCTTGTACATAGGGGGGCAGTATTATAGTAGTTATGTTCTTGTACATAGGGGGGCAGTATTATAGTACTTATATTCTTGTACATAGGGGCAGTATTATAGTAGTTATATTCTTGTACATGGGAGCAGTATTATAGTAGTTATATTCTTGTATATAGGAGCAGTATTATAGTAGTTATATTCTTGTACATAGGGGCAGTATTATAGTAGTTATATTCTTGTACATAGGGGCAGTATTATAGTAGTTATATTCTTGTACATAGGGGCAGTATTATAGCAGTTATATTCTTGTACATAGGGGCAGTATTATAGTAGTTATATTCTTTTACATAGGGGCAGTATTATAATAGTTATATTCTTCTACATAGGGGCAGTATTATAGTAGTTATATTCTTGTACATAGGGGGGCAGTATTATAGTAGTTATGTTCTTGTACATAGGGGGGCAGTATTATAGTACTTATATTCTTGTACATAGGGGCAGTATTATAGTAGTTATATTCTTGTACATAGGGGGGCAGTATTATAGTAGTTATATTCTTGTACATAGGGGGGCAGTATTATAGTAGTTATATTCTTGTACATAGGGGCAGTATTATAGTAGTTATATTCTTGTACATAGGGGCAGTATTATAGTAGTTATACTCTTGTACATAGGGGGCAGTATTATAGTAGTTATACTCTTGTACATAGGGGCAGTATTATAGTAGTTATATTCTTGTACATAGGAGCAGTATTATAGTAGTTATATTCTTGTACATAGGGGCAGTATTATAGTAGTTATACTCTTGTACATAGGGGGCAGTATTATAGTAGTTATATTCTTGTACATAGGAGCAGTATTATAGTAGTTATATTCTTGTACATAGGGGCAGTATTATAGTAGTTATATTCTTGTACATAGGGGGAAGTATTATAGTAGTTATATTCTTGTACATAGGGGCAGTATTATAGTAGTTATATTCTTGTACATAGGGGGCAGTATTATAGTAGTTATATTCTTGTACATAGGAGCAGTATTATAGTAGTTATATTCTTGTACATAGGGGCAGTATTATAGTAGTTATATTCTTGTACATAGGGAGCAGTATTATAGTAGTTATATTCTTGTACATAGGGGCAGTATTATAGTAGTTATATTCTTGTACATAGGGGGCAGTATTATAGTAGTTATATTCTTGTACATAGGGGCAGTATTATAGTAGTTATATTCTTGTACATAGAGGCAGTATTATAGTAGTTATATTCTTGTACATAGGGGCAGTATTATAGTAGTTATATTCTTGTACATAGGGGCAGTATTATAGTAGTTATATTCTTGTACATAGGGGCAGTATTATAGTAGTTATATTCTTGTACATAGGGGCAGTATTATAGTAGTTATATTCTTGTACATAGGGGCAGTATTATAGTAGTTATATTCTTGTACATAGGGGCAGTATTATAGTAGTTATATTCTTGTACATAGGGGCAGTATTATAGTAGTTATATTCTTGTACATAGGGGGCAGTATTATAGTAGTTATATTCTTGTACATAGGGGCAGTATTATAGTAGTTATATTCTTGTATATAGGGGCAGTATTATAGTAGTTATATTCTTGTACATGGGAGCAGTATTATAGTAGTTATATTCTTGTATATAGGAGCAGTATTATAGTAGTTATATACTTGTACATAGGGAGTAGTATTATAGTAGTTATACTCTTGTACATAGGGGGCAGTATTATAGTACTTATATTCTTGTATATAGGAGCAGTATTATAGTAGTTATATTCTTGTACATGGGAGCAGTATTATAGGAGTTATATTCTTGTACATAGGGGCAGTATTATAGTAGTTATATTCTTGTATATAGGAGCAGTATTATAGTAGTTATATTCTTGTACATGGGAGCAGTATTATAGTAGTTATATACTTGTACATAGGAGCAGTATTATAGTAGTTATATACTTGTACATAGGGGGTAGTATTATAGTAGTTATATTCTTGTACATGGGAGCAGTATTATAGTAGTTATATACTTGTACATAGGAGCAGTATTATAGCAGGTATATTCTTGTACATAGGGGCACTATTATAGTAGTTATATTCTTGTACATAGGGGCAGTATTATAGTAGTTATATTCTTGTACATGGAGCAGTATTATAGTAGTTATATTCTTGTACATGGAGCAGTATTATAGTAGTTATATTCTTGTACATAGGGGCAGTATTATAGTAGTTATATTCTTGTACATAGGGAGCAGTATTATAGTAGTTATATTCTTGTACATGGGGCAGTATTATAGTAGTTATATTCTTGTATATAGGAGCAGTATTATAGTAGTTATATTCTTGTACATAGGGGCAGTATTATAGTAGTTACATTCTTGTACATAGGAGCTGTATTATAGCAGTTATATTCTTGTACATAGGAGCAGTATTATAGCAGTTATATTCTTGTACATAGGGGCAGTATTATAGCAGTTATATTCTTGTACATGGGGCAGTATTATAGTAGTTATATTCTTGTATATAGGAGCAGTATTATAGCAGTTATATTCTTGTACATAGGGGCAGTATTATAGTAGTTATATTCTTGTACATAGGGGCAGTATTATAGTAGTTACATTCTTGTACATAGGAGCAGTATTATAGCAGTTATATTCTTGTACATGGGGCAGTATTATAGTAGTTATATTCTTGTATATAGGAGCAGTATTATAGCAGTTATATTCTTGTACATAGGGGCAGTATTATAGTAGTTATATTCTTGTACATAGGGGGCAGTATTATAGTAGTTATATTCTTGTATATAGGAGCAGTATTATAGTAGTTATATTCTTGTACATGGGAGCAGCATTATAGTAGTTATATTCTTGTACATAGGGGCAGTATTATAGTAGTTATATTCTTGTACATAGGGGCAGTATTATAGTAGTTATATTCTTGTACATAGGGAGCAGTATTATAGTAGTTATATTCTTGTACATGGGGCAGTATTATAGTAGTTATATTCTTGTATATAGGAGCAGTATTATAGTAGTTATATTCTTGTACATAGGGGCAGTATTATAGTAGTTATATTCTTGTATATAGGAGCAGTATTATAGCAGTTATATTCTTGTACATAGGGGCAGTATTATAGAAGTTATATTCTTGTATATAGGAGCAGTATTATAGTAGTTATATACTTGTACATAGGGAGTAGTATTATAGTAGTTATATTCTTGTACATAGGGGCAGTATTATAGTAGTTATATTCTTGTATATAGGAGCAGTATTATAGTAGTTATATTCTTGTACATGGGAGCAGTATTATAGTAGTTATATTCTTGTACATAGGGGCAGTATTATAGTAGTTATATTCTTGTACATAGGGGCAGTATTATAGTAGTTATATTCTTGTACATAGGGAGCAGTATTATAGTAGTTATATTCTTGTACATGGGGCAGTATTATAGTAGTTATATTCTTGTATATAGGAGCAGTATTATAGTAGTTATATTCTTGTACATAGGGGCAGTATTATAGTAGTTACATTCTTGTACATAGGAGCAGTATTATAGCAGTTATATTCTTGTACATAGGAGCAGTATTATAGCAGTTATATTCTTGTACATAGGGGCAGTATTATAGCAGTTATATTCTTGTACATGGGGCAGTATTATAGTAGTTATATTCTTGTATATAGGAGCAGTATTATAGCAGTTATATTCTTGTACATAGGGGCAGTATTATAGTAGTTATATTCTTGTACATAGGGGCAGTATTATAGTAGTTACATTCTTGTACATAGGAGCAGTATTATAGCAGTTATATTCTTGTACATAGGGGCAGTATTATAGTAGTTATATTCTTGTACATAGGGGCAGTATTATAGTAGTTATATACTTGTACATAGGGGCAGTATTATAGAAGTTATATTCTTGTATATAGGAGCAGTATTATAGTAGTTATATACTTGTACATAGGGAGTAGTATTATAGTAGTTATATTCTTGTACATAGGGGGCAGTATTATAGTAGTTATATTCTTGTATATACGAGCAGTATTATAGTAGTTATATTCTTGTACATGGGAGCAGTATTATAGTAGTTATATTCTTGTACATAGGGGCAGTATTATAGTAGTTATATTCTTGTATATAGGAGCAGTATTATAGTAGTTATATTCTTGTACATGGGAGCAGTATTATAGTAGTTATATACTTGTACATAGGAGCAGTATTATAGTAGTTATATACTTGTACATAGGGAGTAGTATTATAGTAGTTATATTCTTGTACATAGGGGGCAGTATTATAGTAGTTATATTCTTGTACATGGGAGCAGTATTATAGTAGTTATATACTTGTACATAGGAGCAGTATTATAGCAGGTATATTCTTGTACATAGGGGCACTATTATAGTAGTTATATTCTTGTACATAGGGGCAGTATTATAGTAGTTATATTCTTGTACATGGAGCAGTATTATAGTAGTTATATTCTTGTACATAGGGGCAGTATTATAGTAGTTATATTCTTGTACATAGGGAGCAGTATTATAGTAGTTATATTCTTGTACATGGGGCAGTATTATAGTAGTTATATTCTTGTATATAGGAGCAGTATTATAGTAGTTATATTCTTGTACATAGGGGCAGTATTATAGTAGTTACATTCTTGTACATAGGAGCAGTATTATAGCAGTTATATTCTTGTACATAGGAGCAGTATTATAGCAGTTATATTCTTGTACATAGGAGCAGTATTATAGCAGTTATATTCTTGTACATAGGGGCAGTATTATAGCAGTTATATTCTTGTACATGGGGCAGTATTATAGTAGTTATATTCTTGTATATAGGAGCAGTATTATAGTAGTTATATTCTTGTACATAGGGGCAGTATTATAGTAGTTACATTCTTGTACATAGGAGCAGTATTATAGCAGTTATATTCTTGTACATAGGGGCAGTATTATAGTAGTTATATTCTTGTACATAGGGGCAGTATTATAGTAGTTATATACTTGTACATAGGGGCAGTATTATAGAAGTTATATTCTTGTACATAGGGGCAGTATTATAGCAGTTATATTCTTGTACATAGGGGCAGTATTATAGTAGTTATATTCTTGTACATAGGGGCAGTATTATAGTAGTTATATACTTGTACATAGGGGCAGTATTATAGAAGTTATATTCTTGTACATAGGGGCAGTATTATAGAAGTTATATTCTTGTACATAGGGGCAGTATTATAGTAGTTATATTCTTGTACATAGCGGCAGTATTATAGAAGTTATATTCTTGTACATAGGGGCAGTATTATAGTAGTTATATTCTTGTACATAGGGGCAGTATTATAGTAGTTATATTCTTGTATATAGGGGCAGTATTATAGTAGTTATATTCTTGTACATAGGAGCAGTATTATAGTAGTTATATTCTTGTATACAGGAGCAGTATTATAGTAGTTATATTCTTGTACATAGGAGCAGTATTATAGTAGTTATATTCTTGTATATAGGGGCAGTATTATAGTAGTTATATTCTTGTATATAGGGGGCAGTATTATAGTAGTTATATTCTTGTATATAGGGGCAGTATTATAGTAGTTATATTCTTGTATACAGGAGCAGTATTATAGTAGTTATATTCTTGTACATAGGAGCAGTATTATAGTAGTTATATTCTTGTATATAGGGGCAGTATTATAGTTATATTCTTGTACATAGGGGGCAGTATTATAGTAGTTATATTCTTGTATATAGGGGCAGTATTATAGTAGTTATATTCTTGTACATAGGAGCAGTATTATAGTAGTTATATTCTTGTATATAGGGGCAGTATTATAGTTATATTCTTGTACATAGGGGGCAGTATTATAGTAGTTATATTCTTGTACATAGGGGCATTATTATAGTAGTTATATTCTTGTACATAGAGGCAGTATTATAGTAGTTATATTCTTGTACATAGGGGCAGTATTATAGTAGTTATATTATTGTACATAGGGGCAGTATTATAGTAGTTATATTCTTGTACATAGGGGCAGTATTATAGTTATATTCTTGTACATAGGGGGCAGTATTATAGTAGTTATATTCTTGTACATAGGAGCAGTATTATAGTAGTTATATTCTTGTACATAGGGGCAGTATTATAGTACTTTATTCTTGTATACAGCAGCAGTACTATGTGTATATTTGTGGGACTCACGGTCAGGACATGTGGCAGCTCCTGCTTCACCATCTCTCTGAACTCCTTCTTGTTCATCTTGTCATGTTTTCCTTTCTTCTTGGCGTAGTCATAATATTTTCGGACCAAAACCTCAATAGCGGATTCCAGTTCGCTGCAGCTGGACGCCATCAGTGCGCAGGGCTGGGGCCTCTCTACAGAGTGGTCAGTCAATCTGAAAGAGGTGTCGTCTACCCTGCAGAGCGTCAGCTCTTGAGCCTAGCATTGCTTTATATATGGTGTCATTTCTTGCTACTTCTCCACCTTCGTGTCACTGGATGCTGAAGATAAAATACAAAAAAAAATTAAAAATCCGAATCCAAGGGCGACAGCGTCTTCTATTAATACATGACGATTATTTAGAAGGAAAGACGACGGGAAAAGGAGGCTGCTGTGAACAATGGCCGCACGTCCTGTACTAGCAAGGGTTAATCTAACCGCTCCCAACTGCTCCGTCCCCACAGAGGAGTAACCGCTCTGCAATACATAACACAAGGTGCGACCTGTCCACGAGATCCGCTCCAACCGCCACCCCCGAAATATCCTCTTATATCCTACTCCTCCTTAATGGTCACCCCTTTCCCTTTGCACTGTACTCCCACACATACAGTCATATGAAAAAGTTTGGGCACCCCTATTAATGTTAACCTTTTTTCTTTATAACAATTTGGGTTTTTGCTATTTCAGTCTCATATATCTAATAACTGATGGACTGAGGAATATTTCTGGATTGAAATGAGGTTTATTGTACTAACAGAAAATGTGCAATCCGCATTTAAACAAAATTTGACCGGTGCAAAAGTATGGGCACCTCAACATAAAAGTGACATTAATATTTTGTAGATCCTCCTTTTGCAGAAATCACAGCCTCTAGTGGCTTCCTGTAGCTTTTAATGAGTCCCTGGATCCTGGATGAAGGTAGATTTGACCATTCCTGTTTACATAATTCCAGTTCAGGTAAGTTTGATGGTCGCCGAGCATGGACAGCCGCTTCACATCATCCCACAGATTTTCAATGATATTCAGGTCTGGGGACTGGGATGGCCATTCCAGAACATTGTAATTGTTCCTCTGCATGAATGCCTGAGTAGATTTGGAGCGGTGTTTTGGATTATTGTCTTGCTGAAATATCCATCCCCTGCGTAACTTCAACTTCGTCACTGATTCTTGCACATTATTGTCAAGAATCTGCTGATACTGAGTTGAATCCATGCGACCCTCAACTTTAACAAGATTCCCGGTGCCGGCATTGGCCACACAGCCCCAAAGCATGATGGAACCTCCACCAAATTTTACTGTGGGTAGCAAGTGCTTTTCTTGGAATGCCGTGTTTTTTTGCCTCCATGCATAACGCCTTTTTGTATGACCAAACAACTCAATCTTTGTTTCATCAGTCCACAGGACCTTCTTCCACAATGTAACTGGCTTGTCCAAATGTGCTTTTGCATACCTCAGGCGACTCTGTTTGTGGCGTGCTTGCAGAAACGGCTTCTTTCGCATCACTCTCCCATACAGCTTCTCCTTGTGCAACGTGCGCTGTATTGTTGACCGATGCACATTGACACCATCTGCAGCAAGATGATGCTGCAGGTCTTTGGAGGTGGTCTGTGGATTGTCCTTGACTGTTCTCACCATTCTTCTTCTCTGCCTTTCTGATATTTTTCTTGGCCTGCCACTTCTGGGCTTCACAAGAACTGTACCTGTGTTCTTCCATTTCCTTACTATGCTCCTCACAGTGGAAACTGACAGTTTAAATCTCTGACACAACTTTTTGTACCTTCCCCTGAACAACTATGCTGAATAATCTTTGTTTTCAGATCATTTGAGAGTTGTTTTGAGGAGCCCATGATGCCACTCTTCATAGGAGATTCACATAGGAGAACAACTTGCAAGTGGCCACCTTAAATACCTTTTCTCATGATTGGATACACCTGCCTATGAAGTTCAAAGCTCAATGAGGTTACAAACCAATTTAGTGCTTTAGTAAGTCAGTAAAAAGTAGTTAGGAGTGTTCAAATCAAGAAATTGATAAGGGTGCCCATACTTTTGCACTGGTCAAATTTTGTTTAAATGCGGATTGCACATTTTCTGTTAGTGCAATAAACCTCATTTTAATCCAGAAATATTACTCAGTCCATCAGTTATTAGATATATGAAACTGAAATAGCAAAAACCCAAATTGTTATAAAGAAAAAAGGTTAACATGCCAAAACTTTTTCATATGACTGTATCACCCCTTTCCCTTTACACTGTACTCCCCCCACCTATCACCCCTTTCCCTTTGCACTGTACTCCCCCCACCTATCACCCCTTTCCCTTTGCACTGTACTCCCCCCACCTATCACCCCTTTCCCTTTGCACTGTACTCCCCCCACCTATCACCTCTTTTCCTTTGCCCTGTACTCCCCCCACCTATCACCTCTTTCCCTTTGCACTGTACTCCCCCCACCTATCACCCCTTTCCCTTTGCACTGTACTCCCCCCACCTATCACCCCTTTCCCTTTGCCCTGTACTCCCCCCACCTATCACCCCTTTGCACTGTACTCCCCCCACCTATCACCCCTTTGCACTGTACTCCCCCCACCTATCACCTCTTTCCCTTTGCACTGTACTCCCCCCACCTATCACCCCTTTCCCTTTGCCCTGTACTCCCCCCACCTATCACCCCTTTGCACTGTACTCCCCCCACCTATCACCTCTTTTCCTTTGCCCTGTACTCCCCCCCACCTATCACCTCTTTTCCTTTGCCCTGTACTCCCCCCACCTATCACCTCTTTTCCTTTGCCCTGTACTCCCCCCACCTATCACCTCTTTTCCTTTGCACTGTACTCCCCCCACCTATCACCTCTTTTCCTTTGCACTGTACTCCCCCCCACCTATCACCCCTTTCCCTTTGCCCTGTACTCCCCCCACCTATCACCCCTTTGCACTGTACTCCCCCCACCTATCACCTCTTTTCCTTTGCCCTGTACTCCCCCCACCTATCACCTCTTTTCCTTTGCACTGTACTCCCCCCACCTATCACCCCTTTCCCTTTGCACTGTACTCCCCCCACCTATCACCCCTTTCCCTTTGCCCTGTACTCCCCCCACCTATCACCCCTTTCCCTTTGCCCTGTACTCCCCCCACCTATCACCCCTTTGCACTGTACTCCCCCCACCTATCACCTCTTTTCCTTTGCCCTGTACTCCCCCCACCTATCACCTCTTTCCCTTTGCCCTGTACTCCCCCCACCTATCACCTCTTTCCCTTTGCCCTGTACTCCCCCCACCTATCACCTCTTTTCCTTTGCCCTGTTCTCCCCCCACCTATCACCTCTTTTCCTTTGCCCTGTTCTCCCCCCACCTATCACCTCTTTTCCTTTGCCCTGTACTCCCCCCACCTATCACCTCTTTCCCTTTGCCCTGTACTCCCCCCACCTATCACCTCTTTTCCTTTGCCCTGTTCTCCCCCCACCTATCACCTCTTTTCCTTTGCCCTGTTCTCCCCCCACCTATCACCTCTTTTCCTTTGCCCTGTACTCCCCCCACCTATCACCTCTTTTCCTTTGCACTGTACTCCCCCCACCTATCACCTCTTTTCCTTTGCCCTGTACTCCCCCCACCTATCACCTCTTTTCCTTTGCCCTGTATTCCCCCCACCTATCACCCCTTTGCCCTGTACTCCCCCCACCTATCACCTCTTTTCCTTTGCCCTGTACTCCCCCCACCTATCACCTCTTTCCCTTTGCACTTTACTCCCCTCACCTATCACCCCTTTCCCTTTGCCCTGTACTCCCCCCACCTATCACCTCTTTCCCTTTGCACTTTACTCCCCCCACCTATCACCTCTTTCCCTTTGCCCTGTACTCCCCCCACCTATCACCTCTTTCCCTTTGCACTGTACTCCCCCCACCTATCACCCCTTTCCCTTTGCCCTGTACTCCCCCCACCTATCACCCCTTTGCACTGTACTACCCCCACCTATCACCTCTTTTCCTTTGCCCTGTACTCCCCCCACCTATCACCCCTTTCCCTTTGCACTTTACTCCCCCACCTATCACCTCTTTCCCTTTGCACTGTACTCCCCCCACCTATCACCTCTTTCCCTTTGCACTGTACTCCCCCCACTTATCACCCCTTTCCCTTTGCCCTGTACTCCCCCCACCTATCACCCCTTTCCCTTTGCCCTGTACTCCCCCCACCTATCACCCCTTTGCACTGTACTCCCCCCACCTATCACCCCTTTGCACTGTACTCCCCCCACCTATCACCCCTTTGCCCTGTACTCCCACCACCTATCACCCCTTTGCCCTGTACTCCCCCCACCTATCACCCCTTTCCCTTTGCACTGTACTCCCCCCACCTATCACCCCTTTGCCCTGTACTCCCCCCACCTATCACCCCTTTGCCCTGTACTCCCCCCACCTATCACCCCTTTCCCTTTGCCCTGTACTCCCCCCACCTATCACCCCTTTGCCCTGTACTCCCCCCACCTATCACCCCTTTGCCCTGTACTCCCCCCACCTATCACCCCTTTGCCCTGTACTCCCCCCACCTATCACCCCTTTGCCCTGTACTCCCCCCACCTATCACCCCTTTGCCCTGTACTCCCCCCACCTATCACCTCTTTTCCTTTGCCCTGTACTCCCCCCACCTATCACCTCTTTTCCTTTGCCCTGTACTCCCCCCACCTATCACCTCTTTTCCTTTGCCCTGTACTCCCCCCACCTATCACCTCTTTTCCTTTGCCCTGTACTCCCCCCACCTATCACCTCTTTCCCTTTGCCCTGTACTCCCCCCACCTATCACCTCTTTCCCTTTGCACTGTACTCCCCCCACCTATCACCTCTTTCCCTTTGCACTTTACTCCCCCCACCTATCACCTCTTTCCCTTTGCCCTGTACTCCCCCCACCTATCACCTCTTTGCACTGTACTCCCCCCACCTATCACCCCTTTCCCTTTGCCCTGTACTCCCCCCACCTATCACCCCTTTGCACTGTACTCCCCCCACCTATCACCCCTTTCCCTTTGCCCTGTACTCCCCCCACCTATCACCCCTTTCCCTTTGCCCTTTACTCCCCCCACCTATCACCCCTTTGCCCTGTACTCCCCCCACCTATCACCTCTTTTCCTTTGCCCTGTACTCCCCCCACCTATCACCTCTTTTCCTTTGCACTTTACTCCCCCCACCTATCACCTCTTTCCCTTTGCACTTTACTCCCCTCACCTATCACCCCTTTCCCTTTGCCCTGTACTCCCCCCACCTATCACCTCTTTCCCTTTGCACTGTACTCCCCCCACCTATCACCCCTTTCCCTTTGCCCTGTACTCCCCCCACCTATCACCCCTTTGCACTGTACTCCCCCCACCTATCACCCCTTT
The DNA here is from genome assembly GCF_048569485.1 of Anomaloglossus baeobatrachus. NCBI lineage: Eukaryota > Metazoa > Chordata > Amphibia > Anura > Aromobatidae > Anomaloglossus > Anomaloglossus baeobatrachus. Next base: position 128,497,687 of record NC_134364.1, read on the forward strand.
GCCCTGTACTCCCCCCACCTATCACCCCTTTGCCCTGTACTCCCCCCACCTATCACCCCTTTGCCCTGTACTCCCCCCACCTGTCACCCTTTGCCCTGTACTCCCCCCACCTATCACCCCTTTGCCCTGTACTCCCCCCACCTATCACCCCTTTGCCCTGTACTCCCCCCACCTATCACCCCTTTGCCCTGTACTCCCCCCACCTATCACCCCTTTGCCCTGTACTCCCCCCACCTATCACCCCTTTGCCCTGTACTCCCCCACCTATCACCCCTTTGCCCTGTACTCCCCCCACCTATCACCCCTTTCCCTTTGCCCTGTACTCCCCCCAACTATCACCCCTTTGCCCTGTACTCCCCCCACCTATCACCCCTTTCCCTTTGCCCTGTACTCCCCCCACCTATCACCCCTTTGCACTGTACTCCCCCCACCTATCACCCCTTTCCCTTTGCCCTGTACTCCCCCCACCTATCACCCCTTTGCACTGTACTCCCCCCACCTATCACCCCTTTGCCCTGTACTCCCCCCACCTATCACCCCTTTGCCCTGTACTCCCCTCACCTGTCACCCTTTGCCCCTGTACTCCCCCCACCTATCACCCCTTTGCCCTGTACTCCCCCCACCTATCACCTCTTTGCACTGTACTCCCCCCACCTATCACCCCTTTCCCTTTGCCCTGTACTCCCCCCAACTATCACCCCTTTGCCCTGTACTCCCCCCACCTATCACCCCTTTCCCTTTGCCCTGTACTCCCCCCACCTATCACCCCTTTGCACTGTACTCCCCCCACCTATCACCCCTTTCCCTTTGCCCTGTACTCCCCCCACCTATCACCCCTTTGCACTGTACTCCCCCCACCTATCACCCCTTTGCCCTGTACTCCCCCCACCTATCACCCCTTTGCACTGTACTCCCCCCACCTATCACCCCTTTGCACTGTACTCCCCCCACCTATCACCCCTTTGCCCTGTACTCCCCTCACCTGTCACCCTTTGCCCCTGTACTCCCCCCACCTATCACCCCTTTGCCCTGTACTCCCCTCACCTGTCACCCTTTGCCCCTGTACTCCCCCCACCTATCACCCCTTTGCCCTGTACTCCCCCCACCTATCACCCCTTTGCCCTGTACTCCCCCCACCTATCACCCCTTTGCCCTGTACTCCCCTCACCTGTCACCCTTTGCCCCTGTACTCCCCCCACCTATCACCCCTTTGCCCTGTACTCCCCTCACCTGTCACCCTTTGCCCCTGTACTCCCCCCACCTATCACCCCTTTGCCCTGTACTCCCCCCACCTATCACCCCTTTGCCCTGTACTCCCCCCACCTATCACCCCTTTGCCCTGTACTCCCTCACCTGTCACCCTTTGCCCCTGTGTACAGGGAGTGAGGCTGTACCTGAGTTACCGCACGGTGACAGCTGCCATGTTGAGGTCTGTCCCTTCCTCCCCTCATCCTGGTTTCTGTTTCCTGTCCGCTCGGATCCTCCCCCGGCTGCTCCCATTGCTGTGTGTGTGGAGTCCACAGCTCAGCGCTGAGCACAGGGCAGTGTGTGCGGGTGTAATGGAGCTGTGCTGCTGCATAGGACGTCTCCTCCATGATCCGCACCTGTCACACTCTACAGCACAGGCTGTGGTCACACCATGTTTTCTTTTGTTTTGCGGTTTCTGCCTTCTCAGTGGTTGTCGTGATACAGAGGCGGGTTGTCAGCATCAGAAAAAAACCGCACCACGCAGGATTCCGTCATGGTTATAATGGAAGCCTATGGGCGCTGGAATCCGTCGGAATAAATGACTACGGATCCGTTTTTAGCAACAGAGCATGCTCAGAAGTGGAAGTTCTTTTCTGGTTAGGCTAGTTTCACACTTGCGTTCAGCGGAGTCCGTCACTATGTAGAATAGCGCAGTCCGTTAACGCACTGCGCTATTCTCTATAGACTTGTATGGACGACGCACTGTAACGCAAGTGTCTGCGTTGCATCCGCTGGACGACGCAGTGTCGTTATTTTGACGCTGCGTCGGGTGGATGGAACGCTGCATGTAGCGTTTTTCTGCGCTTGGCGGAGTGTCAAAAAAACGCAACCTGCAGGAATCCGTTTGGCGTCCGTTGTTTTTATAATGGACGCCTAAGGTAGCGGATTCCATTAGAATGCGTCATTTGACGGATTCCGTTAACGCATGCGTCTTTACACAACTGCGCATGCCCAGATGAAGTCAAGGAAAAAACCTATAACGGACTGCGTTATTTTGTACGATCCGTAGCATCCGTTACATGCGTCACACAACGCAATGCTACGGATCCCGTCCAACGCAAGTGTGAAACTAGCCTTAGTACAAAATTCTCTGTCAGTCGATCTGTTGGTCGGTCTCTCTCTGTCCCTTTCTCTGTCCCTCTCCCTCTCTCTGTCGGTCTCTCCGTCTCCCCCCCTCTCTCATACTCACCGATCACGGGTGCGGCGCTGCACGGCTGTCACACTGCTCTGGCGGCTTTTCCTCTTTTGAAAATGCCGTCCGCTCATTATTCCATCTTGGATTCACTGCTTCCCCCGCCCACCGGCGCCTATGATTGGTTGCAGTCAGACACGCCCCCACGCTGAGTGACAGCTGTCTCACTGCAACCAATCACAGCCGCCGGTGGGCGGGTCTATATCTTGCAGTAAAATAAATAAATAAATCATGTAAGAAAACAACGTGCGGTTCCCCCCAATTTTGATACCAGCCAAGTTAAAGCAACACGGCTGAACGCTGGTATTCTCAGGATGGGGAGCCCCACAGCCTAAAAATATCAGCCAGCAGCCGCCCGGAATTGCTGCATCCGTTAGATGCAACAGTCCCGGGACTCTGCCCGCCTCATCCCGAATTTCCCTGGTGCGGTGGCAATCGGGGTAATAAGGAGTTAATGGCAGCCCATAGCTGACACTAAAGCGGGCTTTACACGCAATGACATCGCTAACGAGATGTCGTTGGGGGTCACGGAATTCGTGACGCACATTCGGCCTCGTTAGCGACGTCTTTGCGTGTGAAATGCACAAACGACCATTAACGATCAAAATTACTCACCTAATCGTTGACCGTTGACGCGTCGTTCTAATCCTGATTATCGTTGCTGTTGCAGGACACAGGTTGTTCATCGTTCCTGCAGCAGCACACATCGCTACGTGTGACACCGCAGGAATGAGGAACAGCACCATACCTGAGGAAGGAAAGAGGTGGGCGGGATGTTACGGCCGCTCATCTCCGCCCCTCCGCTTCTATTGGGCGGCCACTTAGTGACGCCGCTGTGAAGCCGAACGAACCACCCCCTTAGAAAGGAAGCGGTTCACCGGCCACAGCGACGTCGCTAGGCAGGTAAGTAGTGTGACGGGTGTTAGCGATGTTGTGCGCCACGGGCAGTGATTTGCCCGTAGCGCACAACCGACAGGGGCGGGTGCTTTCACCAGACATCTCTAGCGATGTCGCTGTGTGTAAAGCCCGCTTAAGTCCTAGGTTAATCATGGCAGGCGTCTATGAGACACCCCCATCATTAATCTGTAAGTGAAAGTAAATAAACACAAACACCGAAAAATCCTTTATTTGAAATAAAAGACAAAAAAACACCATCTTAATATCCCTCCAGGTCCGACGTAATCCACACGAGGTCCCATGACGCTTTCAGCTCTGCTACATGAAGCTGACAGGAGCGTCAGTAGAACAGCACCGCTCTCAGTCAGCTCCACGCAGCAGCTAAAGTGAGTCGCACTATCAGCTATGACGTCACGCAGGTAGTGCCAGTGTGTGTGCGGTGATGATGGGTGCGGTAGTGCCTGTGTGTGTGCGGTGATGATGGGTGTGGTAGTGCCTGTGTGTGTGCGGTGATGATGGGTGCGGTAGTGCCTGTGTGTGTACGGTGATGATGGGTGCGGTAGTGCCTGTGTGTGTGCGGTGATGATGGGTGCGGTAGTGCCAGTGTGTGTGCGGTGATGATGGGTGCGGTAGTGCCAGTGTGTGCGCGGTGATGATGGGTGCGGTAGTGCCTGTGTGTGTGCGGTGATGATGGGTGCGGTAGTGCCTGTGTGTGTGCGGTGATGATGGGTGCGGTAGTGCCTGTGTGTGTGCGGTGATGATGGGTGCGGTAGTGCCAGTGTGTGTGCGGTGATGATGGGTGCGGTAGTGCCAGTGTGTGCGCGGTGATGATGGGTGCGGTAGTGCCTGTGTGTGTGCGGTGATGATGGGTGCGGTAGTGCCTGTGTGTGTGCGGTGATGATGGGTGCGGTAGTGCCTGTGTGTGTGCGGTGATGATGGGTGCGGTAGTGCCAGTGTGTGTGCGGTGATGATGGGTGCGGTAGTGCCAGTGTGTGCGCGGTGATGATGGGTGCGGTAGTGCCTGTGTGTGCGGTGATGATGGGTGCGGTAGTGCCTGTGTGTGTGCGGTGATGATGGGTGCGGTAGTGCCTGTGTGTACAGGGATTATGGGCAATATTAAGAAGAAGAGAACTGCATAATGGGAAGCAGAGTCGAATATTATTATGAAAAGCAATTTTTATTGTAGCAAAAATTCATAAAATCATTTAAAATAGAAACACACTAAATGACACGGTATGAGTCTCACCACCAACTCATAATATACTGGTATACCATAATATTACATGATAGACAAAAAGGGATGAGATATGCCCCTCAAACAAGAGCCACAATATGCAATATTGCACCTACATAAATTGAATATGCTCAGAGTAGAAAATATAGCATAGTCATGGAACACATAGCATAATACATAATCTCACAGTATATATACAGAGATTTTCTTCATTTATAAGAGAAAAAACGTGCATACAGTTCTATTATATGAAGTGGCAACCCCAAGATATTTCTGATAGAAAGCATAAGTCTGGAAAGGTTACAACCCTATGAGTCCTGGCCAGGAACAGGGTGAGATGGTGAGTGGAGAGTGGTCCTTGCCCACGGGACTTTTTCTGACTCTCCCTCCCCTCGCCACTATTTTTGAGCCTTGATCTCCCCCTCGTTACTGACCCCTTGGTGAGGTATTGTGCACTATGGATGGTTCCCCCGCAATGTTATCGGTATAGTATCACCATCTCACCCTGTTCCTGGCCAGGACTCATAGGGTTCCATGACTATGTTATATTGTCTACTCTGAGCATATTCAATTTATGTAGGTTCAATATTGCATATTGTGGCTCTTGTTTGAGGGGCATATCTTATCCCTTTTTGTCTATCATGTAATATTATGGTATACCATTATATTATGAGTTGGCAGGGAGACTCATACCGTGTCATTTAGTGTTTTTCTATTTTAAATGATTTTATGAATTTTTGCTACAATAAAAATTGCTTTTCATAAGAATATTGGACTCTGCTTCCCATTATGCAGTTCTCTTCTTCTTAATATTGCCCTGCTCTTCACTGCATGGGTTAGCATTGAGCATATTTTTATATCATAATCAGATATTGGCTGTGCACCCCTTTCCTCCTTTTTCTGTATTACAGTGATTATGGCGACGGTAGTGCTAGGGTGTGTGCGGTGATGATGGGGGCGGTAGTGCTAGGGTGTGTGCGGTGATGATGGGGGCGGTAGTGATGGTGTGTACGGTGATGATGGGGGCGGTAGTGATGGTGTGTATGGTGATGATGGCGGCGGTAGTGATGGTGTGTACGGTGATGATGGGGGCGGTAGTGATGGTGTGAATGGTGATGATGGGGGCGGTAGTGATGGTGTGTATGGTGATGATGGGGGCGGTAGTGATGGTGTGTGCGGTGATGATGGGGGCGGTAGTGACGGTGTGTATGGTGATGATGGCGGCGGTAGTGATGGTGTGTGCGGTGATGATGGGGGCGGTAGTGATGGTGTGTATGGTGATGATGGGGGCGGTAGTGATGGTGTGTATGGTGATGATGGGGGCGGTAGTGATGGTGTGTGCGGTGATGATGGGGGCGGTAGTGATGGTGTGTATGGTGATGATGGGGGCGGTAGTGCTGGTGTGTACGGTGATGATGGGGGCGGTAGTGATGGTGTGTACGGTGATGATGGGGGCGGTATTGATGGTGTGTACGGTGATGATGGGGGCGGTAGTGCTGGTGTGTACGGTGATGATGGGGGCGGTAGTGATAGTGTGAATGGTGATGATGGGGGCGGTAGTGATGGTGTGTATGGTGATGATGGCGGCGGTAGTGATGGTGTGTACGGTGATGATGGGGGCGGTAGTGATGGTGTGTACGGTGATGATGGGGGCGGTAGTGATGGTGTGTGCGGTGATGATGGGGGCGGTAGTGACGGTGTGTATGGTGATGATGGGGGCGGTGGTGATGGTGTGTATGGTGATGATGGGGGCGGTAGTGATGGTGTGTATGGTGATGATGGGGGCGGTAGTGCTGGTGTGTATGGTGATGATGGGGGCGGTAGTGATGGTGTGTATGGTGATGATGGGGGCGGTAGTGATGGTGTGTATGTTGATGATGGGGGCGGTAGTGATGGTGTGTATGGTGATGATGGGGGCGGTAGTGATGGTATGTATGGTGATGATGGTGGCGGTAGTGACGGTGTGTACAGTGATGATGGGGGCGGTAGTGATGGTGTGTATGGTGATGATGGGGGCGGTAGTGATGGTGTGTACGGTGATGATGGGGGCGGTAGTGATGGTGTGTGCGGTGATGATGGGGGCGGTAGTGATGGTGTGTATGGTGATGATGGGGGCGGTAGTGATGGTGTGTACGGTGATGATGGGGGCGGTAGTGATGGTGTGTACGGTGATGATGGGGGCGGTAGTGATGGTGTGTACGGTGATGATGGGGGCGGTAGTGATGGTGTGTACGGTGATGATGGGGGAGGTAGTGATGGTGTGTACGGTGATGATGGGGGCGGTAGTGATAGTGTGAATGGTGATGATGGGGGTGGTAGTGATGGTGTGTGCGGTGATGATGGGGGCGGTAGTGACGGTGTGTATGGTGATGATGGCGGCGGTAGTGATGGTGTGTACGGTGATGATGGGGGCGGTAGTGATGGTGTGTACGGTGATGATGGGGGCGGTAGTGATGGTGTGTGCGGTGATGATGGGGGCGGTAGTGACGGTGTGTATGGTGATGATGGGGGCGGTGGTGATGGTGTGTATGGTGATGATGGGGGCGGTAGTGCTGGTGTGTATGGTGATGATGGGGACGGTAGTGCTGGTGTGTGCAGTGATGATGGGGGCGGTAGTGATGGTGTGTGCGGTGATGATGGGGGTGGTATTGATGGTGTGTACGGTGATGATGGGGGCGGTAGTGCTGGTGTGTACGGTGATGATGGGGGCGGTAGTGATAGTGTGAATGGTGATGATGGGGGCGGTAGTGATGGTGTGTATGGTGATGATGGCGGCGGTAGTGATGGTGTGTACGGTGATGATGGGGGCGGTAGTGATGGTGTGTACGGTGATGATGGGGGCGGTAGTGATGGTGTGTGCGGTGATGATGGGGGCGGTAGTGACGGTGTGTATGGTGATGATGGGGGCGGTGGTGATGGTGTGTATGGTGATGATGGGGGCGGTAGTGATGGTGTGTATGGTGATGATGGGGGCGGTAGTGCTGGTGTGTATGGTGATGATGGGGGCGGTAGTGATGGTGTGTATGGTGATGATGGGGGCGGTAGTGATGGTGTGTATGTTGATGATGGGGGCGGTAGTGATGGTGTGTATGGTGATGATGGGGGCGGTAGTGATGGTATGTATGGTGATGATGGTGGCGGTAGTGACGGTGTGTACAGTGATGATGGGGGCGGTAGTGATGGTGTGTATGGTGATGATGGGGGCGGTAGTGATGGTGTGTACGGTGATGATGGGGGCGGTAGTGATGGTGTGTGCGGTGATGATGGGGGCGGTAGTGATGGTGTGTATGGTGATGATGGGGGCGGTAGTGATGGTGTGTACGGTGATGATGGGGGCGGTAGTGATGGTGTGTACGGTGATGATGGGGGCGGTAGTGATGGTGTGTACGGTGATGATGGGGGCGGTAGTGATGGTGTGTACGGTGATGATGGGGGAGGTAGTGATGGTGTGTACGGTGATGATGGGGGCGGTAGTGATAGTGTGAATGGTGATGATGGGGCTGGTAGTGATGGTGTGTGCGGTGATGATGGGGGCGGTAGTGACGGTGTGTATGGTGATGATGGCGGCGGTAGTGATGGTGTGTACGGTGATGATGGGGGCGGTAGTGATGGTGTGTACGGTGATGATGGGGGCGGTAGTGATGGTCTGTGCGGTGATGATGGGGGCGGTAGTGACGGTGTGTATGGTGATGATGGGGGCGGTGGTGATGGTGTGTATGGTGATGATGGGGGCGGTAGTGCTGGTGTGTATGGTGATGATGGGGACGGTAGTGCTGGTGTGTGCAGTGATGATGGGGGCGGTAGTGATGGTGTGTGCGGTGATGATGGGGGTGGTAGTGCTGGTGTGTATGGTGATGATGGGGGCGGTAGTGATGGTGTGTATGGTGATGATGGGGGCGGTAGTGCTGGTGTGTATGGTGATGATGGGGACGGTAGTGCTGGTGTGTGCAGTGATGATGGGGGCGGTAGTGATGGTGTGTATGGTGATGATGGGGGCGGTAGTGCTGGTGTGTACGGTGATGATGGGGGCGGTAGTGATGGTGTGTGCGGTGATGATGGGGGCGGTAGTGATGGTGTGTATGTTGATGATGGGGGCGATAGTGATGGTGTGTATGGTGATGATGGGGGCGGTAGTGATGGTGTGTATGGTGATGATGGTGGCGGTAGTGACGGTGTGTACAGTGATGATGGGGGCGGTAGTGATGGTGTGTATGGTGATGATGGGGGCGGTAGTGCTGGTGTGTATGATGATGATGGGGGCGGTAGTGCTGGTTTGTATGGTGATGATGGGGGCGGTAGTGATGGTGTGTGCGGTGATGATGGGGGCGGTAGTGATGGTGTGTATGGTGATGATGGGGGCGGTAGTGATGGTGTGTGCGGTGATGATGGGGGCGGTAGTGATGGTGTGTGCGGTGATGATGGGGGCGCTAGTGACGGTGTGTGCGGTGATGATGGGGGCAGTAGTGATGGTGTGTGCAGTGATGATGGGGGCGGTAGTGACGGTGTGTATGGTGATGATGGGGGCGGTAGTGATGGTGTGAATGGTGATGATGGGGGCGGTAGTGATGGTGTGTGCGGTGATGATGGGGGCGGTAGTGATGGTGTGTATGGTGATGATGGGGGCGGTAGTGATGGTGAGTGCGGTGATGATGGGAGCGGTAGTGACGGTGTGTATGGTGATGATGGGGGCGGTAGTGATGGTGTGTATGGTGATGATGGGGGCGGTGGAGATGGTGTGTATGGTGATGATGGGGGCGGTGGTGATGGTGTGTATGGTGATGATGGGGGCGGTGGTGATGGTGTGTATGGTGATGATGGGGGCGGTAGTGATGGTGTGTATGGTGATGATGGGGGCGGTAGTGATGGTGTGTGCGGTGATGATGGGGGCGGTAGTGACGGTGTGTATGGTGATGATGGGGGCGGTGGTGATGGTGTGTATGGTGATGATGGGGGCGGTAGTGATGGTGTGTACGGTGATGATGGGGGCGGTAGTGATGGTGTGTACGGTGATGATGGGGGCGGTAGTGATGGTGTGTATGGTGATGATGGGGGCGGTAGTGACGGTGTGTATGATGATGATGGGGGCGGTAGTGCTGGTGTGTATGGTGATGATGGGGGCGGTAGTGATGGTGTGTACGGTGATGATGGGGGCGGTAGTGATGGTGTGTATGGTGATGATGGGGGTGGTAGTGATGGTGTGTGCAGTGATGATGGGGGCGGTAGTGATGGTGTGTGCAGTGATGATGGGGGCAGTAGTGACGGTGTGTACGGTGATGATGGGGGTGGTAGTGCTGGTGTGTACGGTGATGATGGGGGCGGTAGTGACGGTGTGTACGGTAATGATGGGGGCGGTAGTGCTGGTGTGTACGGTGATGATGGGGGCGGTAGTGATGGTGTGTATGGTGATGATGGGGGCGGTAGTGCTGGTGTGTACGGTGATGATGGGGGCGGTAGTGCTGGTGTGTGCGGTGATGATGGGGGCGGTAGTGCTGGTGTGTGCGGTGATGATGGGGGCGGTAGTGCTGGTGTGTACGGTGATGATAGGGGCGGTAGTGATGGTGTGTCCAGTGACGATGGGGGCGGTAGTGATGGTGTGTATGGTGATGATGGGGGCGGTAGTGATGGTGTGTGCGGTGATGATGGGGGCGGTAGTGCTGGTGTGTATGGTGATGATGGGGGCGGTAGTGATGGTGTGTACGGTGATGATGGGGGCGGTAGTGATGGTGTGTATGGTGATGATGGGGGCGGTAGTGATGGTGTGTATGGTGATGATGGGGGCGGTAGTGATGGTGTGTACAGTGATGATGGGGGCGGTAGTGATGGTGTGTGCAGTGATGATGGGGGCGGTAGTGATGGTGTGTATGGTGATGATGGGGGCGGTAGTGATGGTGTGTGCGGTGATGATGGGGGCGGTAGTGATGGTGTGTGCGGTGATGATGGGGGCGGTAGTGATGGTGTGTGCGGTGATGATGGGGGCGGTAGTGATGGTGTGTGCGGTGATGATGGGGGCGGTAGTGATGGTGTGTGCGGTGATGATGGGGGCGGTAGTGATGGTGTGCATGGTGATGATGGGGGCGGTAGTGATGGTGTGTATGGTGATGATGGGGGCGGTAGTGATGGTGTGTGCGGTGATGATGGGGGCGGTAGTGATGGTGTGTGCGGTGATGATGGGGGCGGTAGTGATGGTGTGTGCGGTGATGATGGGGGCGGTAGTGATGGTGTGTATGGTGATGATGGGGGCGGTAGTGATGGTGTGTATGGTGATGATGGGGGCGGTAGTGATGGTGTGTATGGTGATGATGGGGGCGGTAGTGATGGTGTGTATGGTGATGATGGGGGCGGTAGTGATGGTGTGTATGGTGATGATGGGGGCGGTAGTGATGGTGTGTGCGGTGATGATGCACCATTATGCAGTTCTCTTCTTCTTAATATTGCCCTGCTCTTCACTGCATGGGTTAGCATTGAGCATATTTTTATATCATAATCAGATATTGGCTCTGCACCCCTTTCCTCCTTTTTCTGTATTACAGTGATTATGGGGACGATAGTGCTAGGGTGTGTGAGGTGATGATGGGGGCTGTAGTGCTAGGGTGTGTGAGGTGATGATGGGGGCGGTAGTGCTAGGGTGTGTGAGGTGATGATGGGGGCGGTAGTGCTAGGGTGTGTGAGGTGATGATGGGGGCGGTAGTGCTAGGGTGTGTGAGGTGATGATGGGGGCGGTAGTGCTAGGGTGTGTGAGGTGATGATGGGGCTGTAGTGCTAGGGTGTGTGAGGTGATGATGGGGGCGGTAGTGCTAGGGTGTGTGAGGTGATGATGGGGGCGGTAGTGCTAGGGTGTGTGAGGTGATGATGGGGCTGTAGTGCTAGGGTGTGTGAGGTGATGATGGGGCGGTAGTGCCGGTGTGTGTGTGCGGTGATGATGGGGCGGTAGTGCCGGTGTGTGTGAAGTGATGATGGGGGCGGTAGTGCCGGTCTGTGTGAGGTGATGATGGGGGGGGGGGCGGTAGTGATGGTGTGCGGTGATGATGGGGGCGGTAGTGATGGTGTGTATGGTGATGATGGGGGCGGTAGTGATGGTGTGTATGGTGATGATGGGGGCGGTAGTGATGGTGTGTGCGGTGATTATGGGGGCGGTAGTGATGGTGTGTATGGTGATGTTGGGGGCGGTAGTGATGGTGTGTATGGTGATGATGGGGGCGGTAGTGACGGTTTGTCTGGTGATGATGGGGGCGGTAGTGATGGTGTGTACGGTGATGATGGGGGCGGTAGTGATGGTGTGTGCAGTGATGATGGGGGCGGTAGTGATGGTGTGTACGGTGATTATGGGGGCGGTAGTGATGGTGTGTATGGTGATGATGGGGGCGGTAGTGATGGTGTGTACGGTGATGATGGGGGCGGTAGTGATGGTGTGTACGGTGATTATGGGGGCGGTAGTGATGGTGTGTACGGTGATGATGGGGGCGGTAGTGATGGTGTGTACGGTGATTATGGGGGCGGTAGTGATGGTGTGTATGGTGATGTTGGGGGCGGTAGTGATGGTGTGTATGGTGATGATGGGGGCGGTAGTGACGGTTTGTCTGGTGATGATGGGGGCGGTAGTGATGGTGTGTACGGTGATGATGGGGGCGGTAGTGATGGTGTGTGCAGTGATGATGGGGGCGGTAGTGATGGTGTGTACGGTGATTATGGGGGCGGTAGTGATGGTGTGTATGGTGATGATGGGGGCGGTAGTGATGGTGTGTACGGTGATGATGGGGGCGGTAGTGATGGTGTGTACGGTGATTATGGGGGCGGTAGTGATGGTGTGTACGGTGATTATGGGGGCGGTAGTGATGGTGTGTACGGTGATGATGGGGGCGGTAGTGATGGTGTGTACGGTGATGATGGGGGCGGTAGTGATGGTGTGTACGGTGATTATGGGGGCGGTAGTGATGGTGTGTACGGTGATTATGGGGGCGGTAGTGATGGTGTGTACGGTGATTATGGGGGCGGTAGTGATGGTGTGTACGGTGATGATGGGGGCGGTAGTGATGGTGTGTACGGTGATTATGGGGGCGGTAGTGATGGTGTGTACGGTGATGATGGGGGCGGTAGTGATGGTGTGTACGGTGATTATGGGGGCGGTAGTGATGGTGTGTATGGTGATGTTGGGGGCGGTAGTGATGGTGTGTATGGTGATGATGGGGGCGGTAGTGACGGTTTGTCTGGTGATGATGGGGGCGGTAGTGATGGTGTGTACGGTGATGATGGGGGCGGTAGTGATGGTGTGTGCAGTGATGATGGGGGCGGTAGTGATGGTGTGTATGGTGATGATGGGGGCGGTAGTGCTGGTGTGTATGGTGATGATGGGGGCGGTAGTGATGGTGTGTATGGTGATGATGGGGGCGGTAGTGATGGTGTGTATGGTGATGATGGGGGCGGTAGTGCTGGTGTGTGCAGTGATGATGGGGGCGGTAGTGCTGGTGTGTATGGTGATGATGGGGGCGGTAGTGATGGTGTGTACGGTGATGATGGGGGCGGTAGTGATGGTGTGTACGGTGATGATGGGGGCGGTAGTGATGGTGTGTATGGTGATGATGGGGGCGGTAGTGATGGTGTGTATGGTGATGATGGGGGCGGTAGTGATGGTGTGTATGGTGATGATGGGGGCGGTAGTGATGGTGTGTATGGTGATGATGGGGACGGTAGTGCTGGTGTGTGCAGTGATGATGGGGGCGGTAGTGATGGTGTGTATGGTGATGATGGGGGCGGTAGTGATGGTGTGTATGGTGATGATGGGGGCGGTAGTGATGGTGTGTATGGTGATGATGGGGGCGGTAGTGATGGTGTGTATGGTGATGATGGGGGCGGTAGTGATGGTGTGTATGGTGATGATGGGGGCGGTAGTGATGGTGTGTATGGTGATGATGGGGGCGGTAGTGATGGTGTGTCCAGTGATGATGGGGGCGGTAGTGATGGTGTGTATGGTGATGATGGGGGCGGTAGTGCTGGTGTGTATGGTGATGATGGGGGCGGTAGTGATGGTGTGTGCAGTGATGATGGGGGCGGTAGTGATGGTGTGTATGGTGATGATGGGGGCGGTAGTGATAGTGTGTGCGGTGATGATGGGGGCGGTAGTGATGGTGTGTGCGGTGATGATGGGGGCGATAGTGATGGTGTGTATGGTGATGATGGGGTCGGTAGTGATGGTGTGTATGATGATGATGGGGGCGGTAGTGATGGTGTGTGCAGTGATGATGGGGGCGGTAGTGATGGTGTGTATGGTGATGATGGGGGCGGTAGTGATGGTGTGTGCGGTGATGATGGGGACGGTAGTGATGGTGTGTGCGGTGATGATGGGGGCGATAGTGATGGTGTGTATGGTGATGATGGGGTCGGTAGTGAAGGTGTGTATGGTGATGATGGGGGCGATAGTGATGGTGTGTATGGTGATGATGGGGTCGGTAGTGATGGTGTGTATGGTGATGATGGCGGCGGTAGTGATGGTGTGTATGGTGATGATGGGGGCGGTAGTGATGGTGTGTGCGGTGATGATGGGGGCGGTAGTGATGGTGTGTATGGTGATGATGGGGGCGGTAGTGATGGTGTGTGCAGTGATGATGGGGGCGGTAGTGACGGTGTGTACGGTGATGATGGGGGCGGTAGTGCTGGTGTGTACAGTGATGATGGGAGCGATAGTGATGGTGTGTACGGTAATGATGGGGGCGGTAGTGATGGTGTGTGCAGTGATGATGGGGGCGGTAGTGATGGTGTGTACCGTGATGATGGGGGCGGTAGTGACGGTGTGTACGGTAATGATGGGGGCGGTAGTGATGGTGTGTGCGGTGATGATGGGGGCGGTAGTGACGGTGTGTACGGTAATGATGGGGGCGGAAGTGCTGGTGTGTACGGTGATGATGGGGGCGGTAGTGATGGTGTGTGCAGTGATGATGGGGGCGGTAGTGACGGTGTGTATGGTGATGATGGCGGCGGTAGTGATGGTGTGTACGGTGATGATGGGGGCAGTAGTGATGGTGTGTACGGTGATGATGGGGGCGGTAGTGATGGTGTGTGCAGTGATGATGGGGGCGGTAGTGACGGTGTGTATGGTGATGATGGAGGCGGTAGTGATGGTGTGTATGGTGATGATGGGGGCGGTAGTGATGGTGTGTATGGTGATGATGGGGGCGGTAGTGACGGTGTGTACGGTGATGATGGAGGCGGTAGTGATGGTGTGTGCAGTGATGATGGGGGCGGTAGTGACGGTGTGTATGGTGATGATGGAGGCGGTAGTGATGGTGTGTATGGTGATGATGGGGGCGGTAGTGATGGTGTGTATGGTGATGATGGGGGCGGTAGTGATGGTGTGTATGGTGATGATGGGGGCGGTAGTGATGGTGTGTACGGTGATGATGGGGGCGGTAGTGATGGTGTGTACGGTGATGATGGGGGCGGTAGTGCTGGTGTGTACGGTGATGATGGGGGCGGTAGTGATGGTGTGTGCGGTGATGATGGGGGCGGTAGTGACGGTGTGTGCGGTGATGATGGGGGCGGTAGTGATGGTGTGTATGGTGATGATGGGGGCGGTAGTGATGGTGTGTACGGTGATGATGGGGGCGGTAGTGATGGTGTGTACGGTGATGATGGGGGCGGTAGTGATGGTGTGAATGGTGATGATGGGGGCGGTAGTGATGGTGTGTATGGTGATGATGGGGGCGGTAGTGATGGTGTGTACGGTGATGATGGGGGCGGTAGTGCTGGTGTGTGCAGTGATGATGGGGGCGGTAGTGATGGTGTGTATGGTGATGATGGGGGCGGTAGTGACGGTGTGTACGGTGATGATGGGGGTGGTAGTGATGGTGTGTACGGTGATGATGGGGGCGATAGTGATGGTGTGTGCGGTGATGATGGGGGCGGTAGTGCTGGTGTGTACGGTGATGATGGGGGCGGTAGTGATGGTGTGTACGGTGATGATGGGGGCGGTAGTGATGGTGTGTATGGTGATGATGGGGGCGGTAGTGATGGTGTGTGTAGTGATGATGGGGGCGGTAGTGATGGTGTGTATGGTGATGATGGGGGCGGTAGTGATGGTGTGTACGGTGATGATGGGGGCGGTAGTGATGGTGTGTACGGTGATGATGGGGGCGGTAGTGATGGTGTGTACGGTGATGATGGGGGCGGTAGTGATAGTGTGAATGGTGATGATGGGGGCGGTAGTGATGGTGTGTATGGTGATGATGGCGGCGGTAGTGATGGTGTGTACGGTGATGATGGGGGCGGTAGTGATGGTGTGTACGGTGATGATGGGGGCGGTAGTGATGGTGTGTGCAGTGATGATGGGGGCGGTAGTGATGGTGTGTACGGTGATGATGGGGGCGGTAGTGATAGTGTGAATGGTGATGATGGGGGCGGTAGTGATGGTGTGTATGGTGATGATGGCGGCGGTAGTGATGGTGTGTACGGTGATGATGGGGGCGGTAGTGATGGTGTGTACGGTGATGATGGGGGCGGTGGTGATGGTGTGTATGGTGATGATGGGGGCGGTAGTGATGGTGTGTATGGTGATGATGGGGGCGGTAGTGATGGTGTGTACCGTGATGATGGGGGCGGTAGTGATGGTGTGTATGGTGATGATGGGGGCGGTAGTGCTGGTGTGTATGATGATGATGGGGGCGGTAGTGCTGGTGTGTACGGTGATGATGGGGGCGGTAGTGATGGTGTGTGCGGTGATGATGGGGGCGGTAGTGACGGTGTGTATGGTGATGATGGGGGCGGTGGTGATGGTGTGTATGGTGATGATGGGGGCGGTAGTGATGGTGTGTATGGTGATGATGGGGGCGGTAGTGATGGTGTGAATGGTGATGATGGGGGCGGTAGTGATGGTGTGAATGGTGATGATGGGGGCGGTAGTGATGGTGTGTGCGGTGATGATGGGGGCGGTAGTGATGGTGTGTACCGTGATGATGGGGGCGGTAGTGATGGTGTGTATGGTGATGATGGGGGCGGTAGTGCTGGTGTGTATGATGATGATGGGGGCGGTAGTGCTGGTGTGTATGGTGATGATGGGGGCGGTAGTGATGGTGTGTGCGGTGATGATGGGGGCGGTAGTGATGGTGTGTATGGTGATGATGGGGGCGGTAGTGATGGTGTGTGCGGTGATGATGGGGGCGGTAGTGACGGTGTGTATGGTGATGATGGGGGCGGTGGTGATGGTGTGTATGGTGATGATGGGGGCGGTAGTGATGGTGTGTATGATGATGATGGGGGCGGTAGTGATGGTGTGTACCGTGATGATGGGGGCGGTAGTGATGGTGTGTATGGTGATGATGGGGGCGGTAGTGATGGTGTGTGCAGTGATGATGGGGGCGGTAGTGATGGTGTGTATGGTGATGATGGGGGCGGTAGTGCTGGTGTGTATGATGATGATGGGGGCGGTAGTGCTGGTGTGTATGGTGATGATGGGGGCGGTAGTGATGGTGTGTGCGGTGATGATGGGGGCGGTAGTGATGGTGTGTATGGTGATGATGGGGGCGGTAGTGATGGTGTGTGCGGTGATGATGGGGGCGGTAGTGATGGTGTGTATGGTGATGATGGGGGCGGTAGTGATGGTGTGTATGGTGATGATGGGGGCGGTAGTGATGGTGTGTCCAGTGATGATGGGGGCGGTAGTGATGGTGTGTATGGTGATGATGGGGCGGTAGTGATGGTGTGTACGGTGATGATGGGGGCGGTAGTGATAGTGTGAATGGTGATGATGGGGGCTTTAGTGATGGTGTGTACGGTGATGATGGGGGCGGTAGTGATGGTGTGTATGGTGATGATGGGGGCGGTAGTGATGGTGTGTATGGTGATGATGGGGGCGGTAGTGATGGTGTGTATGGTGATGATGGGGGCGGTAGTGATGGTGTGTATGGTGATGATGGGGGCGGTAGTGATGGTGTGTATGGTGATGATGGGGGCGGTAGTGATGGTGTGTGCGGTGATGATGGGGGCGGTAGTGATGGTGTGTGCAATGATGATGGGGGCGGTAGTGATGGTGTGTACGGTGATGATGGGGGCGGTAGTGACGGTGTGTATGGTGATGATGGGGGCGGTAGTGACGGTGTGTACGGTGATGATGGGGGCGGTAGTGATGGTGTGTATGGTGATGATGGCGGCGGTAGTGATGGTGTGTACGGTGATGATGGGGGCGGTAGTGATGGTGTGTACGGTGATGATGGGGGCGGTAGTGATGGTGTGTGCGGTGATGATGGGGGCGGTAGTGACGGTGTGTATGGTGATGATGGGGGCGGTGGTGATGGTGTGTATGGTGATGATGGGGGCGGTAGTGATGGTGTGTACCGTGATGATGGGGGCGGTAGTGATGGTGTGTATGGTGATGATGGGGGCGGTAGTGCTGGTGTGTATGGTGATGATGGGGGCGGTAGTGATGGTGTGTACGGTGATGATGGGGGCGGTAGTGACGGTGTGTACGGTGATGATGGGGGCGGTAGTGATGGTGTGTATGGTGATGATGGGGGCGGTAGTGATGGTGTGTATGGTGATGATGGGGGCGGTAGTGATGGTGTGTGCGGTGATGATGGGGGCGGTAGTGATGGTGTGTGCGGTGATGATGGGGGCGGTAGTGATGGTGTGTACGGTGATGATGGGGGCAGTAGTGATGGTGTGTGCAGTGATGATGGGGGCGGTAGTGACTGTGTGTATGGTGATGATGGGGGCGGTAGTGATGGTGTGTACGGTGATGATGGGGGCGGTAGTGATGGTGTGAATGGTGATGATGGGGGCGGTAGTGATGGTGTGTACGGTGATGATGGGGGCGGTAGTGATAGTGTGAATGGTGATGATGGGGGCGGTAGTGATGGTGTGTATGGTGATGATGGGGGCGGTAGTGATGGTGTGTACGGTGATGATGGGGGCGGTAGTGATGGTGTGTATGGTGATGATGGGGGCGGTAGTGATGGTGTGTGCGGTGATGATGGGGGCGGTAGTGACGGTGTGTATGGTGATGATGGGGGCGGTGGTGATGGTGTGTATGGTGATGATGGGGGCGGTAGTGATGGTGTGTACGGTGATTATGGGGGCGGTAGTGATGGTGTGTACGGTGATGATGGGGGCGGTAGTGATGGTGTGTATGGTGATGATGGGGGCGGTAGTGACGGTGTGTATGATGATGATGGGGGCGGTAGTGCTGGTGTGTATGGTGATGATGGGGGCGGTAGTGATGGTGTGTATGGTGATGATGGGGGCGGTAGTGATGGTGTGTATGGTGATGATGGCGGCGGTAGTGATGGTGTGTATGGTGATGATGGGGGCGGTAGTGATGGTGTGTATGGTGATGATGGGGGCGGTAGTGATGGTGTGTATGGTGATGATGGGGGCGGTAGTGATGGTGTGTGCAGTGATGATGGGGGCAGTAGTGACGGTGTGTACGGTGATGATGGGGGTGGTAGTGCTGGTGTGTATGGTGATGATGGGGGCGGTAGTGATGGTGTGTATGGTGATGATGGGGGCGGTAGTGATGGTGTGTATGGTGATGATGGGGGCGGTAGTGATGGTGTGTATGGTGATGATGGGGGCGGTAGTGACGGTGTGTATGGTGATGATGGGGGCGGTAGTGATGGTGTGTATGGTGATGATGGGGGCGGTAGTGATGGTGTGTACGGTGATGATGGGGGCGGTAGTGATGGTGTGTATGGTGATGATGGGGGCGGTAGTGCTGGTGTGTACGGTGATGATGGGGGCGGTAGTGATGGTGTGTATGGTGATGATGGGGGCGGTAGTGATGGTGTGTATGGTGATGATGGGGGCGGTAGTGATGGTGTGTATGGTGATGATGGGGCGGTAGTGACGGTGTGTATGATGATGATGGGGGCGGTAGTGCTGGTGTGTACGGTGATGATGGGGGCGGTAGTGATGGTGTGTATGGTGATGATGGGGGTGGTAGTGATGGTGTGTGCAGTGATGATGGGGGCGGTAGTGATGGTGTGTATGGTGATGATGGGGGCGGTGGTGATGGTGTGTGCGGTGATGATGGGGGCGGTAGTGATGGTGTGTACGGTGATGATGGGGGTGGTAGTGCTGGTGTGTACGGTGATGATGGGGGCGGTAGTGATGGTGTGTATGGTGATGATGGGGGCGGTAGTGCTGGTGTGTATGGTGATGATGGGGGCTGTAGTGATGGTGTGTATGGTGATGATGGGGGCGGTAGTGCTGGTGTGTACGGTGATGATGGGGGCGGTAGTGATGGTGTGTATGGTGATGATGGGGGTGGTAGTGATGGTGTGTGCAGTGATGATGGGGGCAGTAGTGACGGTGTGTACGGTGATGATGGGGGTGGTAGTGCTGGTGTGTACGGTGATGATGGGGGCGGTAGTGACGGTGTGTACGGTAATGATGGGGGCGGTAGTGCTGGTGTGTACGGTGATGATGGGGGCGGTAGTGATGGTGTGTATGGTGATGATGGGGGCGGTAGTGCTGGTGTGTACGGTGATGATGGGGGCGGTAGTGCTGGTGTGTATGGTGATGATGGGGGCGGTAGTGATGGTGTGTATGGTGATGATGGGGGCGGTAGTGATGGTGTGTACAGTGATGATGGGGGCGGTAGTGATGGTGTGTATGGTGATGATGGGGGCTTTAGTGATGGTGTGTACGGTGATGATGGGGGCGGTAGTGATGGTGTGTATGGTGATGATGGGGGCGGTAGTGCTGGTGTGTGCAGTGATGATGGGGGCGGTAGTGCTGGTGTGTATGGTGATGATGGGGGCGGTAGTGATGGTGTGTGCAGTGATGATGGGGGCGGTAGTGATGGTGTGTGCGGTGATGATGGGGGCGGTAGTGACGGTGTGTATGGTGATGATGGGGGCGGTAGTGATGGTGTGTATGGTGATGATGGGGGCGGTAGTGCTGGTGTGTATGGTGATGATGGGGGCGGTAGTGATGGTGTGTATGGTGATGATGGGGGCGGTAGTGATGGTGTGTGCAGTGATGATGGGGGCGGTAGTGATGGTGTGTACGGTGATGATGGGGGCGGTAGTGATGATGTGTACGGTGATGATGGGGGCGGTAGTGATGGTGTGTGCGGTGATGATGGGGGCGGTAGTGATGGTGTGTATGGTGATGATGGGGGCGGTAGTGATGGTGTGTGCAGTGATGATGGGGGCGGTAGTGATGGTGTGTGCGGTGATGATGGGGGCGGTAGTGATGGTGTGTGCGGTGATGATGGGGGCGGTAGTGATGGTGTGTGCGGTGATGATGGGGGCGGTAGTGATGGTGTGTGCGGTGATGATGGGGGCGGTAGTGATGGTGTGTGCGGTGATGATGGGGGCGGTAGTGATGGTGTGTGCGGTGATGATGGGGGCGGTAGTGATGGTGTGTGCGGTGATGATGGGGGCGGTAGTGATGGTGTGTATGGTGATGATGGGGGCGGTAGTGATGGTGTGTATGGTGATGATGGGGGCGGTAGTGATGGTGTGTATGGTGATGATGGGGGGCGGTAGTGATGGTGTGTATGGTGATGATGGGGGCGGTAGTGATGGTGTGTGCGGTGATGATGGGGGCGGTAGTGATGGTGTGTGCAGTGATGATGGGGGCGGTAGTGACGGTGTGTGCGGTGATGATGGGGGCGGTAGTGACGGTGTGTATGGTGATGATGGGGGCGGTAGTGATGGTGTGTATGGTGATGATGGCGGCGGTAGTGATGGTGTGTACGGTGATGATGGGGGCAGTAGTGATGGTGTGTACGGTGATGATGGGGGCGGTAGTGATGGTGTGTATGGTGATGAAGGGGGCGGTAGTGATGGTGTGTACGGTGATGATGGGGGCGGTGGTGATGGTGTGTGCGGTGATGATGGGGGCGGTAGTGATGGTGTGTACGGTGATGATGGGGGCGGTAGTGATGGTGTGTATGGTGATGATGGAGGCGGTAGTGACGGTGTGTACGGTGATGATGGGGGCGGTAGTGATGATGTGTACGGTGATGATGGGGGCGGTAGTGATGGTGTGTGCGGTGATGATGGGGGCGGTAGTGATGGTGTGTATGGTGATGATGGGGGCGGTAGTGATGGTGTGTGCAGTGATGATGGGGGCGGTAGTGATGGTGTGTGCGGTGATGATGGGGGCGGTAGTGATGGTGTGTGCGGTGATGATGGGGGCGGTAGTGATGGTGTGTGCGGTGATGATGGGGGCGGTAGTGATGGTGTGTGCGGTGATGATGGGGGCGGTAGTGATGGTGTGTGCGGTGATGATGGGGGCGGTAGTGATGGTGTGTGCGGTGATGATGGGGGCGGTAGTGATGGTGTGTGCGGTGATGATGGGGGCGGTAGTGATGGTGTGTATGGTGATGATGGGGGCGGTAGTGATGGTGTGTATGGTGATGATGGGGGCGGTAGTGATGGTGTGTATGGTGATGATGGGGGCGGTAGTGATGGTGTGTATGGTGATGATGGGGGCGGTAGTGATGGTGTGTGCGGTGATGATGGGGGCGGTAGTGATGGTGTGTACGGTGATGATGGGGGCGGTAGTGATGGTGTGTGCGGTGATGATGGGGGCGGTAGTGACGGTGTGTATGGTGATGATGGGGGCGGTAGTGATGGTGTGTATGGTGATGATGGCGGCGGTAGTGATGGTGTGTACGGTGATGATGGGGGCAGTAGTGATGGTGTGTACGGTGATGATGGGGGCGGTAGTGATGGTGTGTATGGTGATGAAGGGGGCGGTAGTGATGGTGTGTACGGTGATGATGGGGGCGGTGGTGATGGTGTGTGCGGTGATGATGGGGGCGGTAGTGATGGTGTGTATGGTGATGATGGGGGCGGTAGTGATGGTGTGTATGGTGATGATGGGGGCGGTAGTGATGGTGTGTATGGTGATGATGGGGGCGGTAGTGATGGTGTGTATGGTGATGATGGGGGCGGTAGTGATGGTGTGTATGGTGATGATGGGGGCGGTAGTGATGGTGTGTGCGGTGATGATGGGGGCGGTAGTGATGGTGTGTGCAGTGATGATGGGGGCGGTAGTGACGGTGTGTATGGTGATGATGGAGGCGGTAGTGATGGTGTGTATGGTGATGATGGGGGCGGTAGTGATGGTGTGTATGGTGATGATGGGGGCGGTAGTGATGGTGTGTACGGTGATGATGGGGGCGGTAGTGATGGTGTGAATGGTGATGATGGGGGCGATAGTGATGGTGTGTATGGTGATGATGGGGGCGGTAGTGATGGTGTGCATGGTGATGATGGGGGCGGTAGTGATGGTGTGTACGGTGATGATGGGGGTGGTAGTGATGGTGTGTACGGTGATGATGGGGGTGGTAGTGATGGTGTGTATGGTGATGATGGGGGCGATAGTGATGGTGTGTGCGGTGATGATGGGGGCGGTAGTGCTGGTGTGTACGGTGATGATGGGGGCGGTAGTGATGGTGTGTACGGTGATGATGGGGGCGGTAGTGATGGTGTGTACGGTGATGATGGGGGCGGTAGTGATGGTGTGTACGGTGATGATGGGGCGGTAGTGATAGTGTGAATGGTGATGATGGGGGCGGTAGTGATGGTGTGTATGGTGATGATGGCGGCGGTAGTGATGGTGTGTACGGTGATGATGGGGGCGGTAGTGATGGTGTGTACGGTGATGATGGGGGCGGTAGTGATGGTGTGTGCGGTGATGATGGGGGCGGTAGTGACGGTGTGTATGGTGATGATGGGGGCGGTGGTGATGGTGTGTATGGTGATGATGGGGGCGGTAGTGATGGTGTGTATGGTGATGATGGGGGCGGTAGTGATGGTGTGTATGTTGATGATGGGGGCGGTAGTGATGGTGTGTATGGTGATGATGGGGGCGGTAGTGATGGTGTGTATGGTGATGATGGTGGCGGTAGTGATGGTGTGTACGGTGATGATGGGGGCGGTAGTGATGGTGTGTACGGTGATGATGGGGGCGGTAGTGATGGTGTGTACGGTGATGATGGGGGCGGTAGTGATAGTGTGAATGGTGATGATGGGGGCGGTAGTGATGGTGTGTATGGTGATGATGGCGGCGGTAGTGATGGTGTGTATGGTGATGATGGGGGCGGTAGTGATGGTGTGTACGGTGATGATGGGGGCGGTAGTGATGGTGTGTGCGGTGATGATGGGGGCGGTAGTGACGGTGTGTATGGTGATGATGGGGGCGGTGGTGATGGTGTGTATGGTGATGATGGGGGCGGTAGTGCTGGTGTGTACGGTGATGATGGAGGCGGTAGTGATGGTGTGTATTGTGATGATGGGGGCGGTAGTGATGGTGTGTATGTTGATGATGGGGGCGATAGTGATGGTGTGTATGGTGATGATGGGGGCGGTAGTGATGGTGTGTACGGTGATGATGGGGGCGGTAGTGATGGTGTGTATGGTGATGATGGGGGCGGTAGTGATGGTGTGTATGGTGATGATGGGGGCGGTAGTGATGGTGTGTACGGTGATGATGGGGGCGGTAGTGCTGGTGTGTACGGTGATGATGGGGGCGGTAGTGATGGTGTGTGCGGTGATGATGGGGGCGGTAGTGATGGTGTGTATGTTGATGATGGGGGCGATAGTGATGGTGTGTATGGTGATGATGGGGGCGGTAGTGATGGTGTGTATGGTGATGATGGTGGCGGTAGTGACGGTGTGTACAGTGATGATGGGGGCGGTAGTGATGGTGTGTATGGTGATGATGGGGGCGGTAGTGCTGGTGTGTGCGGTGATGATGGGGGCGGTAGTGATGGTGTGTATGGTGATGATGGGGGCGGTAGTGATGGTGTGTGCGGTGATGATGGGGGCGGTAGTGATGGTGTGTATGGTGATGATGGGGGCGGTAGTGATGGTGTGTGCGGTGATGATGGGGGCGGTAGTGATGGTGTGTGCGGTGATGATGGGGGCGCTAGTGACGGTGTGTGCGGTGATGATGGGGGCGGTAGTGATGGTGTGTACGGTGATGATGGGGGCAGTAGTGATGGTGTGTGCAGTGATGATGGGGGCGGTAGTGACGGTGTGTATGGTGATGATGGGGGCGGTAGTGATGGTGTGTACGGTGATGATGGGGGCGGTAGTGATGGTGTGAATGGTGATGATGGGGGCGGTAGTGATGGTGTGTGCGGTGATGATGGGGGCGGTAGTGATGGTGTGTATGGTGATGATGGGGGCGGTAGTGATGGTGTGTGCGGTGATGATGGGGGCGGTAGTGACGGTGTGTATGGTGATGATGGGGGCGGTGGTGATGGTGTGTATGGTGATGATGGGGGCGATAGTGATGGTGTGTACGGTGATTATGGGGGCGGTAGTGATGGTGTGTACGGTGATGATGGGGGCGGTAGTGATGGTGTGTATGGTGATGATGGGGGCGGTAGTGACGGTGTGTATGATGATGATGGGGGCGGTAGTGCTGGTGTGTATGGTGATGATGGGGGCGGTAGTGATGGTGTGTATGGTGATGATGGGGGTGGTAGTGCTGGTGTGTACGGTGATGATGGGGGCGGTAGTGATGGTGTGTATGGTGATGATGGGGGCGGTAGTGATGGTGTGTATGGTGATGATGGGGGCGGTAGTGATGGTGTGTGCAGTGATGATGGGGCAGTAGTGACGGTGTGTACGGTGATGATGGGGGTGGTAGTGCTGGTGTGTACGGTGATGATGGGGGCGGTAGTGACGGTGTGTATGGTGATGATGGGGGCGGTAGTGATGGTGTGTATGGTGATGATGGGGGCGGTAGTGATGGTGTGTATGGTGATGATGGGGGCGGTAGTGATGGTGTGTATGGTGATGATGGGGGCGGTAGTGATGGTGTGTACGGTGATGATAGGGGCGGTAGTGAAGGTGTGTCCAGTGACGATGGGGGCGGTAGTGATGGTGTGTATGGTGATGATGGGGGCGGTAGTGATGGTGTGTATGGTGATGATGGGGGCGGTAGTGATGGTGTGTATGGTGATGATGGGGGCGGTAGTGCTGGTGTGTATGGTGATGATGGGGGCGGTAGTGATGGTGTGTATGGTGATGATGGGGGCGGTAGTGATGGTGTGTATGGTGATGATGGGGGCGGTAGTGATGGTGTGTATGGTGATGATGGGGGCGGTAGTGATGGTGTGTATGGTGATGATGGGGGCGGTAGTGACGGTGTGTATGGTGATGATGGGGGCGGTAGTGCTGGTGTGTGCAGTGATGATGGGGGCGGTAGTGATGGTGTGTGCAGTGATGATGGGGGCGGTAGTGATGGTGTGTATGGTGATGATGGGGGCGGTAGTGATGGTGTGTGCGGTGATGATGGGGGCGGTAGTGATGGTGTGTGCGGTGATGATGGGGGCGGTAGTGATGGTGTGTGCGGTGATGATGGGGGCGGTAGTGATGGTGTGTGCGGTGATGATGGGGGCGGTAGTGATGGTGTGTGCGGTGATGATGGGGGCGGTAGTGATGGTGTGTATGGTGATGATGAGGGCGGTAGTGATGGTGTGTATGGTGATGATGGGGGCGGTAGTGATGGTGTGTACGGTGATGATGGGGGCGGTAGTGATGGTGTGTGCGGTGATGATGGGGGCGGTAGTGACGGTGTGTATGGTGATGATGGGGGCGGTAGTGATGGTGTGTATGGTGATGATGGGGGCGGTAGTGATGGTGTGTACGGTGATGATGGGGGCGGTAGTGATGGTGTGTGCGGTGATGATGGGGGCGGTGGTGATGGTGTGTATGGTGATGATGGGGGTGGTAGTGATGGTGTGTACGGTGATGATGGGGGCGGTAGTGATGATGTGTACGGTGATGATGGGGGCGGTAGTGATGGTGTGTATGGTGATGATGGGGGCGGTAGTGATGGTGTGTATGGTGATGATGGGGGCGGTAGTGATGGTGTGTGCGGTGATGATGGGGGCGGTAGTGATGGTGTGTGCGGTGATGATGGGGGCGGTAGTGATGGTGTGTGCGGTGATGATGGGGGCGGTAGTGATGGTGTGTATGGTGATGATGGGGGCGGTAGTGATGGTGTGTGCGGTGATGATGGGGGCGGTAGTGATGGTGTGTGCGGTGATGATGGGGGCGGTAGTGATGGTGTGTATGGTGATGATGGGGGCGGTAGTGATGGTGTGTGCGGTGATGATGGGGCGGTAGTGCCGGTGTGTGTGAAGTGATGATGGGGGCGGTAGTGCCGGTCTGTGTGAGGTGATGATGGGGGGGGGGCGGTAGTGATGGTGTGCTGGTGTGCGGTGATGATGGGGGCGGTAGTGATGGTGTGTATGGTGATGATGGGGGCGGTAGTGATGGTGTGTATGGTGATGATGGGGGCGGTAGTGATGGTTTGTACGGTGATTATGGGGGCGGTAGTGATGGTGTGTATGGTGATGTTGGGGGCGGTAGTGATGGTGTGTATGGTGATGATGGGGGCGGTAGTGACGGTTTGTCTGGTGATGATGGGGGCGGTAGTGATGGTGTGTACGGTGATGATGGGGGCGGTAGTGATGGTGTGTGCAGTGATGATGGGGGCGGTAGTGATGGTGTGTACGGTGATGATGGGGGCGGTAGTGATGGTGTGTACGGTGATGATGGGGGCGGTAGTGATGGTGTGTATGGTGATGATGGGGGCGGTAGTGCTGGTGTGTATGGTGATGATGGGGGCGGTAGTGATGGTGTGTATGGTGATGATGGGGGCGGTAGTGATGGTGTGTATGGTGATGATGGGGGCGGTAGTGCTGGTGTGTGCAGTGATGATGGGGGCGGTAGTGCTGGTGTGTATGGTGATGATGGGGGCGGTAGTGATGGTGTGTATGGTGATGATGGGGGCGGTAGTGATGGTTTGTATGGTGATGATGGGGGCGGTAGTGATGGTGTGTATGGTGATGATGGGGGCGGTAGTGACGGTGTGTATGGTGATGATGGGGGCGGTAGTGATGGTGTGTGCAGTGATGATGGGGGCGGTAGTGATGGTGTGTCCAGTGATGATGGGGGCGGTAGTGATGGTGTGTATGGTGATGATGGGGGCGGTAGTGACGGTGTGTATGGTGATGATGGGGGCGGTAGTGACGGTGTGTATGGTGATGATGGGGGCGGTAGTGATGGTGTGTATGGTGATGATGGGGGCGGTAGTGATGGTGTGTGCGGTGATGATGGGGGCGGTAGTGATGGTGTGTATGGTGATGATGGGGGCGGTAGTGATGGTGTGTATGGTGATGATGGGGGCGGTAGTGATGGTGTGTGCGGTGATGATGGGGGCGGTAGTGATGGTGTGTATGGTGATGATGGGGGCGGTAGTGACGGTGTGTATGGTGATGATGGGGGCGGTAGTGACGGTGTGTGCAGTGATGATGGGGGCGGTAGTGATGGTGTGTATGGTGATGATGGGGGCGGTAGTGATGGTGTGTATGGTGATGATGGGGGCGGTAGTGATGGTGTGTATGGTGATGATGGGGGCGGTAGTGATGGTGTGTCCAGTGATGATGGGGGCGTTAGTGATGGTGTGTATGGTGATGATGGGGGCGGTAGTGCTGGTGTGTATGGTGATGATGGGGGCGGTAGTGATGGTGTGTGCAGTGATGATGGGGGCGGTAGTGATGGTGTGTATGGTGATAATGGGGGCGGTAGTGACGGTGTGTGCGGTGATGATGGGGGCGGTAGTGATGGTGTGTGCGGTGATGATGGGGGCGATAGTGATGGTGTGTATGGTGATGATGGGGTCGGTAGTGATGGTGTGTATGGTGATGATGGGGGCGGTAGTGATGGTGTGTATGGTGATGATGGGGGCGGTAGTGATGGTGTGTGCGGTGATGATGGGGGCGGTAGTGACGGTGTGTATGGTGATGATGGGGGCGGTAGTGACGGTGTGTGCGGTGATGATGGGGGCGGTAGTGCTGGTGTGTGCGGTGATGATGGGGGCGGTAGTGATGGTGTGTATGGTGATGATGGGGGCAGTAGTGATGGTGTGTATGGTGATGATGGGGGCGGTTGTGACGGTGTGTGCGGTGATGATGGGGGCGGTAGTGATGGTGTGTATGGTGATGATGGGGGCGGTAGTGACGGTGTGTGCGGTGATGATGGGGCGGTAGTGATGGTGTGTATGGTGATGATGGGGGCGGTAGTGATGGTGTGTACGGTAATGATGGGGGCGGTAGTGATGGTGTGTATGGTGATGATGGGGGCGGTAGTGATGGTGTGTATGGTGATGATGGGGGCGGTAGTGATGGTGTGTGCGGTGATGATGGGGGCGGTAGTGACGGTGTGTGCGGTGATGATGGGGGCGGTAGTGACGGTGTGTATGGTGATGATGGGGGCGGTAGTGATGGTGTGTGCAGTGATGATGGGGCCGTAGTGATGGTGTGTATGGAGATGATTGGGGCGGTAGTGATGGTGTGTATGGTGATGATGGGGGCGGTAGTGATGGTGTGTATGGTGATGATGGGGGCGGTAGTGACGGTGTGTGCGGTGATGATGGAGGCGGTAGTGACGGTGTGTGCGGTGATGATGGGGGCGGTAGTGATGGTGTGTGCAGTGATGATGGGGGCAGTAGTGACGGTGTGTGCGGTGATGATGGGGGCGGTAGTGACGGTGTGTGCGGTGATGATGGGGGCGGTAGTGAGGGTGTGTATGGTGATGATGGGGACGGTAGTGACGGTGTGTGGGGTGATGATGGGGGCAGTAGTGACGGTGTGTGCGGTGATGATGGGGGCGGTAGTGACGGTGTGTGCGGTGATGATGCGGGCGGTAGTGACGGTGTGTGCAGTGATGATGGGGGCGGTAGTGACGGTGTGTGCGGTGATGATGGGGGCGGTAGTGACGGTGTGTGCGGTGATGATGGGGGCGGTAGTGACGGTGTGTGCGGTGATGATGGGGGGCGGTAGTGATGGTGTGTATGGTGATGATGGAGGCGGTAGTGACGGTGTGTGCGGTGATGATGGGGGCGGTAGTGACGGTGTGTATGGTGATGATGGGGGTGGTAGTGATGGTGTGTATGGTGATGATGGGGGCGGTAGTGATGGTGTGTGCAGTGATGATGGGGGCGGTAGTGATGGTGTGTATGGTGATGATGGAGGCGGTAGTGACGGTGTGTGCGGTGATGATGGGGGCGGTAGTGACGGTGTGTGCGGTGATGATGGGGGTGGTAGTGATGGTGTGTATGGTGATGATGGGGGCGGTAGTGATGGTGTGTGCAGTGATGATGGGGCGGTAGTGATGGTGTGTATGGTGATGATGGAGGCGGTAGTGTCGGTGTGTGCGGTGATGATGGGGGCGGTAGTGATGGTGTGTATGGTGATGATGGGGGCGGTAGTGACGGTGTGTGCGGTGATGATGGAGGCGGTAGTGACGGTGTGTGCGGTGATGATGGGGGCGGTAGTGACGGTGTGTACGGTGATGATGGGGGCGGTAGTGATGGTGTGTATGGTGATGATGGGGGCGGTAGTGATGGTGTGTACGGTAATGATGGGGGCGGTAGTGATGGTGTGTATGGTGATGATGGGGGCGGTAGTGATGGTGTGTATGGTGATGATGGGGGCGGTAGTGATGGTGTGTGCGGTGATGATGGGGGCGGTAGTGACGGTGTGTGCGGTGATGATGGGGGCGGTAGTGACGGTGTGTATGGTGATGATGGGGGCGGTAGTGATGGTGTGTGCAGTGATGATGGGGGCGGTAGTGATGGTGTGTATGGTGATGATGGGGGCGGTAGTGATGGTGTGTATGGTGATGATGGGGGCGGTAGTGATGGTGTGTATGGTGATGATGGGGGCGGTAGTGACGGTGTGTGCGGTGATGATGGAAGCGGTAGTGACGGTGTGTGCGGTGATGATGGGGGCGGTAGTGATGGTGTGTGCAGTGATGATGGGGGCAGTAGTGACGGTGTGTGCGGTGATGATGGGGGCGGTAGTGACGGTGTGTGCGGTGATGATGGGGGCGGTAGTGATGGTGTGTATGGTGATGATGGGGACGGTAGTGATGGTGTGTGCAGTGATGATGGGGGCGGTAGTGATGGTGTGTATGGTGATGATGGGGGCGGTAGTGATGGTGTGTATGGAGATTATGGGGGCGGTAGTGATGGTGTGTATGGTGATGATGGGGGCGGTAGTGATGGTGTGTATGGTGATGATGGGGGCGGTAGTGATGGTGTGTATGGAGATTATGGGGGCGGTAGTGATGGTGTGTATGGTGATGATGGGGGCGGTAGTGATGGTGTGTATGGTGATGATGGGGGCGGTAGTGACGGTGTGTGCGGTGATGATGGAGGCGGTAGTGACGGTGTGTGCGGTGATGATGGGGGCGGTAGTGATGGTGTGTGCAGTGATGATGGGGGCAGTAGTGACGGTGTGTGCGGTGATGATGGGGGCGGTAGTGATGGTGTGTATGGTGATGATGGGGACGGTAGTGACGGTGTGTGGGGTGATGATGGGGGCAGTAGTGACGGTGTGTGCGGTGATGATGGAGGCGGTAGTGATGGTGTGTATGGTGATGATGGAGGCGGTAGTGACGGTGTGTGCGGTGATGATGGAGGCGGTAGTGATGGTGTGTATGGTGATGATGGGGGCGGTAGTGACGGTGTGTGCGGTGATGATGGGGGCGGTAGTGATGGTGTGTATGGTGATGATGGGGACGGTAGTGACGGTGTGTGGGGTGATGATGGGGGCAGTAGTGACGGTGTGTGCGGTGATGATGGAGGCGGTAGTGATGGTGTGTATGGTGATGATGGAGGCGGTAGTGACGGTGTGTGCGGTGATGATGGGTGCGGTAGTGACGGTGTGTGCGGTGATGATGCGGGCGGTAGTGACGGTGTGTGCAGTGATGATGGGGGCGGTAGTGACGGTGTGTGCGGTGATGATGGGGGCGGTAGTGACGGTGTGTGCGGTGATGATGGGGGCGGTAGTGATGGTGTGTATGGTGATGATGGGGGCGGTAGTGATGGTGTGTATGGTGATGATGGGGACGGTAGTGACGGTGTGTGCGGTGATGATGGGGGCGGTAGTGACGGTGTGTATGGTGATGATGGGGGCGGTAGTGACGGTGTGTGCGGTGATGATGCGGGCGGTAGTGACGGTGTGTGCGGTGATGATGGGGGCGGTAGTGACGGTGTGTGCGGTGATGATGGGGGCGGTAGTGATGGTGTGTGCGGTGATGATGGGGGTGGTAGTGATGGTGTGTATGGTGATGATGGGGGCGGTAGTGACGGTGTGTTCGGTGATGATGGGGACGGTAGTGACGGTGTGTGCGGTGACGATGGGGGCGGTAGTGACGGTGTGTGCGGTGATGATGGGGGCGGTAGGGACGGTGTGTGCGGTGATGATGGGGGCGGTAGTGACGGTGTGTATGGTGATGATGGGGCGGTAGTGACGGTGTGTGCGGTGATGATGGGGCGGTAGTGACGGTGTGTGCGGTGATGATGCGGGCGGTAGTGACGGTGTGTGCGGTGATGATGGGGGCGGTAGTGACGGTGTGTATGGTGATGATGGGGCGGTAGTGACGGTGTGTGCGGTGATGATGGGGCGGTAGTGACGGTGTGTGCGGTGATGATGCGGGCGGTAGTGACGGTGTGTGCGGTGATGATGCGGGCGGTAGTGACGGTGTGTGCGGTGATGATGGGGGCGGTAGTGACGGTGTGTGCGGTGATGATGGGGGCGGTAGTGACGGTGTGTATGGTGATGATGGGGCGGTAGTGATGGTGTGTATGGTGATGATGGGGGCGGTAGTGACGGTGTGTGCGGTGATGATGGGGGCGGTAGTGATGGTGTGTATGGTGATGATGGGGGCGGTAGTGACGGTGTGTGCGGTGATGATGGGGGCGGTAGTGACGGTGTGTGCGGTGATGATGGGGGCGGTAGTGACGGTGTGTATGGTGATGATGGGGCGGTAGTGATGGTGTGTATGGTGATGATGGGGGCGGTAGTGACGGTGTGTGCGGTGATGATGGGGGCGGTAGTGACGGTGTGTGCAGTGATGATGGGGGCGGTAGTGACGGTGTGTGCAGTGATGATGGGGGCGGTAGTGACGGTGTGTGCAGTGATGATGGGGGCGGTAGTGACGGTGTGTGCGGTGATGATGGGGGCGGTAGTGACGGTGTGTGCAGTGATGATGGGGGCGGTAGTGATGGTGTGTGCGGTGATGATGGGGGCGGTAGTGACGGTGTGTGCGGTGATGATGGGGGCGGTAGTGACGGTGTGTGCGGTGATGATGGGGGCGGTAGTGACGGTGTGTATGGTGATGATGGGGGCGGTAGTGACGGTGTGTGCAATGATGATGGGGGCGGTAGTGACGGTGTGTGCGGTGATGATGCGGGCGGTAGTGACGGTGTGTGCGGTGATGATGGGGGCGGTAGTGATGGTGTGTATGGTGATGATGGGGGCGGTAGTGATGGTGTGTATGGTGATGATGGGGGCGGTAGTGATGGTGTGTATGGTGATGATGGGGGCGGTAGTGATGGTGTGTCCAGTGATGATGGGGGCGGTAGTGATGGTGTGTATGGTGATTATGGGGGCGGTAGTGCTGGTGTGTGCAGTGATGATGGGGGCGGTAGTGATGGTGTGTATGGTGATGATGGGGGCGGTAGTGACGGTGTGTGCAGTGATGATGGGGGCGGTAGTGACGGTGTGTATGGTGATGATGGGGGCGGTAGTGATGGTGTGTGCGGTGATGATGGGGGCGGTAGTGATGGTGTGTACGGTGATGATGGGGGCGGTAGTGATGGTGTGTATGGTGATGATGGAGGCGGTAGTGATGGTGTGTGCAGTGATGATGGGGGCGGTAGTGACGGTGTGTGCGGTGATGATGGGGGCGGTAGTGACGGTGTGTGCGGTGATGATGGGGGCGGTAGTGACGGTGTGTGCGGTGATGATGGGGGCGGTAGTGACGGTGTGTGCGGTGATGATGGGGGCGGTAGTGACGGTGTGTATGGTGATGATGGGGGCGGTAGTGACGGTGTGTGCAATGATGATGGGGGCGGTAGTGACGGTGTGTGCGGTGATGATGGGGGCGGTAGTGACGGTGTGTGCGGTGATGATGGGGGGCGGTAGTGACGGTGTGTGCGGTGATGATGGGGGCGGTAGTGACGGTGTGTGCGGTGATGATGGGGGCGGTAGTGACGGTGTGTGCGGTGATGATGGGGGCGGTAGTGATGGTGTGTGCGGTGATGATGGGGGCGGTAGTGACGGTGTGTGCGGTGATGATGGGGGCGGTAGTGACGGTGTGTGCGGTGATGATGGGGGCTCTCTCTCTCCCATTTGCCAGGTAAGAAAATGGAAAACCTTGGTGAAGACATCTCCACACACTATGGCATCTGATACAGGGGAAAGACCTGAATATGAAAATCATTAGATTTCCATCGTTTTGGCCTTCGAGCTCCAGAAGTATTCTGATTCCCAACCCACATTGTCTCTCCTTACGAACAATGACGTTGTGTATTTGTTGGACGTTGAGACCTTCATCAGGTGCGGCAGCTCCTCAGGTGAGCGTCTGAGGAATTCATTGACAGTTTCTTTCTTGCCCTCCTCTCCGGTGGGGTCAAATAAAACATTCTCTATGGTAGCAGTGGAAACGTCCAGTTCAGTCTGTGAAGATGCCATCCTATGCTGTGGTGTTACCAAGCCTGGCACCAAAACAGAGCATTGTAAATAGAGGGGCACAGGTAATAGTAGCCAGAAGCCAAAGGAATAGTGAAGAGCAAAAGTAAGAAAGGGAAAGCAGAGAGCACCGGATGGCAGTGGATCCCAAGAAATTACCAACTCATACACGGGCATGTTCTGCGCTGACATAGGTATAGCCATATACCAGCCCCACCACAACTCCTGGCATCAGAACAGTCCCCCAGTGTACTGCCTGGCGTCACCCTCGCCACCCACCTCACTAAGAGGACACGGTTATTAGTTCTTCCCAGGATCTAGGATGGCACACATACCCACCATTATCAGTCATGATATGTGGCACAGACAGTGCCCCCGCCACCATTTCAGCCAGTCAGATCCCTATAAAGGATTTTCTATGCAACTAGTTGTTGGCATCTTAAAGGCCTAGAATAAAACACAGTCACCGGAGAATGTAGCCGAAGACCATTTTTGACACAAATCACTGTTACCCAAACAAATCAATGGGTCTTTAGAAACGTCACACACTGCAATCCGTGTGTTGTCACTTTTTAACATTGCAAATTGATAGGTGAAGGTCTGATTTTTATTTTTTCTTGTTTTATTATTATTATTATTATTATTATTATTATTGTTATTATTATTAGTACAAGAAAATTGCTGATGGTAAAAACGAAAACACTGATGAAATAAAGATGACGGATCCCAAACCCTGGTGCAGACTAACGTTTTTTTTTAGTAATCCTTAAAGCAGCATCTGAAACCTTGACACTATTCTGACCCAGACACCACCAAAACCAAGGAATCTAAGCCGGGAGAGCGTTAGTATCACACTTGATAGGTTTAGATACTATCTGCTGAGCCTTTTATGTAATGTTTCCTCTCACACATGTTCAGAAGCAGAAACATATTTCACTATGTGGATATGCTGGAAGATGTGTCTTCTCTCACAAGCAGGTTTTCATTAGTAGTAATTTAGTATCTCATTGAATATTAAAACATATAATGCATGGATACTCCCATGTTAGCTGACACCCGGTAGCTATAAGCCTGGACCACAATGCAATTACCAAGCTCAGTACCCTCAATACCAGTGTATGGATAAACAGTATGTTACAAAGATCATTTCCCTCAATGCCAATGAATGAATATACAGTATGTTACCAAGCTCAGTTCCCTCAATGCCAGTGTATGAATATACAGTATGTTACCAAGCTCAGTTCCCTCAATACTAGTGGATGAACATACAGTATGTTACCAAGCTCAGTTCCCTCAATGCCAGTGGATGAATATACAGTATGTTACCAAGCTCATTTCCCTCAATGCCAGTGGATGAATATACAGTATGTTACCAAGCTCATTTCCCTCAATGCCAGTGGAGGAATATACAGTAATGTTACCAAGCTCAGTTACCTCAATAGCAGTGGATGAATCTGTTATCAGTTCAGCTCCCTTGATAACAGGGAACTAATAAAACAGTTACCAAACTCAGTTCCTTCAATACCGTGGATGACTAGATTAGTTAGCAAACTAAGTTCCCTCA
Source organism: Anomaloglossus baeobatrachus (assembly GCF_048569485.1). NCBI lineage: Eukaryota > Metazoa > Chordata > Amphibia > Anura > Aromobatidae > Anomaloglossus > Anomaloglossus baeobatrachus. The sequence continues at coordinate 128,533,322 of NC_134364.1, forward strand.
ATACCAGTGGACGAATATGTCTTACCAAGCTATGTTACCTTGATACCAGTGGATGAATAAATCAGTTACCAAAACTCAGTTTGCTCATTGCCAGTGGATGAATGTATGTTACTAGTTCAGATCCCTCGATAACCGGATGAATATAAGCGGTTACTAAACTCAGTTTCCTCCATGGCAGTGGATGAATATATAAATCGGTTACCAAATTAAGTTCCCTCAGTACTAGTAGATAAATGTGAGGGTATTCTGAGAAATATTGTGAGGATTATGACATTCATACATTTGAACCAGCTGTTACATTCCATTAACACACATCCTGCTCTACCAGAAATCAGAAAATGGCCAGGTTACTAAAGTCCATTAAGTCCAAGGAAGCCATAGCAGCTCCCCTGCTGTCCAGAGTATTTGGCCAGAGAGTTGGGAGGGCAACTTTAGGATTTACAAGTTTTACAACCAAGCTTTAAAGTGCTTTGCTAGATTGGAAAGTGCCAATGTAAGAGTTACAATATTGAGGAGCGCGTCACTCCCACAAATAAGGCAGGCACATTTCCAGATTTCTGACAGCAAGACACACGTCACACAGCTTTTCCCTAAATTGTGAGACGTGCGTAGCAATCAGTATTAATAACTCTCCGAAGGAAGCCCACAGACTTATCATGTTTCATATTTATAGATAGATCAAATAGTAATTGGAAAAATAATGGTCATGTCTTCCGTATGGGACGCTCAGGGGCTGAGATATGGGGGAAAACTAAAAATCCTTATCTCCCTGGAAGCTAAGAGGCACACCCATGAGCAGCCCAGTCTTAGGTCACAAGATGGGAGGGGATATGTGTGACGACATGGACACCCAATGCCTAGCATGGGTTAAAGTTTCTTAAAATTCAGCCAGACGTATTGTTCTTCTGTGTGTTAACTCATGTTTGCTAAACTATTGTTTGGGACCAGACCCTCTGAACATTCATTGTAATGTAGTTGTGTATTGCTAATCTAATGTAAATTACCTTAGTAGCCATTGTCTAGTCTGTGACTTGCAGACTACATGTAAATATCCTCAGTCTTTCTATCCACATCATTTAAATGAACATGCAGCTTGAAATTCATCCAATAAGAGAAGCAATCTTGTACAACCAATCCGATAAGGGCACAGTATATACTAAGGGAAGGCTATGGCTATAAAAGGTGACTTCTTGGAGTCACCAGGTGGTTGATGGATGTGCATGATCCAGTATAAGCTCTTAGGAGCTGGCTAGGGGATCAGGACCAAGATACCTTGTGGACTCCGTCTAGGGACTTTAGCTCCGACTAGAGGATCACTTGGCTACATGGCTTCAACCTAGGGACTCCGGTTCTGATTGGAGACTATATCCACAGTCTAGGGATTTCGACTCCGGCTGCCAGGATTATATCATCATACCAGAGACTACTTAAGGAGGAAACCCAGGTTGGGACAATCCAGTCACCTGGCTACAGACTTTGCAGTCCTCAGCCAGCTTCCTAAATCTGGCGTTATTCCAGTCTCGGTGGGTGCCCACCAAAAGCGGGGTGCTGCTGGATTGGAGTAAATAGCCCTGGAACCTCTGAGGCATGGACATTCTAAATCCCTGGTGAGCAGCGGAAGGGTGAAACTCTGTTGCCTGTTACATTTGTGTGTTTTGCTGGTTATGTGCTATGTGCTGTTAATTGTTTGGGGATCCAATAAAGTGTTAATATTGTGATTCCCTCACCCTGTGTTGTCTGAGTAGTGTTCCACCCACGGTTAAGGAGGTCGTGCGTTCAGTTGGGATGAGCCCTGAGCCACGCTGTCTTTCTAAAGGCGGCTGGGCCAGCGGACGAGAGCACCCACTAAGCCTCGTGTCTCCACAACATGGAATGTGCCCAGATTCATAACCTCAGTGTGGACATCTTGTGAGTGTTCTTCTCCGAGAGGTCACGTGCGATAGACGTGTGAAGAGTCCAAGGAAAACCCATGGCTCCACAACGCCTCCCCTGTGCAATCCAAAACCAGGTATACTCACAAGGGATAAGGTAATGATCCATCTTTGTATCTGTTTGTAACTATATCTTATCTGCAACTGTACTTCTGACGTATATATTCTGTAAATCCCATTCTGTATACAGTGTATTATCTAGTGTGCCATTAAGGCGATTAAATATAAAATTTATTCTTGGGCTGTTGCTTTTCTTTCGATTCCCGAATCCATGTCCGTGAGTTCGGCTTAGTGTTACACGCTACCTGGGCTGGTTTCTGGCCCGATATAGTCCTGTTAACACTAGAAGTCCCAGAGAGGGGTCATTTAACATTTCTACCATTGGAACGCTATGGAGCTCGAAATTTCTGGGACTTCTAGCGTTAATGGACCAGGCCTATATCTAACGAGGAACTGGTGGCAGTCTACAGCACTGTACCGGACCGGCAGAATTCTGTTCCACTGGTGCTAATGGAAAGTTCCTTTCGGCCTGTCGGGGTTGTGGGAAAGCTGGGTGCCGCGCCGGAGGTTGCGTAGCCTACTCAGTTCCCCTTCCCGTGACTCCCTGTGCCCACGGGGACAGGAGGTGTCAATGTTGCATTGCGCCAAGTGGACCTCACCTACCCCTTGGGGGCGTGGAACATAATAATAATAATTAATAATAATTAGTAAATAATTAATAAACATCGCCTGTTGGTGGAAGTGACTAGGTTGTACCACGTGGCTCCAACATATTAGAGATGTCAGGGTTTGGCTGCGAGGTGCGGTTTCATCACAGATTGTCAGTTCCACGACCGAGCGTAGGGATCCCGAGTGACCCCCCCAGCCTGGTTCGTGACAATGAATATATGTTTCCAAACTCAGTTCCCTATATACCAGTGGATGAATATATGTTACCAAACTCAGTTCCCTATATACCAGTGGATGAATACATGTTACCAAACTCAGTTCTGTTGTGAATACGTTTTCCAGTTTGGGGCTCCCTCTTGTGGTCAATGCTGGCGGTGCAGTTGATTTGTGGAATGAAAGCCACACACCTGTGGAGGACTGGCAATCAGGGTCAGATTGGGCTATTTAACTGAGTAGTTTTCTCTTGTTACTTGCCAGTGGTCAATGTATCCTGTGTGTTAAAGACATTCTGTAACCTGCTCTGCTTTCTACCAGAACTCCTCTCAAATAAGTGGTCTTTGTACCTCTGCTGTTTGTTTTCCACTTTTTTGTTGTTTTTTTCTGCTTTGATACTAATGCTTGATTCCTATTTTGTCTATGTGGAGTTCTTGGTGGAATGGGATTATTCCCTACTGGGAGTGTCTGTGTACTTAGCTCCTTGATTCTGCTAGGTATTGTGTTTGTCATGCTTGGTATTAATTCAGGCCCTCATCTGTATTAGTGTTTTTGGATCCCAGTAACATCAGAGTGCTGATGCAGTGGGGGAGAGGTTGTGTGACCTCAGGATTTTTCCATATCAGAAGTGCTGGTATATATTAGGGTTTTTACGGCTGCAGACAGTTGCTCTTTTCTATCCTTTCCTATAAAGATAGTTTGGGCCTCACCTTTGCTGAATCTGTCTTTTCTTGCTTTGTGTTGCGTTTTTCTATATCACCGTGGCCTTTGCATGTGGGGGGCTATCTATCTTTGGGTACTACTCCAAGGCAGATTATTTTCTCATATCTGTATCTGTAAGAATATTTAGTTCTCCGGCTGTGTCGAGACAACTAGGTCATCATAGGCTCGTCCCACGGCTACTTCTAGTTGTGTGTCAGGATTAGGTCTGCAGTCCATTAAGGTTCCAGCCACTCTGTTACCTTTTGGGATTCCGCATTTTTTGATCCTCCTCGGTCCCTGAATCATAACTCAGTTCCCTCAATACCAGTGGATGAATCTACCAATTTCTAACATGAGATCCATCAATACCAGTTACAGAGGAGAATTCTGTTAGGTTCACCTAGTGAGATGGATTTACTTAGCCACATTTTGAGGTGTATATGAGGTGCGCTCACCCACTGCTCGGGTCCGGCTACTGCTGCTGCTGCTCGCTCGGTCGGTGGCTCGAGCGGTGGGCCGGATCCCAGGGACTCGAGCGGCGCTCCTCGCCCGTGAGTGAAAGGGGGGGTGGTTTGGTTTTAGGGATATTGTCCGTGACGCCACCCACGGTTGTGGTGAGGTTGTGACACCACCACTGCTCTGGACGGGGATCCCGGGAGCGGTGACAGGGAGCAGCTTGGATGTTGTTTTCTCCCCTCCGTGGGTAGGGGGGTTGGTTGTCCCGGGGCCCGGTGAGGGTTAGGGATGGCAGGCGGGTTACGGGGTCTGGTGAGGTGCAGGGTCGCGGGGGCAGCGCTGTGCCGCACGGCACGGTGGTACTCACTCAGCCAGTAATTTACACGGAGTCTCTGGTCAAACAAACGGCTGGATGGACGGGTCCCACAGACGGCTGCGGTAGTTCTCCCGGTAGGTTGGTGGTGACTGCCTTTCCCTGCACCTGTGTTGTGTTCACGGTTCCAATGGCTTCCCACCGGTAACCCGCTCCCCAGCTTGGATGGATGCTGAAGGAGCCCCTTTTGCCCGCAGGCTCTGGCCCTGGGAACTGTAGCCTTGGCGGTGACTGTGTTTTCCATTACGGTTTGAGCTGCTGCCTTCAATCGGGTCTTAACTGCTGGGAAACCCTGGAGGTTCCCTTCGCTAACGGATTTGACCGGTTTTACGGCGAGTCCTAGCCTGGTCGGGGTCCGTAAGCCCTGCCGAATGGTGCTGGCTTCTCTTTGCTCCCCGCCCGTCCCCGGTCCTTACGGTTTGCTCCAATCAGCCTCTCCTGCAGACGGTCACCACCGTCTGCCAACCTTGCTGTATGTGCCCGGGCCACGCACCCGGACACGGTCAGTCTCCTCTACTGCCACTTCACTCTTCAAAACTCAAAACTAATCTGTTCTGTTCTCTCCTTCCTTTTCCCGCCTCCAGGACTGTGAACTCCTCGATGGGCGGGGCCAACCGCCTGGCCCACCCCCTGGTGTGGACATCAGCCCCTGGAGGGAGGCAACAAGGATTTGTGTTTGACTTCGGTGTGCCTAGCCGGGGTGTGGGGTGTGTTGTTGCAGTACCTGTGACGTCCTGGCTTGTCCAGGGCGCCACATATACACAGTCCGTGGGTGATGGCAAGCACTGAGGACCAAAACAAAAGGCTATACTGGGTGGCAAGCAACAAACAGAGCAGGATGCTTTGGAAGCCACAGGAGATTGCAGGCTTCATGGCAAAATAATGTGAATAGTCTCTAAATAACCATTCATAATGCTTACAGCCAATGATTGGTTGACCAAGAGGTCTGAAGAGCAACAGATGCAAGTTGTAGAAATTATCAGTTTGAAGACATGATTGTGGCTAGCACAAACTGATTAATGACAAACTCCGAACAAACAGCAACCAAAGGCAATTGTGACTAAATACTCAAGACACACAAGTGTATCTAAGTGTTAGAGGCCTTGGATGATGATGTGAGAGATGTCCGCCGGGCAAGTAGTGAAATCTGACGTGGAGCACAGCAAAAGGAAACAGTCATAGGGGAAGGGAGCGGAGCCCAACTCTGAATTAACGATAGACATTTAACAAATTCCCCTAATACCTGTGAATTAATATCAATGCCTGTTCTGATGGAGGAGCGGGGGTTTCTCTCTAAAATGCGTAAATAACGCACCTTTTTATCCACTGCACGGTCCGGACCTTCACTTATCTACTGCAGCTCAGATCATTCCTCACTTTTTCCAGCTTCTACATGAAATATAAAACATCAGCTCCAGATCACAGCAAGAACTTTTATTTATGCCATAACTGTAATATTTGATAAATGTGTGTATTTGGTGCACTACATAAACTTTCATAATTGTTTGGCCACTAGATGGCGCTGTCCCAAAAAATAATAAACCAGTAATGATTCTTGTTCATATATCTGGATATAGTAAATGTTAGATCAGATCACCCAACACAACAGTAATACACAAGACACAACCCAGCATACTGATTACTGCCATCATCTGTAGAGTGATGTGGGATATACTGTATGTCATCACCTAACATTATACACATTTGTTCCTTGGCTCCGATAACAGTAAATCCGCACAATAATCTACAGACAGCGCTATACAGTGATAGGCGGTCATCAGTGCCGCCCCTGGTACTGCAGCGCCATCTGCAGGCTCAGCTTCAGGGCAATGTCCCCTATCAATGCCCAGTACTCCTCAAAACCGATCTTCCCCTCCTTTTTCTGCTCTAGGCGCTGGAACAGCTCATCAGCCCGCTCCTTGTTCTTTGTGTACTGGGGATAGAGAGAAAGAAAATAGCAACTGAATCCACATGTTTACCTCCAGTGTAATATAAGAGGAGAATCCATAAAACAGAAAGCTGGCAGTATTATAGCAGTTATATTCTTGTACATAGGGGCAGTATTATAGTAGTTATATTCTTGTACATAGGGAGCAGTATTATAGTAGTTATATTCTTGTACATAGGGGCAGTATTATAGTAGTTATATTCTTGTACATAGGGGGCAGTATTATAGTAGATATATTCTTGTACATAGGGGGCAGTATTATAGTAGTTATATTCTTGTACATAGGGGGCAGTATTATAGTAGTTATATTCTTGTACATAGGGTCAGTATTATAGTAGTTATATTCTTGTATATAGAGAGCAGTATTATAGTAGTTATATTCTTGTACATAGGGTCAGTATTATAGTAGTTATATTCTTATACATAGGGGGCAGTATTATAGTAGTTATATTCTTGTACATAGGGCGCAGTATTATAGTAGTTATATTCTTGTACATAGGGGGCAGTATTATAGTAGATATATTCTTGTACATAGGTGCAGTATTATAACAGTTATATATAACAGGTGGTATGTGCTTGTTACTCACAGTGAGGACATTAGACAACTCCTTCTTGTTCATCTTGTCATGTTTCCCTTCCTTCTTGGCGTAGTCGTAATATTTATGGACCAAAGTCTCAATAGCGGATTCTAGTTCGCTGCAGTCTGACGCCATCAGTGCGCAGGACTCGGCTCCTACTGATAGGAGAGGAGACTTATAGCGGTCTACATATATGTAAAAGGCAGTCACGTTGCGGAGGGATCTATCCTATTCTCATTAGCACAAGGAAGTACAAGAAACAATGGGATGAAGCTAAAAGGAAGGAGATTCCAGGGTAAGACCCCGGTCTGCCGGAATCCTATCTCCCGATATCCCAGTTGCCTGTGGACGTTAAAATTCTTGCAAAGGTCTTGGCTAACCGACTCGCGTGGGTCATCACTTCCCTTATACACCCCGACCAAACGGGCTTTGTGCCAAATAAATCTACGGCATCAGAGGGCTCTATTTAGATCTGCAATTACCCATGGAAGGTGGACCAGTGGAAAGCCGTGGTCTCTTTAGCCGCCGCTAAAGCATTTGATAGCGTTGAATGGAACTTTCTATGGATGGTACTAGCTAATATGGGCGAAAATTTATTTTTTTGGGGTAAAATTGCTGTATGCGGCACCTAAGGCCAAGGTAAAGGTCAAGGGTTTGCTATCGGAGGGGTTTTCACTGGCTTGCGGGACCTGACAGGAGTGACCATTATCTCCATTGCTATTTGCCATTGCTATGGAGCCACTGGCCGCAGCCCTGAGACCATCAATAGGCGTGAAAGGCTTCCTCCATGGTAATCTGACAGAGAAGACTCTACGTAGATGACAAAGGATTGGCCAAACTCCCTAAAAGAAGCCATATCCGTCACTGACCGCTTCAGCACATTGTCAGGTTTAACAATTAATTGGGATAAATTATCTTTGATGACATTAGGGCCCGTCCCTCCTGCCCCTGAGAGTCTGGGGGGGGCAGCTGTAGCTCGCTCCCTCATTTAAGTTCCTGGGTATTTGGATCAGTAAGAAGGTGACAGACTACGAGAAGGTGAATATCTCGCCTCTTCTGAGCAGGTTCCAGCAGAAAAACCAAGGCCTGGTGGAAGCTCCCACTATCGGTAATCGGCAGGGCTAACTCAGTGAAAATGATTCTTATGCCATAGGCGCTACACTTATTACATAACGCACTCATTTGGCTGCCCCAACGTATCTTCCATAAAATTAACAATATATTCAGAGAATTAATCTGGAAAAGGGGGAATAGCACGGATAAAATTACAATCATTGCAAAAGCCCGGACCCGTTCCTCTACTATCTGGCAGGGTAACTGCAGCACTTCAAGAATTGGGAGGAAGAAGACGCGGGAACCTCACCGTCAATAGTCGCAATGATACGTCATGGTCTAGGACAAAGGGGATTAGATTCAGGGGGGTTTTGAGAATATCTACTCCTATGTACCATACTTTAAGGGAGATGAGGAAAACTTGGGAAAAGGCAAAAGAGGTACTGAAGATGAGAGTCATCACCAAATACTCACTAATATGGGGAAACCCGAATCTCCCTGAGCTAGATAAATGACATGGGTTTGAGTTATGGCAGCGGAAGGGGATCAAGAAGATACAGCAACTGTTTGCAGAGGGGAGGGTTCTGCAACTGTCCGTAAGTGAGGCACAGAGGCTGTCGCCATTGTGTTTAGTACACAGGGTATATAGGACCCCAGCATTCTTATTCAAAATAGGGGCCCAATTCATGCTGCTGGAAATGTGGAGTCATGGACGCTGATCTGATCACCTTATGTGGAACTGTCCACACCTGAGAAGATATTAGACGGGAGTGCTTGACCTTATTGAATCGGTGTATGACTGTCTGCCGCCCTGGCAAAACCAGGGTGTCACAGAGGTCTGCATCCATCTTTATGGTGCAGAGCTCACTCTCCCTTGGGGAGTTACCCACACCAATACACAGCAGCCCATCAGGCCCCACTCGTCCCCTCCTCAGGAAAACGGGAGGGGGAGAGAGGAGCTTGGAGAGAGAGCAGAGTTTAGTTTCAGTCAGTCTGCAGGAGGAGAGGAGTCCGGAAGCAGCCCCTGTGTGGGGCTAGGAGAAGTGGTAGTGAGGACCTCAGGAATAGGCCAGCCGCTTGTGGGGACCCGAAGTGGACTGGGAGAGGGTGGTGGCCCCCCCGGTGCCAGCTGTCGGGACTCTGTCCGGATCGGTGCATGGAGCAGACACAGACACAGACCTCAGGCAGGAAAACAGCACCTGAATTACACACACGGGTGTGGGACCCGTTCTCACAGCAGCTGTGGGCACCAGTTATCAGCAATTTGGTTTACAAAAGACTCTGAGTATTTCTTCCATCTGCGTTCCTGACCCTCCACATCAATCCAGCTTCATCCAGCACCACGATAACCGAACAGTGAGTGTACTATTCCCTGCAATCCCTGCCACCACCACAAGTCCCAATTGGGCCCTGGGACTACACCTCCCCTACCCGTGGAGGGGATTCCACCTTGCTGCCCCACACCACCGGTCCCGGGCACGGTCCACAGAGGCAGCGGCGGTGCCACCATCTCATCACCGCAACCTACGGGTGGCGTCACGGACAATTCCCCTGTACATAATCCCCTTTTTGCTGTGAAGCCTGGGATCACAGACTGGATCACGCCACCGTACACCTACAAAAGTGACCCCTTGGCCCGGATCTGAGTACCCCTTATCCCTGGGCGACACAACTGTCATACAGATTGTGGATCTCTGACGTGTGTGCTTGGATACACTGCAGAACTCCCCATCCCGGAGAGCCATAAGATTACGATGCTGAAGTTGGTTTCTTATTCGTCAGTTTCTTATTCGGCAATTTATTTTTTTCAGTTTTTTATGCATTTAACAACAAAAATAACACATGACAATATAAAAATACAATGCAGTGATGCCCTAATATAAATACACTCAAAATCGGCTGCAAAAATTAAAAAACTGGCGAAAAAATGGGCATCAAAGTGGGCACCAAAGTATGTTAGTGAAAGGGTTAAATGGCTTTGGGCCACTGATCTAACGCCAGAATTGCCTATCTAGTGATGCCTCTAATCAAACTCAAGTGACTCCAGCCTGGCCCAAAGGGGTTCTGGGCATCAGAACTGGCATCAAAGTGGGCACACAGCCAATTTTAACAGATTTGAATAAGTAACTTTTGTTTTTGAGGCGTTAAATTGCTTTGGGCCACTGATTTCACACCACATTTACATACCTAGTGATGCCACACATCAAATTCAGATCACTCCAGCCTGACCCAAACAGGTTCTGGGCATCAGAACTGGCATCAAAGTGGGCAAAAACCCAGTTTTCACATATTTGAATAAGTAACTGGTGTTTTTGAGGGGTTAAATGGCTTTGGGCCACTGATCTCACACCACATTTACATACCCAGTGATGCCACACATAAAATTCATGTGTATGTAAATGTGGTGTGAGATCAGTGGCCCAAAGCCATTTAACCCCTCAAAAACACCAGTTACTTATTCAAATCTGTAAAACTGGGTTTTTGCCCACTTTGATGCCAGTTCTGATGCCCAGAACCTGTTTGGGCCAGGCTGGAGTGATCTGAATTTGATGTGTGGCATCACTAGGTATGTAAATGTGGTGTGAGATCAGTGGCCCAAAGCCATTTAACCCCTCAAAAACACCAGCTACTTATTCAAATCTGTGAAAATTGGCTGTGTGCCCACTTTGATGCCAGTTCTGATGCCCAGAACCCCTTTGGGCCAGGCTGGAGTCACTTGAGTTTGATTAGAGGCATCACTAGATAGGCAATTGTGGTGTTAGATCAGTGGCCCAAAACCATTTAACCCTTTCACTAACATACTTTGGTGCCCACTTTGATGCCCATTTTTTTGCCAGTTTTATAATTTTTGCAGCTGATTTTGAGTGTATTTATATTAGGGCATCAGTGCATTGTATTTTATTATTGTCATGTGTTATTTTTGTTGATAAATGCATAAAAAACTGAAAAAACTAAATTGCCAAATAAGAAACTGACGAATAAGAAACCAACTTCAGCATCATCCTAAGATTGCTATCGCGCCTATTCTATGCCAAGCACAGAAGGTCATAGCACGGAACTGGTTGAGAAGGTAAATCATACACTCAGACTTGAGAAATACAGTATGTCTAAAAGAAGAGGAGGGCGTATAAGAAATTTGAGGACCTATGGGCTCCGTGGCTTGATACTCCAAATTTGCAAAAAACTTTATAGTTTTCAAAGCCAGCTTACCCGTATACCCCTGTGTGTGGATTCCAGTATCAGTCCAGGAGATAGTCCTCACGGAAACCAGTGCAGGAGCCCGCCGCGGAAAATCCAAATGCAAAAACTTCATAAACTCCAGCGGACAAATTCAAGGATGCAGATGTATATTAAACCATGTAGAAGGCGCTTGTACGCCGAAACGCGTAGTCCAAGAGGCTACCACTCCTAATCTATTGTCTTTACCGCCCAGAAGTGTGGTTTCCATTTTATGAAAGATTTTCAAATAAAAATTTGCAAATGCAAGAAAAATTCTTTTAATATACATCTGCATCCTTGAATTTGTCCACTGGAGTTTTTGAAGTTTTTTCATTTGGATACTGCAAATTTGGCCCCTGTGACATTGACATGGGCAGGAGCCCGGCTGGCGGGACGGGTTTAGCTTGTCTTCCTGGGAATGGGTTAAAGTATAAAGTTGTATTTCACGTGCTTCAGTCAGTTAATGTACTAGTTGTTGGATGATAATCTATGCCTAGCTACATATACAGTTAGGTCCAGAAATATTTGGACAGTGACACAAGTTTTGTTATTTTAGCTGTTTACAAAAACATGTTCAGAAATACAATTCTATATATAATATGGGCTGAAAGTGCACACTCCCAGCTGCAATATGAGAGTTTTCACATCCAAATCGGAGAAAGGGTTTAGGAATCATAGCTCTGTAATGCATAGCCTCCTCTTTTTAAAGGGACCAAAAGTAATTGGACAAGGGACTCTAAGGGCTGCAATTAACTCTGAAGGCGTCTCCCTCGTTAACCTGTAATCAATGAAGTAGGTAAAAGGTCTGGGGTTGATTACAGGTGTGTGGTTTTGCATTTGGAAGCTGTTGCTGTGACCAGACAACATGCGGTCTAAGGAACTCTCAATTGAGGTGAAGCAGAACATCCTGAGGCTGAAAAAAAAGAAAAAATCCATCAGAGAGATAGCAGACATGCTTGGAGTAGCAAAATCAACAGTCGGGTACATTCTGAGAAAAAAGGAATTGACTGGTGAGCTTGGGAACTCAAAAAGGCCTGGGCGTCCACGGATGACAACAGTGGTGGATGATCGCCGCATACTTTCTTTGGTGAAGAAGAACCCGTTCACAACATCAACTGAAGTCCAGAACACTCTCAGTGAAGTAGGTGTATCTGTCTCTAAGTCAACAGTAAAGAGAAGACTCCATGAAAGTAAATACAAAGGGTTCACATCTAGATGCAAACCATTCATCAATTCCAAAAATAGACAGGCCAGAGTTAAATTTGCTGAAAAACACCTCATGAAGCCAGCTCAGTTCTGGAAAAGTATTCTATGGACAGATGAGACAAAGATCAACTTGTACCAGAATGATGGGAAGAAAAAAGTTTGGAGAAGAAAGGGAACGGCACATGATCCAAGGCACACCACATCCTCTGTAAAACATGGTGGAGGCAACGTGATGGCATGGGCATGCATGGCTTTCAATGGCACTGGGTCACTTGTGTTTATTGATGACATAACAGCAGACAAGAGTAGCCGGATGAATTCTGAAGTGTACCGGGATATACTTGCAGCCCAGATTCAGCCAAATGCCGCAAAGTTGATCGGACGGCGCTTCATAGTACAGATGGACAATGACCCCAAGCATACAGCCAAAGCTACCCAGGAGTTCATGAGTGCAAAAAAGTGGAACATTCTGCAATGGCCAAGTCAATCACCAGATCTTAACCCAATTGAGCATGCATTTCACTTGCTCAAATCCAGACTTAAGACGGAAAGACCCACAAACAAGCAAGACCTGAAGGCTGCGGCTGTAAAGGCCTGGCAAAGCATTAAGAAAGAGGAAACTCAGTGTTTGGTGATGTCCATGGGTTCCAGACTTAAGGCAGTGATTGCCTCCAAAGGATTCGCAACAAAATATTGAAAATAAAAATATTTTGTTTGGGTTTGGTTTATTTGTCCAATTACTTTTGACCTCCTAAAATGTGGAGTGTTTGTAAAGAAATGTGACAATTCCTACAATTTCTATCAGATATTTTTGTTCAAACCTTCAAATTAAACGTTACAATCTGCACTTGAATTCTGTTGTAGAGATTTCATTTCAAATCCAATGTGGTGGCATGCAGAGCCCAACTCGCGAAAATTGTGTCACTGTCCAAATATTTCTGGACCTAACTGTATGAATATAAATGTAGAACAGGCAGCCACGGGAGGCAGTGAGGGCAGTCAGAGAGTATAACAGGATACCATGGGAGGCAGTGAGGGCAGTCAGAGAATAGAACAAGCTGCCATGGGAGGCAGTGAGGGCAGTCAGAGAATAGAACAGGATACCATGGGAGGCAGTGAGGGCAGTCAGAGAATAGAACAGGATACCATGGGAGGCAGTGAGGGCAGTCAGAGAATAGAACAGGATACCATGGGAGGCAGTGAGGGCAGTCAGAGAATAGAAGAGGATACCATGGGAGGCAGTGAGGGCAGTCAAAGAGTAGAACAGGCAGCCACGGGAGGCAGTGAGAGCAGTCAGAGAGTAGAACAGGCTACCATGGGAGCCAGTGAGGGCAGTCAGAGGGTAGAACAGGCTACCATGGGAGGCAGTGAGGGCAGTCAGAGGTAGAACAGGATACCATGGGAGGCAGTGAGGGCAGTCAGAGAGTAGAACAGGCAGCCACGGGAGGCAGTGAGGGCAGTCAGAGGGTAGAACAGGATACCATGGGAGGCAGTGAGGGCAGTCAGAGGGTAGAACAGGATACCATGGGAGGTAGTGAGGGCAGTCAGAGAATAGAACAGGCTACCACGGGAGGCAGTGAGGGCAGTCAGAGAGTGGAACAGGCTACCACGGGAGGCAGTGAGGGCAGTCAGAGAGTGGAACAGGCTACCATGGGAGGCAGTGAGGGCAGTCAGAGAGTGGAACAGGCTACCGCATGAGGCAGTGAGGGCAGTCAGAAAGTAGAACAGGCTACCATGGGAGGCATTGAAGACAAACAGAGAGTGGAACAGACAGCCACGAGAGGTAGTGAGCTCTCCATTAATGGAAATCTTCAAGCGGAAGCTGAATATACATATAGCTGGGATGATTTAAGAAAACTGCACTTGCACACTTGCAAAGAGCTGGACCCGATAGTCCTTGAGGTCCCTTCCAACTCTACCATTCTATGATTCTATGATAGAGTAGATAGTTGATCCGCGAGATATGGGGGCATGGGTGGGTCTTTCACTACATACAGTTAGGTCCATAAATATTTGGACAGTGACACAATTTTCGCGAGTTGGGCTCTGCATGCCACCACATTGGATTTGAAATGAAACCTCTACAACAGAATTCAAGTGCAGATTGTAACGTTTAATTTGAAGGTTTGAACAAAAATATCTGATAGAAATTGTAGGAATTGTCACATTTCTTTACAAACACTCCACATTTTAGGAGGTCAAAAGTAATTGGACAAATAAACCAAACCCAAACAAAATATTTTTATTTTCAATATTTTGTTGCGAATCCTTTGGAGGCAATCACTGCCTTAAGTCTGGAACCCATGGACATCACCAAACGCTGGGTTTCCTCCTTCTTAATGCTTTGCCAGGCCTTTACAGCCGCAGCCTTCAGGTCTTGCTTGTTTGTGGGTCTTTCCGTCTTAAGTCTGGATTTGAGCAAGTGAAATGCATGCTCAAATGGGTTAAGATCTGGTGATTGACTTGGCCATTGCAGAAGGTTCCACTTTTTTGCACTCATGAACTCCTGGGTAGCTTTGGCTGTATGCTTGGGGTCATTGTCCATCTGTACTATGAAGCGCCGTCCCATCAACTTTGCGGCATTTGGCTGAATCTGGGCTGAAAGTATATCCCGGTACACTTCAGAATTCATCCGGCTACTCTTGTCTGCTGTTATGTCATCAATAAACACAAGTGACCCAGTGCCATTGAAAGCCATGCATGCCCATGCCATCACGTTGCCTCCACCATGTTTTACAGAGGATGTGGTGTGCCTTGGATCATGTGCCGTTCCCTTTCTTCTCCAAACTTTTTTCTTCCCATCATTCTGGTACAGGTTGATCTTTGTCTCATCTGTCCATAGAATACTTTTCCAGAACTGAGCTGGCTTCATGAGGTGTTTTTCAGCAAATTTAACTCTGGCCTGTCTATTTTTGGAATTGATGAATGGTTTGCATCTAGATGTGAACCCTTTGTATTTACTTTCATGAAGTCTTCTCTTTACTGTTGACTTAGAGACAGATACACCTACTTCACTGAGAGTGTTCTGGACTTCAGTTGATGTTGTGAACGGGTTCTTCTTCACCAAAGAAAGTATGCGGCGATCATCCACCACTGTTGTCATCCGTGGACGCCCAGGCCTTTTTGAGTTCCCAAGCTCACCAGTCAATTCCTTTTTTCTCAGAATGTACCCGACTGTTGATTTTGCTACTCCAAGCAAGTCTGCTATCTCTCTGATGGATTTTTTCTTTTTTTTCAGCCTCAGGATGTTCTGCTTCACCTCAATTGAGAGTTCCTTAGACCGCATGTTGTCTGGTCACAGCAACAGCTTCCAAATGCAAAACCACACACCTGTAATCAACCCCAGACCTTTTACCTACTTCATTGATTACAGGTTAACGAGGGAGACGCCTTCAGAGTTAATTGCAGCCCTTAGAGTCCCTTGTCCAATTACTTTTGGTCCCTTGAAAAAGAGGAGGCTATGCAATACAGAGCTATGATTCCTAAACCCTTTCTCCGATTTGGATGTGAAAACTCTCATATTGCAGCTGGGAGTGTGCACTTTCAGCCCATATTATATATAGAATTGTATTTCTGAACATGTTTTTGTAAACAGCTAAAATAACAAAACTTGTGTCACTGTCCAAATATTTCTGGACCTAACTGTATAATGGGATAATTTAATACAATAGCTTTTATCTGTATGTGTAATCATAATGGAGAAGCGGCTGATTACATAGGCATAATTTTGATCACAACAAAAGGTATCAAAACAATTGTTGCCTGTCCTGCTTGTCATCTTGTCCATGAGATCCAATGCCCACCAACAATCCCCCTTATATCACAAACCCCCTCACCTGTCAGCCCTTTCTCTCTATATAAGGGGTGGGCAATTAATATTCCCGATGGTTCATATGAGAGATCGTACCAATAGACCGGAATTAAATCTGCTCAATATTAACATATTAACTATATTTTTATTTTATACTAATATTAATTATATCACTTAATTTTGAGAAGAATTACGTACCCCCGCCATACATTATAAGCGCCCAAATAGTATCCTTATATACACTATGTGCCTCAATACAGCCCCTATATAAAGCATGAGCCCCAACACAGCCCGCTATATACAGTCTGAGCCCCCACACAGCCTCCTATATACATTGTGAGCCCCCTATGTAAATCATGAGCCCCAACACAGTCCTCTATGTATACGATGAGCCCCCACACAGCATGAGCCCCACACAGCCTGGTATATACACTCTGAGCCCCCATACAACCCCCTATATAAAACATGAGCCCCCCACGCAGCCCCCGTCACACGTACTTACCTTCCAAACGACCTCGCTGTGGGCGGTGAACATCCTCTTCCTGAAGGGGGAGGGACGTTCGGCGTCACAGCGACGTCACACAGCGGCTGGCCAATAGAAGCGGAGGGGCGGAGATGACCGGGACGTAAACATCCCGCCCACCTTTTTCCTTCCGCATTGCCGGCGGACGCAGGTAAGCTGCAGTCCATCGTTCCTGGGGTGTCACACGGAGCGATGTGTGCTGCCTCGGGAGCAATGAACAACCGGCAAGCAGAAGGACGTTCGATTTTTAGGAAATGAGCGACATGTCAATGAGCAACGATAAGGTGAGTATTTTTGCTCGATCACAGACGCTCGTCTGCGTCAGTTGACATCTAGGTTCACATTTCCGTTGTTTTAAATCCGTCAGGTCCGTCAGCAACGGATCAGTTGTTTTGTAGATGTCAACTGACGCAACGGATGAGTTTTTCACAGTATTCCTTTCACAGGAATCCTGTGAAAAAACTGATCCGTCGCGTCCGTTACCTCCACTATGCGTCCGTTGTTTGATGGATCAGTCATGATCCGTTTGTGTTTGGGACAGCCCAGTGGGTGGGCCAAACATGCTGGGCATGCTCAGTAGAGCATGACGGAATCCAGCGCTGGATTCCGTTGTAAGACGGATTACGACAGAATCCAGCACCATATACATCCATTACAAGCTTGATGGATGGCGATGGATTCCTGCGCGGGACGTTAATTTTGACAGCCAGAAAAACGTTACATTCTGCGTTGCTCCCACCCGGCGGTCAGTCAAAAACCGCAGCGCAGCGGATGCAACACAAGCTCATCAGTCGCAATCCGCCACTAATACAAGTCTATGAGACACAATGGAATCCGCTAAACGGATGCCGTTGTTTACCAGAGCCGCGGATTGTGACTGATACATATTAACGAAAATGTGAACCTAGCCTAAAAAACAACTGATCCGTTGCCGACAGACAGACCTGACGGATTTAAAACAACGGAAATGTGAACCTAGCCTTACCCGGGTGACAGCAGCTGGGTTTCTGTCCTCTGGAGCTTGGATCGCTCAGTTTTCCTCATCCTGGTTTCTTCTGTTTATATGGCCCTCAAGTCCAAAGCTCAGAAGTCCGGGTGTAGTGTGTCCTCCCTCATGTAGCAGAGCTGTTTATTGCCTTTGTACAGAAGCAGTATTCCCCAGCTCCAGTCATCAGGAGCCGCCAGAAGTGCATGCTTTTGTAGCCCCCAGGAATGGGGGCTACAAAAACATGGGGTACTTGGTTCTGGGCAGTGCACATCTTGGGAATGTCACGGTGGTGGCTGTTACCCGGTTCCGTGCCCTGAGCCCTTTTTGTAATGGGAATATTTACAGGGGATTGTTGAATAAAGTTTATTCATGACACCACTTGCGGTGTTGCGGCTAAGTGTAGGGAGCCGCCGCTGCTGAATGTCTCTACTGGGGTTGGTGGTATTAGCAGCTAGTATGGTAGACCCTCCGCAAGTAGAGTTTTGCCCCAGAGGGTGTATGGTGTGGTGGGCTTCAGAAGAAGGAGTCTACACAGGTATTCAGTGCAGCTGGTTTACTCACTTTCTTGAGATGGTAACTGGTTGCCCAAGGCCGGCTGGTTTCGCCTCCAGGTTCCCTTTGTCCCAGTGCCAGTCTGGTTTCTCTGGTACCTTTTTCCCTGCACCTGTCTCTGGTAAGTGGGTCCCCGTGGTATGGAACCCCGGGGGTCTCCGTTCTGTGGTTTGTCCACTTCTGTCCGCCTGACGGTAGCGTGAACCCTGTGGGGCTGGAGTCTCTGGTCCTGTCACCGGTTCTCCCGTTGCTACTGAGTCTTCTGATTCTCTAGGATCAGCGAGGTCCTTGATGGTCCCCTTTGCTGTGCAGGTGTTAACAGGTAGGCTTGAAGCTCTTTCCTGTCCTAGGGTTCTGTACCCCGTCGGTGCATAGTTCCGGGAGTACTCCACCGGCAACCACTTCTCCTGGGTACCAGGTCACCGTTAATCCGAGTCAGGATGTCACTTTTGCTTCTGTCGCGGGCGGGGAGGGCGCTGCGCTCACCACACTCGGGTCCGGCGCTGCTGCTGCTGCTCGGTGGCTCGAGCGGTGGGCCGGATCCGGGGACTCGAGCGGCGCTCCTCGCCCGTGAGTGAAAGGGATGGTTTGGTTTTGGGGATGTAGTACGTGACGCCACCCACGGTTTGTGGGGATAATGGGACACCACCGCTGCTCTGGATGGGGATCCCGGGAGCGATGACAGGGAGCAGCTGAGATGTTTCTCTCCCCTCCGTGGGTAGGGGATTTTGGTGGTCCCGGGGCCCGGTGATAGCGACTGGAGGGTGGATGGCAGGAGTTGGGGAGGTGCAGGGTCGCGGGGCAGCGTAGTGCCAGACGGCACGGTGGTACTCACTCAGCCAGTAACGTACACGGAGTCTCTGGTAAAACAAACGGCTGGATGGACGGGTCCCACAGACGGCTGCGGTGGTCATTCCCGGTAGGTTGGCGGTGACTGTCTCTCCCTGCACCTTTGACGTGATTTCGGCCCCGATGGCTTCCCACTGGTGACCCGCTCCCCAGTGCTGTATTTGCCAGAAGAGCCCCTTTTGCCCGCAGGCGCTGGCCCTGGGAACTCTAGCTGTGGCGGTAGCTGTATTTCCCTTCACGGTTGAGCGGTTGCCTTTAGTCGGGTCTCTGCTGCTGGGAAACCCCGGAGGTTCCCGTCGCTGACGGATTAGACCGGTTTAACAGCGACTCCAAGCCTGGTCGGGGTCCGTAGGCCCTGCCGAATGGTGCTGGCTTCTCTTCGCTCCCCGGTCCGGTACCGGCGGGCCACCACCCGACCCCAGTCCTTACGGTTGTGCGTCAATTGGCCTCGCCTGCAGACGGTCACCACCATCTGCCAACCTTGCTGTAGGTGCCCGGGCCACGTACCCGGACACGGTCAGACTGCTCCTTTACCACTTCACTACTTCCACTTCACTTCCCTTCCTGTTCTCTCTTCCTTTCCCGCCTCCAGAACTGTGAACTCCTCGGTGGGTGGAGCCAACCGCCTGGCTCCACCCCACCTGGTGTGGACATCAGCCCCTGGAGGGAGGCAACAAGGATTTGTGTGTGACTCTGATGTTCCTAACCGGGGTGTGGGGTGTGTTGTTGCTGTACCTGTGACGTCCTGGCTTGTCCAGGGCGCCACACTTCCACCTTTACACCTCAACAGCCACTACTCAACTGACTTTTTTGTCCTCAGTCTGCCCCTCCCACCTAGTCGTCTAGTGGACTGGAGTGGCTCCACCTCTAGGCGGCCATCCATGGTCCCACCCTAGCTGGGTACCATGATATGGGGGATTGTTGGGGAAAAACTGGGATTACCTGGCGTTTTGTTGGTACCGGCACTGGGGTTTTGGGTCCCTAAGGGGGTAGGCCCTGCATCCTTGTGGGGATGCAGAACCTTGTAGCACCCTGACGGTTTCAGGGGCGTTACATTTTCAGGATTTCCTTAGTATTGCACAGGTGATAATGTAATCGCCTGCACAGATCCTGACAACCTGCCCTGTTCATGGCCTGGAGGACTGGAGCTGGGAAAGGTAACTACTACATTATCTGTACTTGGAGACCGATCACAGCACAAGCTTTAGACTTTGTTCACACTATGTTTGAATACCTTTATTGTATATACTGGGAAAAAGCTCCCATCAAATTTACTAAAAAGAGGCGCCAATGGACGCCTAACAGAGGGTCACATCTAGTGTACAGAATGAAAGAGGGGAAGTAAATGTGACGCTGAGAAAACTGCTTCAGCAAAAAGATGCAGGCCGCATGTAGGGGTCTCTCCTTGTCTGGGGGGCTTCACCACCTCGCCTCGGCCTGCCTGCACTTCTTGACACTGTCAGATATATGATTATGGTAACTTTAGGTGCAGCTATGTATCTTCTAATTGATAATATTGATTTATGTAGGGGATTAGGAGAATTGCTGCAATGTTTGCACCTATGTGGTGAACCCTATGATTGCTCTATTTATTAGCTATTCCATCTGGGTCAGGTATATGTACTTTTTTGATTGGCCTTTTTTATTGATATACTAGTGTGATGCCCTGGCAAAACCAGGTAGTCACAGATAGGCCCCCGCATAACACCATGCCTCACTTAGGTTACACACAGCCGACCTGAAACCCTAGTCACCACCCCTTAGGGAAAGATAGGCACACCAGTGGGCGGGACCAGGCTGTTGGACACGCCCATCCAGGGGTCTAGACAGCCCGGGGAGGGAAAACAAACAGATTAAGCTGTACTTCAAGTTGAGAGGAGTGTGGGCCGGGGATAGGTGTAGCTCAAGCAGAGGAAGTTCAAGTTGAACGGTGCCAGGGTCGGAGCCCTGGTACCTTGGCTAGGAGGCAGACGGTGGTCTCCGTCCGCAGGAGACGGGAAGACGGCTCGGCAGATCCGAGGTGGACCGGGACTGGGTTGTAGCCCGCCGGTACCGACCCGGAGAACTGACCCAGAAACCGTAGCACAGAAGGAGGTACTCGGACCCTGAAGCCAGGACCGAAACCAGCGGCCTAGCTAATTAACCGATTGAGGGCAGGATTATAGGTCCTGTCCCACCCAAAGTCCCTAAGAGAAGACAACAGCCCACCGATAGGGATAAAGGCCACCGCCAGGGCCCATAGATCCCACTGGCCAGCGTCTGCGGGCACGGCTCCTTAGGCCACATCCAGCCAGGAGCGGACTCCTGAGTTCCAGACCAGGCAGTCCACCATACACAAAGCAAGTGCAGAGGGAAAAGACAGCCACCACCAGCCCGAGTGGGGGACCTGAACGCAACTGGCCACGGCAGCCGGCCACCAGCACCTTGGTTTACCAAAAGACTTGTGTGATTCATTTACTGTGAGTAACCAAACATCCCCCCCCACGTCCGGGCGCGCCGGCCCTCCCATCGCTATACCCTGCACAAAGACCCTGGGCCCCGGGGCAACCATCCCTACCCACGGAGGGGTTAACATCTAGCTGCCACTACATCTCCCCCGGGTGCCCCACAACAGCAGCGGTGGTGTCCCACCTCACCACACACCGTGGGTGGCGTCACGAACTTAATACGGCCTAGCCCGTACATCTACGCCCCCCTTTTTATTCGGCGTGTCCGCGAGACCCCCGGGTCCGGAGACCCTCGAGCCACCCACAGAAGGTCCGGATCCGAGCAGCGGCGACTACTGGCATGGGGGCGGCACAATAGCTGTAGTACCCTGGCGTTGCCCGGGATAGTAACTATCTCTCTGTTTCTCTCCCAGTCTCTGTCTGTGTGTCGCTGTCTGTCTCTCTGTCTGTCTCTTTCCTTGTCAGTCTGTGTCTATGTCTCTGTCTGTATTTGTATCAGTCTGTCTTCATCTCTTTGTCTGTCTGTAATGCCTGCTTTACACGAGTCGATCTATCAGGCGATTGCACGAGCGATCGTACCCGCCCCCGACGTTTCTCTGATCCGATCTCTGTGCCTGTCTGTTTCTTTATCTCTGTGTCTGTCTATGTGTGTCTGTCTGTCTCTCTCTATCTCTGTGTGTCTGTCTGTCTCTCTCTTTCCCCGACTGTCTCTTTTCCTGTCTGTCTTTGTCTGTCTCTTTGCCCGTCTGTCTCTTTGCCCGTCTGTCTCTTTGCCCGTCTGTCTCTTTCCAGGGATGTCTCTTTGCCCATAGAGTAACTGTAAAGCATGGGGTTAAATTTTCACGTCAAAACATAGTCTATGACGTTCCCTGGGTCACATGAGGCGTCTGTGCAAAATTTCGTGATTGTAATGCGACGGTGCGGATTCCTTTAGCGGACATACACACACATACATACACACACACACACACACACACACACACACACACACATACATACATATACACACACACACACATACATACACACACACACATACATACACACACCACACATACATACACACACTCAGCTTTATATATTAGACTAGCTGTAGTACCCGGGCATTGCCCGGGATAGTAACTGTCTCTCTGTCTCTCTCCCAGTCTCTGTATGTGTGTCGCTGTCTGTCTGTCTCGCTGCCTGTCTGTCTCGCTGCCTGTCTGTCTCGCTGCCTGTCTCTTTCCTTGTCTGTCTGTTTCTATCTCTCTGTGTGTATTTGCATCAGTCTATCTGTCTCAATCTCTGTATCTGTCTGTCTCTTTGCCCGTCTGTCTCTTTGTCCGGCTGTCTCTTTGTCCGGCTGTCTTTTTGCCCGGCTGTCTTTTTGCCCGGCTGTCTTTTTGCCCAGCTGTCTCTTTCCCGAGCTGTCTCTTTCCCGGGCTGTCTCTTTCCCGGGCTGTCTCTTTTGCCGTGCTGTCTCTTTTACCCGGCTGTCTCTTTTGCCCGGCTATCTCCTTCCCGGGCTGTCTCTTTGCCGGGCTGTCTCTTTCCCGGGCTGTCTCTTTGCCGGGCTGTCTCTTTACCGGGCTGTCTCTGTCCCGGGCTGTCTCTTTCTCGGGCTGTCTCTTTGCCGGGCTGTCTCTTTCCCGGGCTGTCTCTTTCCCGGGCTGTCTCTTTGCCGGGCTGTCTCTGTCCCGGGCTGTCTCTTTCTCAGGCTGTCTCTGTCCCGGGCTGTCTCTTTCCCGGGCTGTCTCTTTCCCGGGCTGTCTCTTTGCCGGGCTGTCTCTGTCCCGGGCTGTCTCTTTCTCAGGCTGTCTCTTTGCCGGGCTGTCTCTTTCCCGGGCTGTCTCTTTCCCGGGCTGTCTCTTTCCCGGGCTGTCTCTGTCCAGGGCTCTTGTAAAACTGTAAAGGGGAAAAAAGCGCAATAGGGTCTTACCCGGTATGAGGGTGGACAAACAAGACAAAGAAGCACTCACCTGGTGAGGTTGTGCCAGTCACAACCCCTTATGATAGCCTGTGAGTGCCTGGTGGTTTAGCTGCAGCCCCGGGAGAGGAATTT
Source organism: Anomaloglossus baeobatrachus (assembly GCF_048569485.1). NCBI lineage: Eukaryota > Metazoa > Chordata > Amphibia > Anura > Aromobatidae > Anomaloglossus > Anomaloglossus baeobatrachus. The sequence continues at coordinate 128,556,881 of NC_134364.1, forward strand.
TGTATCACACAGGTAGAAGAAAAGACCGGGTTTATGCCGCGCTGAAAACCACTGATCAGTGGTTTTCAGCGCGGCATAAACCCGGTCTTTTCTTCTGTCCAGGGCTGTCTCTTTCCCGGGCTGTCTCTTTCCCGGGCTGTCTATTTCCCGGGCTGTCTCTTTCCCGGGCTGTCTCTTTGCCGGGCTGTCTCTTTCCCGGGCTGTCTCTTTGCCCGGCTGTCTCTTTGCCCGGCTGTCTCTTTCCCGGGCTGTCTCTTTCCCGGGCTGTATCTTTGCCGGGCTGTCTCTTTGCTGGGCTGTCTCTGTCTTTCTCTGTCCGTCTCACCACCAACATCTTTTTACCTCACACATAAGCTTCTTATACTAACAGTTTATTTTGTTCCTATAGCAACCACTGACAGTTGCTATTAATAGCCTGCAGCTCCCAGCTCCATTCAGTTTAATGGCGGCAGGATTTTAGAGACTAAAGGGGGCTTTACACGCTGCGACATCGCTAATGCGGAGTCGTTGGGGTCACGGAATTTGTGACGCACATCCGGCCGCATTAGCGATGTTGCTGCGTGTGACACCGATGAGCGATTTTGCATCGTTGCAAAAACGTGCAAAATCGCTCATCGGTGACATGGGGGTCCATTCTCGATTATCGTTACTGCAGCAGTAACGATGTAGTTTGTCGCTCCTGCGGCAGCACACATCGCTATGTGTGACGCCGCAGGAACGAGGAAGCTCTCCTTACCTGCCTCCCGGCTGCTATGCAGAAGGAAGGAGGTGGGCGGGATGTTACGTCCCGCTCATCTCCGCCCCTCCACTGCTATTGGGCGGCCGCTCCGTGACGTCGCTGTGACGCCGCACGGACCGCCCCCTTAGAAAGGAGGCGGTTCGCCGGTCACAGCGACGTCGCCGGGCAGGTAAGTATGTGTGACGGGTCTGCGCGATGTTGTGCGGCACGGGCAGCGATTTGCCCGTGTCGCACAACAGATGGGGGCGGGTACCCACACTAGCGATATCGGGACCGATATCGCAGCGTGTAAAGTAGCCTTAACTGTAAAGCACGGGGTTAAATTTTTCTGTCAAAACATAGTCTACGACGCTCCCTGGGTCACATGGGGCGTCTGTGCAAAATTTCGTGATTGTAAATGCGACGGTGCGGATTACTCTAGCGGACACACACACACACACACACACACACACACTGAGCTTTATATATTACATTAAATATTTTTAGGACAGCTTAAAATTGTCCTTTCTTATGATATTTGCAGGCCCGATTTGCCCCTTTATCCATCTACCCCTCTAACTTGTATCTTTCATTTTTTTACTTCTGTAATCAAAAATTGCTTTTATACAATTAATAAAAATACAACTCGTTTTCCTCCTGTTTTTTCTTTTCTTTCATGATATCTGAGTTGCCCGCAGGTCAAGAATGATCCTTTATTTAGGGTACCGTCACACTTTAGCGATGCAGCAGCGATCCCACCAGCGATCTGACCTGGTCAGGATCGCTGCTGCGTCGCTACATGGTCGCTGGTGAGCTGTCAAACAGGCAGATCTCGCCAGCGACCAGTGACCAGCCCCCAGCCAGCAGCGACGTGCAAGCGACGCTGCGCTTGCATGGAGCCGGCGTCTGGAAGCTGCGGACACTGGTAACTAAGGTAAACATCGGGTATGGTTACCTGATGTTTACCTTAGTTACCAGCGCACACCGCTTAGCTTAGCGTGTGCAGGGAGCAGGAGCCGGCACTGGCAGTGTGAGAGCGGCGGAGGCTGGTAACGAAGGTAAATATCGGGTAACCACCTTGGTTACCTGATGTTTACCTTGGTTACAGCTTACCGCAGGCTGTCAGACGCCGGCTCCTGCTCCCTGCACATTCAGGATTGTTGCTCTCTCGCTGTCACACACAGCGATGTGCGCTTATCAGCGGGAGAGCAACAATAAAAAAACGAACCAGCGCTGTGTGTAACGAGCAGCGATCTCACAGCAGGGGCCAGATCGCTGCTCAGTGTCACACACAGCGAGATCACTAATGAGGTCACCAAAACCGTGACTCAGCAGCGATCTCACTCGCGATCTCGCTGTGTGTGAAGTACCCCTTAGGATCCCCTTGCCTTTATGGTAATTTGGTGTTTCATGGATTTATTATTAATAATCTATCGTATAAAGCATGGGTCTCAAACACGTGACCTGCAGGCCATATGCGGCCGCTCAGGCTGATTCTTGCGGCCTGCAAGCACGTGCCCTCCTTGATGATCGCTGCCGGTGCAGGGGCTGTAACCGTCAACGCTTAACTTCAGATGAACGTTTTGCCAGCGCTGCGCAGTCAAGCTCTCTCTGCATAACTATTCCAATGGCAGGAGCCAACCAATCAGAAGCAAGCAGCTGCTGCAGCAGTAACAAAGTTGTTCCTCGTTCCTGCGGCAGCACACATCGGTACGTGTGACACCGCAGGAACGAGGAAGCTCTCCTTACCTGCCTCCTGCCTGCAATGCGGAAGGAAGGAGGTGGGCCGGATGTTCGTCCCGCTCATCTCCGCCCCTCCGCTTCTATTGGGTGGCGGTTCAGTGACGCAGCTGTGACGTCGCTGTGACGCTGAACGAAACGCTCTGGGGTCTGGGCGATGTTTTGCGCCACGGGCAGCGATTTGCCCGTGTCGCACAACCGATGGGGACGGGTACCCACGCTAGCGATATCGGTCACGATATTGCAGCGTGTAAAGCGGCCTTTAGAATCAATTTTTGGATGTGTCTGAACAAGTTCATACTGCTCCATTTCATAAGAAAATTTCCAGTAATCTTATATTACATGTAATTAGTTGTCACCAAATTCACACTGTCCCTGTGGGGAAAAGGGATGAGCTAAACGCAGCTGTTCAACCTCACAAAAGAAATACACACTAGAGACTTTCATGTACTGGGTATAACAGTTAGTTGAAATTGCAGAATAATAAAATATAAACAAGATCAAGACAATTATTATTATATAAAAGAATAATCCATCAAATGCTTACCAATACTTACCGTATTTTTCGGATTATAAGACACACTTTTCCTCCGAACAATTTGGGAGGAAAGTGAGGGGTGCGTCTTATAATCTGAATGTAGCTTACCGAGGTGGTGGAGAGGGGTCGCAATAGGCCGGGGGAATGCTGAGGCGCTGTGCAGGGGCTGCTACAGCTGTGCGAGGTCTGCGGCGGCTGTGCGGTGTCTGCAGCCGCTGTGCGAGGTCTCCAGTGGCTGCTGCTGGGGTGGCTGTGCGGTATCTGCACCGGCTGTGCGGGGTCCCGGCGGCTGTGCAGTGTCTGCAGCCACTGTGCGAGGTCTCCAGTGGCTGCTGCTGGGGAGGCTGTGCGGTATCTGTGTCACGGACGGGGAGGACGCCGCCGCTGCTGTGCTCCGCTAACGCTCAGGTCCGGCGCTGCTGCTGCTGCTCGGTGGCTCGAGCGGTGGGCCGGATCTGGGGACTCGAGCGGCGCTCCTCGCCCATGAGTGAAAGGGGTGGTTGGTTTGGGGGATTTAGGGGTACTTTGCACACTACGACATCGCAGGTGCGATGTCAGTTGGGTCAAATTGAAAGTGACGCACATCCGGCATCGCAGGCGACATCGTAGTGTGTAAAGCCTAGATGATACGATTAACGAGCGCAAAAGCGTCGTAATCGTATCATCGGTGTAGCGTCGGTGTGGCGCCCTGGAGAAGCCAGGGGCCACGGAGAACAACACCCACACACCCCACACTCCCGGTCAGGCACACCGAAGTCAGACACAAAACCCTTGTTGCCTTCCTCCAGGGGCTGATGTCCACACCAGGGGGGTGGGCCAGGCGGTTGGCCCCGCCCACCGAGGAGTTCACAGTCCTGGAGGCGGGAAAAGCAGACAGTTTAGTTTTGGAGGTGGAAATGGAAGGAAGGAAAGTAGTAGTGGAGCAACTAACTTACAGCGTCCGGGTGTGTGGCCCGGGCGGTACAGCAAGGTTGGCAGACGGTGGTGACCGTCTGCAGGAGTGGCCTATCGGAGTCTACCGTAAGGACCGTGGACGGGCGGTGGCCCGGCGGTACCGGACCAGTACACAAAGAGAAGTCAGCACCATCTGGCAGGGGCTTACGGACCCCGGCAAGGCTAGGAGTCGCCGTGAATTTGCCAAATCCGTCAGCGAAGGGAACCTCCTGGGTTTCCCAGCAGCCAAGTCCCGACAGAAGGCAACAGTCCAACCGTGAGAGGGAAACACAGCCACCGCCAAGGCTACCGTTCCCAGGGCCAGAGACTGCGGGCATAAGGGGCTCTTCCGGCCCATATCCAAGCTGGGGAGCGGGTTACCAGTGGGAACCCATTGGAACCGTTACAGTACACAGGTGCAGGGAAAGGGAGTCACCATCAACCTGCCGGGAGAAAACAACACCGCAGCCGTCTGTGGGACCCGTCCATCCAGCCGTGTGTTTTACCGAGAACTATGTCCTCATCATTGGCTGAGTGAGTACCACCGTGCCGTGCGGCACAGCGCTGCCCCCGCGATCCTGCACCTCACCAGGCCCCGTAACCCGCCTGCCATCCATCCCTACCCCATCACCGGGCCCCGGGACAACCAACCCCCTACCCACGGAGGGGAGAACTAACAACAAAGCTGCTCCCTGTCACCGCTCCCGGGATCCCCGTCCAGAGCAGCGGTGGTGTCACCAATATCACCACAACCGTGGGTGGCGTCACAGACAATACTCAAATCCCCCACAATCAAATCACCACCCTTTTCACTCACGGGCGAGGAGCGCCGCTCGAGTCCCCGGGATCCGGCCCACCGCTCGAGCCACCACAGAGCAGCGGCAGCAGCAGCCGGACCCGAGCAGTGGGAGAGCGCAGCGTCCCCTCCTCCGCCCGCGACAACTTGGCGTCACGAACAGGATCCTACCGTTCTACCAACTGGTGGAAGTGCGCCTTGTGTGACCGCCGGAGGTGTCCGGCCGAAAAATTTGTGAAGCCGCCATCTTGGGCGCGAAGAATTCCTGCTCGAGCGTCTCCTCGAGTAGTGGAGGCGCGAAGGCCAAAACCCCGCCCCTGTAGAGGAGGAGTCGGAAAGAGACTAAGGGGGACGGAAACAAGATGTCTGCGCCCGATGGAGCCGCTGGAGGAGCGGCGGACGCAGCCGCGGGAGCACCCGTAGATGGGAATGGGCATGCCCAGGTCCCGGCCGCGCTGGCGGGGGGCGCCGCGGCCCCAGCTCTCGCTCAGGTGATGCCGTTCTCTTTGCCCTATGTGCCCGGAGCTGCCTGGCTACTGCAGTACGACGGGAAACCTGATGCCTTGCAGGTTTTCCGGAAGAAACTTAGTCCACTACTAGAACTGTACCCCCTGACTGATAAGCAACGTGCAGCGCTAATGCTGGGGCAGCTAACCGGCGCGGCTGAGCAAGAGGCGGAGACCTGGGCCGAGGGGGACCGGTCCTCTGTAGCCACCATATTTGAAAAGCTGCAGACTGCATTTGAGACCCGTACCGAGGCCAAGTTGAGAATGCAGTTCTATCAATGCCGGCAACGGCCCGCAGATAGCATTCGGGACTATGCCCTGCGCCTGCAAACCGCACTCCGCACACTGAAGCGGGTGGACACCATCAACAGTGTGGACAGTAACAAAATGTTAAGCGAGCAGTTTGTGCAGGGGATGAGGTCCTCAGAGGACCGCAAATAGCTATGGCTGTGGGCCCTAGAACACCCTGATGTGGATTTTGCCGTATTAAAGGAACGGGCCATCAAAGCTCTGCAACCCCCCGCATTTGAAGCTCCTGAGCCAGCCCCGTGGCCGGTTGAGACTGCTCCCGTCGTGGTGGCCCCTACCCCACCAGCACCTCCAGTGCCTGCAGCCCCAAGCGGAACGATGGAAGAGCTCGCCGCTCAAGTTCGCCGCATGGACGGGGACCTCGCTAAGATCCTCGCCGCACTCCAGCCTCCGACCAGATCCCAGGCCCCGGTGAAGATGCAGCTCGCCGACAGCCCTGAGGACGTCCCCTGGATGCAGCGGAGAAGGGCCAATGACTCATGGAATGGACCCCCAATCTGTTACAGGTGCAGCAAACCCAGCCACTACTCCCGACGGTGTCCGTTAAACGAGCAACCCCTGGGGCCACGGGCCAATCCTCAGGAGTAGAACCCCATGGCCCCCCAGACTGGCGGGACTGGTACATCGGGGCCCGGCCCATCATCCCCGTGGCTGTGGACGGCATACCGGTGATGGCTCTCCTGGACACTGGATCACAGGTAACCACCATACCATACACACTATATCAACGGTATTGGGGAAAAGACGAGCTGGCTCCCCCAGATGCCAGTATAACACTGATTGCTGCTGATGGACTCCCATTGACCCAAGTGGGATACTGTGTCGCCTGTGGATAAGGGGTACTCAGATCCGGGCCACGAGGTCACTTCTGTAGGTATCACGGTGGCGTGACCCGGTCTGTGATCCCAGGCTCCACAGTAAAAAGGGGATTAGGTAAGGGAGATTGTCCGTGACGCCACCCACGGTTGTGGTGAGGTTGTGACACCACCGCTGCTCTGGACGGGGATCCCGGGAGCGGTGACAGGGAGGAGCTTTGATGTTAGTTCTCCCCTCCGTGGGTAGGGGGGTTGGTTGTCCCGGGGCCCGGTGATGGAGTAGGGATTGATGATGGCAGGCGGGTTGCGGTGCCTGGTGAGGTGTAGGGTCGCAGGGGCAGCGCTGTGCCGCACGGCACGGTGGTACTCACTCAGCCCAATGATGCACACAGAGTATCTGCTGAAACAAACGGCTGGATGGACGGGTCCCACAGGCGGCTGCGGTGTTTTCCCCTGACCCCAGGTTGGTAATGTAAGTCCTTTCCTGCACCTTCCGTACGCTCCTCCTGCGCTCCGGTTTCTAGCTGGCTCCCCGATTCAGTACCGGTGGGCCACCGCCCAGCCCCGGCTACCTGCGGTTCCACCAACTGTCTGCCCGGCTCCCTGCAGACGGCCACTACCGTCTGCCTCACTCTCTGCTGCACGAGGGCCCTAGGCTCCAACCTAGGCCCCAGTCTGCGTCTGCCTCACTGCAGACCTCCTTTCTCTTCCTCTCCTAGACTTGTCTCTCCTTGTTTTCTGCCTCAGGCCAGCTAAACTCCTGGGTGGGCGTCTCCATCTCCTAACTCCGCCCACCTGGTGTGTCTGTCCGAGCCCGAGGAAAGGAATCAAGTTTCACTGGGGATGTCTGCTGTGAAACTGCTGGGGGTGTGTGTTTGTGTTGTTCTCTGTGGCCCCTGGCTTGTCCAGGGCGCCACATTCCCCCTTAGTTAAATGCAGACCATCCGCGGGCTGCCCGTCCATCACTGGTTTTATTTTTCTCTTTTAACTGTAAAAGATTAAAACATTAAACACAAGCATTACTTTGCAAACTTCCCACAACGGGAGGCACATCAAACATTAAAACACTTTTAATAATAACAATGGAACGTGTCCTTCAGTCACCCACCCAAACAACCTGGCCCTGATGCTGCCCCTAAGAAATGGGCAGCACCCCTTGACCCCAGTCCAGAACCAGGCTGCCCAGATAGTTAACGGGATGGGTGCTTCGCTGCTGTTGCAGCCGGGCGGACTGCCGGAGCCGTCGTCATCTCCGTCGCGGCCGGGCAGACTGCCAGGGCCGTCGTCATCGGCGGTGCGGCTGGGATGGAAGCCGGGACCGGTGGCAGGGCGGTGACAAAGGTAAGACCTGGGCCCTCCCTCACAGACGCTGCGAGCTCCGCTACCGGTGACAGAGGTAACGGGTCGGTCGGGGCGTTGGCCGCGGGCACTGAGGTTTCAGCGGTGCCGGACGGACGGGACATCTCGTGCAGCGGTGTTCCAGGAACCAAACACTGGCAGAGTCCTGGCGTCCCTGCTTCCACAGCCGCGGTTCACATGCGGCCGGACGCCATCCCGTCCCCCTTAGTCTCTTTTTAGCATTTCCTTCTTCAGGGGGCGGGGCTCCACTTTCGCGCCTTTCCTGCTCGGGGAAGACGCTCGAGCGGGAAATTTTTCGCGCCCAAGATGGCGGCTTTGCAAAATTTTCGGCCGGACACCTCCGGCAGTAACAAGGCGCACCTCTACCAAACGGCAGAGCGGTAGGATCCTGTTCGTGACGCCAAATGTGTCGCCTTCCGTACGCTCCTCCTGCGCTCCGGTTTCCAGCTGGCTCCCCGATTCAGTACCGGTGGGCCACCGCCCAGCCCCGGCTACCTGCGGTTCCACCAACTGTCTGCCCGGCTCCCTGCAGACGGCCACTACCGTCTACCTCACTCTCTGCTGCACGAGGGCCCTAGGCTCCAACCTAGGCCCCAGTCTGCGTCTGCCTCACTGCAGACCTCCTCTCTCTTCCTCTCCTAGACTTGTCTCTCCTTGTTTTCTGCCTCAGGCCAGCTAAACTCCTGGGTGGGCGTCTCCATGTCCTGACTCCGCCCACCTGGTGTGTCTGTCCGAGCCCGAGGAAAGGAATCAAGTTTCACTGGGGATGTCTGCTGTGAAACTGCTGGGTGTGTGTGTGTGTGTGTTGTTCTCTGTGGCCCCTGGCTTGTCCAGGGCGCCACAATACAAACAAGTGGCCATGACTGTGGGGCGAGCTGAACTGCAACACCAGGGTATGATTGTGATAATGAATGAACCCAGTGATCATAACCCGAAGGTAGTGCTAGGGACCAACGTGATGGAGCACTGTATGAGTGACGTGCTGACCCTACTGCAGCAGCTGGCCGCCACGGCGGCGGGGAGCCGACAGAGTGCTGTGCAGCGTGAGATCCGAGCCTTGATGTACCGCCAACATGTGAACTCGACAGGAGGAGAGATTGGTGGGGTGAGAGTGATGGATGTTGCCCCTTTGATTGTGCCTCCCAGGAGCGAGATGATGATTTGGTGTAGGGCAGCGGTAGGGCCCCAGGGGCATGACTACCCCACCATGATAGAGCCCATGCCCTCTGAACACTGGCCCACAGTAATGGCCGCCCGAGGGGTGGTGGATATAAAGAAGGAGAGAGTGCCCGTGAGGGTGCTGAACTGCGGGGAAGAAGAAGTCAGGCTTCCCCGGTACGCTACCCTTGCCAAGTTGTTCACCTTGGATCCCCATCCCATCCACGAGGCCATCCCCCCAACCTCACCACCTACTGCCAGCACTCACCCATCCCAAGGGGAGTTAGACGAGTGGTGTCGACAACAACACGTAGGCACTGACGATACCCCTACACATCACAAAGAAGGGGTATACCGGGTGGTACGGGAGTATGAGCGGGTTTTTAGCAAACATCCCCTAGACTTTGGGCAGATTAAAGGGGTCCAACACCATATCCCCACCGGTGAGCATCCCCCTATCAAAGAGAGGTACAGGCCTATTCCCCCTGCACACTACCAATGTGCCAAGGACATGTTGAGGAACATGAAGGAGGCAGGGGTTATTAGGGACAGCTGTAGTCCCTGGGCCGCTCCGTTGGTACTGGTTAAGAAGAAGGATGGCACCATGCGGATGTGTGTGGATTACCGAAAAATTAACCAGATAACACATAAGGACGCCTACCCTCTGCCCCGCATTGAGGAATCTCTGGCTGCGCTGAGAACCGCTAATTACTTTTCCACCCTTGACCTCACCAGTGGGTACTGGCAGGTGGCTGTGGCACCAGAAGATCGAGAGAAGACTGCATTTGCTACCCCCATGGGACTCTGTGAGTTTAATAGCATGCCGTTCGGGCTGTGCAATGCCCCTGGAACCTTCCAACGGCTGATGGAATGCTGTCTGGGGCATCTAAACTTTGAGACCGTCCTGCTGTACCTGGATGATGTGATTGTGTACTCCCAGACATATGAAGCCCACCTGGAGCACCTAGCCGAGGTGTTCGCGTCCCTTGCCAAATATGGGATGAAGTTGAAGCCCTCAAAGTGTCATCTGCTGAAACCCAAAGTGCAGTACCTAGGGCATGTGGTCGGTGCAGGGGGTGTCGCCCCTGACCCTGATAAAATCACCGCCATTCAGGACTGGCCGAGGCCGACCACGGTGAAGGAGGTGAGGCAGTTTCTAGGCCTGGTGGGGTATTACCGTCGCTTCATCAAGGGGTACACGAAGATGGCTGCCCCCATGCAAGACCTCCTCGTGGGACAGACCAAAGGTGGTAGACCCCTAGGAGCCCCATTGGTGTGGGAAGAAAGGCATGAGGAATCCTTCCGTCAGCTGAGAGCGGCCCTGACCGGAGAAGAAATCCTAGCATACCCTGATTATAACCACCCCTTCATCCTTTACACCGATGCCAGCAATGTAGGCTTAGGGGCAGTCCTATCCCAGGTCCAAGACGAAAAAGTTAAAGTGATTGCTTATGCTAGCCGAAGGCTTCGACCGACTGAGAGGAACCCCGAGAACTACAGCTCTTTCAAGCTTGAACTCCTGGCACTGGTGTGGGCTATCACCGAGCGGTTCCGCCATTACCTGGCAGCGGCTAAGTTCACCGCTTTCACGGATAATAACCCGCTGACCACCTGGACACCGCCAAGCTGGGCGCGTTAGAACAGCGGTGGGTGGCTAGGCTAGCCAACTACGATTTCACCATCAAGTACAGGGCCGGCCGTGCCAACGTTAATGCCGATGCACTCTCTCGGATGCCCCACTTGTTGGAAGAAGGGCCTGAGGACGACGACCTCGAAGAGATTGAGCTGCCCGCATTTCATCAGCCACCGACTGAGAAGGTGCATGTCTATCAACAACGGGTAAACCTGGACCCGCTGCCCAGCCAGGAGTGGCAAGAAGCTCAGGACCAGGCACCCGCTGTTCGCTTAGTCAAGATCTTGGTGGAACAAGGTGCTGCTGGAATAGACCCTGCCGCCCCAGCTGAAGCCCAACGCCTGTGGCGAGAACGGACCCAGCTGTATCTACACGAGGGGAAGTTGTACCGTGAGCTGATTAACCCGAAGACTCATGAGAAGATCCGCCAGTTGGTGATTCCCCAAGCTAACGTGCCCACCGTCCTACAAGCGTACCATGATGGTGCTGGACACTTCGGATGGAAGAAACTAGAAATGCTGCTGAGAGAGCGGTTCTATTGGAGTGGAATGCGGGAATCTGTAGAGGCCTGGTGCCGAGAGTGTGGCCCTTGCACGCTGAGAAGGAAGGACGAGGCCAGCCAGTAGGCGCCCCTACACCCGATCGTTACACATCAACCGCTGGAGCTGGTCGCCCTGGACCATGTAAAGCTCACCCCCAGCCGAAGTGGGTACACCTACACTCTAACCATTGTAGACCACTATTCAAGGTTCATGGTGGTTGTCCCAGTCAAAGACCTAACTGGCCGTACCGCCGCTAGAGCGTTCCAGGCTTATTTCTGCCGACCACATGGATACCCTGAGAAGGTGCTTAGTGACCAGGGCCCAGCCTTTGAAGCAGAGGTGTTCCATGAATTCTGTCAGTTGTACGGCTGCAAGAAGATCCGGACCATGCCTTACCATGCCCAAACCAACGGCATGTGTGAAAAGATGAACCACCTGGTCCTGGGCCTCCTCAAGACGTTGCCGCTAGAAGAGCGGAACCTGTGGCCGGAGAAGCTACCTGACTTGGTTGATATGTACAACAATATCCCTTCCAGTTCAAAGAAATGCACCCCAGCATACCTGATGAGGGCTCGCCCCGGTCGGCTACCGGTGGATCTAGACATGGGATTGGAAGCCCCAGAAGCACTCCCTTCGACAGCTGAATGGGACACTCGGCGGAGGGTGCAGTACCGACAGATTCAGGAATATGTTGAGAAGAACTTGAGTCGGAGTCGGGAACAACAGGAGCAGCGCTTCAACCAGAAGGCGTCTGCTGGCCCTTTCCAGCCAGGAGATGTAGTGCTGAAGCGAAAGAGGAGGACCCATAAGCTGGATGATCAATGGGAGCAAACCCCATATGTCATACAGCCCACAGGATGGGAAGATGGGAAGGCCTACCAGATCAGTCGTGACCAAGGGGGCACTTTGGCCACGGTTTCCCGGGACCATCTAAAGAGGTACCCACCAGCATTGAGGGCAGCGGCTGAAGTTCCGGTTCCTAAACCGGCGGAGAAGGCTAAAGAGGTAATCCACACCGTGATGGGTGACTTCCCAGCGGACTGGCCTACACAGAATGGCGCGGTGATTCTTCCAGTGATACTGTTCCCACAACCCGTGGATGAGGAAGTGATGGAAGTGGTCGACCATGAGCCAGTGCCCAGGGATGAACCTGTACCCAGCTCCCCTATGCCTCCGCCTGCCCCACACGATAGTAGGGAAGAGGAACCGATTGTTCCCTCTGCCCCACTGCCTGTCCCCACTGACACTGGACCCCGGAGGTCCACTCGTCCCAACCTAGGTAGACCCCCACTTAGGTACAGGGAAACTACTCTTTAAAAGGGGAAAAATTGTGTGAGTGTTACAAGTACCGTTTGAAAAAAGAATGATAAGTGAATGATTTACCGAAGAGTCACCTGATTTGCTGCTTGATTAGAGCCGGTCGTTGCCGGCAACTGGTCCCCGTTGGGACCCCCTTTTCAAATTATGCGTAGAAACTACTACGGACAAGCCCGAGAAATGGCAGGGCAACCACAAACTTGTGGCATGTAAATAATGTTGTTGTGGCTTTCACCGTTACCGCCTCAGGAGAGGCAGATTGGATTAAGGGCCCGCAGTGGAGCAGGCTGGGGCCCAGCCACCACCGAAACCGGTGGCGATCTTCTGGGGGTTTCAGAGGGTTCCCCATGGACGTGGGTCCCCTGAAAAGGACAGAACCCGCTCGGGCAACTTGTGCTGGACTGGGGTCAAGGGGTGCTGCCTGTTTGCGTAGGGGCAGCATCAGGGCCAGGTTGCGTGGGTGGGAGAGAGCGGAAGCCGTAACCGTTACGCAACGTTTAAGTAACAGTACATCCCGATGTGGGAAGATGTTATTTTACTTGTAATGTGTTACTGTTTTTCTATCTTTCAGTTGTGAAAATAAAACCGGCGATGGACGGGCAGCCCGCGGACGGTCTGCATTTTACTAAGGCGGAATGTGGCGCCCTGGACAAGCCAGGGGCCACAGAGAACAACACCCACACACCCCACACTCCCGGTCAGGCACACCGAAGTCAAACACAAAACCCTTGTTGCCTTCCTCCATGGGCTGATGTCCACACCAGGGGGGTGGGCCAGGCGGTTGGCCCTGCCCACCGAGGAGTTCACAGTCCTGGAGGCGGGAAAAGCAGACAGTTTAGTTTTGGAGGTGGAAGTGGAAGGAAGGAAAGTAGTAGTGGAGCAACTAACTTACAGCGTCCGGGTGTGTTGCCCGGCGGTACAGCAAGGTTGGCAGACGGTGGTGACCGTCTGCAGGAGTGGCCTATCGGAGTCTACTGTAAGGACCGTGGACGGGCGGTAGCACGGCGGTACCGGACCGGTACACAAAGAGAAGTCAGCACCATCTGGCAGGGGCTTACGGACCCCGGCAAGGCTAGGAGTTGCCGTGAATTTGCCAAATCCGTCAGCGAAGGGAACCTCCTGGGTTTCCCAGCAGCCAAGTCCCGACAGAAGGCAACAGTCCAACCGTGAGAGGGAAACACAGCCACCGCCAAGGCTACCGTTCCTAGGGCCAGAGCCTGCGGGCAAAAGGGGCTCCTCCGGCCCATATCCAAGCTGGGGAGCGGGTTACCAGTGGGAACCCATTGGAACCGTTACAGTACACAGGTGCAGGGAAAGGCAGTCACCATCAACCTGCCGGGAGAAAACAACACCGCAGCCGTCTTTGGGACCCGTCCATCCAGCCGTGTGTTTTACCGAGAACTGTGTCCTCATCATTGGCTGAGTGAGTACCACCGTGCCGTGCGGAACAGCGCTGCCCCCGCGACCCTGCACCTCACCAGGCCCCGTAATCCGCCTGCCATCCATCCCTACCGCATCACCGGGCCCCGGGACAACCAACCCCCTACCCACGGAGGGGAGAACTAACAACAAAGCTGCTCCCTGTCACCGCTCCCGGGATCCCCGTCCAGAGCAGCGGTGGTGTCACCAATATCACCACAACCGTGGGTGGTGTCACGGACAATACTCAAATCCCCCACAATCAAATCCCCACCCTTTTCACTCACGGGCGAGGAGCGCCGCTCGAGTCCCCGGGATCCGGCCCACCGCTCGAGCCACCACAGAGCAGCGGCAGCAGCAGCCGGACCCGAGCAGTGGGAGAGCTCAGCGTCCCCTCCTCCGCCCGCGACATCGGCGTAATCCATAATTACGCTGACACGACGGTCCGATGTTGTTCCTCGTTCCTGCGGCAGCACACATCGCTGTGTGTGAAGCCGCAGGAGCGAGGAAGATCTCCTACCGGCGTCACCGCGGCTCCCGTAGGATATGCGGAAGGGAGAAGGTGGGCGGGATGCTTACATCCCGCTCATCTCCGCCCGCCCCTCCGCTCCTATTGGCCGCCTGCCGTGTGACGTCGCAGTGACGCCATACGACCCGCCCCCTTAATAAGGAGGCGGGTCACCGGCCAGAGCGACGTCCCAGGACAGGTGAGTCCATGTGAACCCGCCGTAGCGATAATGTTCGCTACGGCAGCTATCACAAGGATATCGCAGCTGCGACGGGGGCGGGGACTATCGCGCTCGGCATCGCAGCATCGGCTTGCGATGTCGCAGCGTGCAAAGTACCCCTTAGTCCGTGACGCCACCCACGGGTCGTGGTGAAGATGGGCACCACCGCTGCTGGTGATGGGGATCCCAGGAGCGATGGTAGGGAGCAGCTGGGATGTTGTTTTCCCCCTCCGTGGGTAGGGGTCGGTGGTCCCAGGGCCCGATGATGTGACGGGGAGGCAAGGTTGGTGAAGTGCAGGGTTGTAGGGACAGCGCGCCGCGGTGCCGGATGGCACGGGTGTACTCACTCAGTAAGAAACGTACAAAGTCCTCGATAAACCAAACGGCTGGATGGACGGGTCCCGCAGCCGGCTGCTGTGTCTCTCCCCGGACAGGTGATGGCGGCTGTCTTTCCCTGCACCTTGATGTTCTCGTTTGACTACTATGGATCCCAACGGTAGTCCGCTCCCCGGTGTATGGGTACCGGAGGAGCCCGTTTGCCCGCAGGCGCTGGCCCTTGGGTCTCTAGCCTTAGGCGGTAGCTGTATACCCTCACGGTGTGGGCGGTTGCCTTCAATCGGAACTTTTGCTGTTAGGAAATCCCTGGGGTTCCGGTCACATTCGGATTTGACTATTGTCGGCGGCTCCAAGCCTGGTCAGGGTCCGATGGCCCTGTCTGTGTGTGCTGGCTTCACTTCGCTCCCCGGTCGGTACCGGCGGGCCAACGCCCGACCCCGGTCCTACTGTTCTGCGTTGCTTCACCACTCCTGCAGACGGCCACCATCGTCTGCCAACCTTGCTGTCAGTGCCTGGGCCACAAACCCAGACACCCAAGTGTTTACTCCTCTCTCTTCCACCTCCTGGACTAAACTGTCACTTTTCCCGCCTCCAGGCCTGTGAACTCCTCGGTGAGTGGGGCCAACCACTTGGCTCCGCCCCACCTGGTGTGGACATCAGACACTGGAGGGAGGCAACAAGGGTTTTGTGTTTGGCTGGTGTCCCTGTCTAATGGGGGGGGGGTTGTGTGTTATCTGTGACGACCTGGCTAGTCCAGGGTGCTACATTCCCTCTTGGTGAAATGCAGACCGTCCGCGGGCTGCCCGTCCATCACCGGTTTTATTTATTTTTATTTTTTTTCAAAAGCTGTAAAAATATAAATTAACATATAAAACATTTTGAACATATAAGCATTTTTGTGAGGACACTTAAACGTTGCAGATATAAAACAAAAACATTTTTAATAATAACACACGGATGGACGGATGTCTTCCACTCTCCCACCCAAGCAACCTAGCCCTGATGCTGCCCCTAAGAAGTGGGCAGCACCCCTTGACCCCAGTCCAGGTTCAGGCTGCCCGAGCGGGAACGGGTACGGTAACTCGCACCCGGCTGTCATTTCAGGGGATCCCACGTCCGTGGGGGACCCCTGACCCCCGGAGGATGGCCACCGGTCCTGGTGGTGGCCGGGCCCCAGCCTGCTCTGCTGCGGGCCCTTCCTCCAACCTGCCTCTCCGGAGGCGGCAACGGTTTCCATCCCATAAAATTATTTACATGCCCACCATTTCGTGGGTGGCCTGCCAGTTCTCGGCCATGTCTATGAGTAGTCTCTCATGCAGGTTGTAAACACATAAAGTCCCTCCGGGGACAACTTGCCGGCAACGGCCGGAATAATCAGGTAGTCAATCAGGTGAAGATCACGGTTGATTAATGTCATCCAATCACATATTTACATACTTAACATATGGCACCCCTAAATGGTAGTTTCCCTGTACCTAACCGGGGGGTGGCCTAGGTTGGGGCGTGTGGACCTTCTAGGCCCAATGCTATCAGTGGAGGGCAAGAGGACAGAAGAGACAGTCAGCTCCTCTTCCCGTCTACTGTGTGGGGCCGGTGGAGACTCAGGGTGACTGGGTACAGGTGCAGCCCTGGGCACTGGTTCACTGGCGGCTACTTCTTTCTCCTTTTCCTCCACGGGTTGTGGGAACATTATTACCGGAATAAGCACCGCGCCGTTCTGTGTAGGCCAGTCCGCTGGGAAATCACCCATTACCATGTGGATCACCTCTTTCTCTTTCTCCCCAGTTGGTCTGGGGGTTGGAACTTCAGCTGCCACCTTCAACGGCGATGGGCACATCTTCAGGTGGTCCCTGGACACCGTGGCCGAAGGGGTTGGCTTCCGCTACCGGTGTTGGGGGTAATGGACCGAGCGGAGGGGTGACAGCAACCGGTACGGATGGCGGGGGAGGCAGGAAGGTGAGTGGGCGCAGGCCGGGCCCCTCAGCCGCAGCGGCCGGTCCTTCTCGGACACAGGGGCGTGGGTCGCTTACCCGCTCCTCCAACTCTGCCTCCACCTCACGTCTCCGCACGGCCGCCGGTACTTCCTCCATCTCAGCCACCCAGCGCTCCATCAAGAACCGGACCTGGGCTTGAAGGCGGCAGCACATCTGTGCGGTCCGGGCTTCCACCCACGCCGCTGTTCCTGGCGTGGGCTCGGAGATTTCCGCGGTGCCGGACGGACGGGACATCGTGCGTGGCCGTGTTCCAGGAATCAATTGTTTGCAGAGTCCTGGCGTCCCCGCTTTTATAGCCTCGGCTACATTAGGCAGACACACACCCGCCCCCCCCCTTGGTTCTCTTCGACACTTCCGTTTGTTGGGGGCGGGGATTGGCTTTCGCGCCTTCCCTGCTCGGAGAAGACGCTCGAGCGGGAGATTTTGGCGCCAAGATGGCGGCGCTTCAACATTTTCGGCCGGACACCGCCACTGGAGGGAGGCAACAAGGGT
Organism: Anomaloglossus baeobatrachus; assembly: GCF_048569485.1. Classification (NCBI taxonomy): domain Eukaryota; kingdom Metazoa; phylum Chordata; class Amphibia; order Anura; family Aromobatidae; genus Anomaloglossus; species Anomaloglossus baeobatrachus. The sequence goes on from NC_134364.1 coordinate 128,574,214, forward strand.
TTTGTGTTTGGCTGGTGTCCCTGTCTAATGGGGGGGGGGTTGTGTGTTATTTGTGACGACCTGGCTAATCCAGGGCGCCACATCTGCAGCAGCTGTGCGGGGTCTCGGCGGCTGTGCGGTGTCTGTGTGACGCCCTGGACTAGCCAGGTAGTCGTAGGTAGACCCCCTGCACAAACACCAACCCCTAAAAAGGTGTAACCAGCCAATCTAAAAAAAACCTGAGTCGCCCCTCTCAGGTCTAGACGTTCACACCCGGGGGTGGAGCCAGATGGTTGGCCACGCCCTCCGAGGAGTTCGGATAGCCTGAGGCGGGATAAACACAAGCAGATCAGTTAGGGAGGAGAGGAGAGTAGTAGCAGTGTGTCAACGTCTGTCAGGGATCTGGGTAGGAGCCGGTGGTAGGTGGTTGCCGCCTGCAGGAGCCGGGAAGATGGCTGGTGGAACTGTAAGGGACCGGGACAGGGTAGTGGCCCGCCAGTACCGAACCGGGGAGCCAACTGGAAACCGGAGCACCAGGAGGGGTACTCAGACACAGAACGAGATCCAGAAGCCACTGGACCATGTCGAATTCACTGATTGAGGTCTGGACTTTAGGTCCTTTCCCGTCCCAAGACCGGAAAGACGGCAACAGCCCACCGAGGGTGATAGAAAGCCACCGCACAGGCAGAGAGATCCCACGGGCCAGCGCCTGCGGGCAAACGGGTTCCCCGACACACATAAAGCCGGGGAGCAAACTACCGTTGCTGAAGCATAGGCAGTCAAGGTCTACCACAGAGGTGCAGGAGAAAGGCGGGAACCACCAACCTGAGTAAGGGGCAAAGCGCAGCCGGCTGCGGGCACCGACCACCATCCCTTTTGGTTTACCAGAGACTCCGGTGTATCTGTCATAGTGAGTACAACAGTGCCCTCGGGCCACGTACCGCACCATCCCACCCGCACCTCACAACCACCGGGCCTCGGGACCATCACCCCCTGCCCACGGAGGGGTCAACACCAGGCTGCATAACACCGTCCCCGGGAGCCTAGTTAACAGCAGCGGTGGTGTCCACATTCACCACAACCCGTGGGTGGCGTCACGAACTTACATCCCTAAATGCCACGGCCTCGGCCGTGAACCCTCCCCACCGAAATCCCTACACGTAGCGCCAGCTTCCCTTCAGAGCGACGTGACCCCCGGGTCCGGGAGGTGCTCGAGCCACCCACCGACGAGCACGGATCTGAGCGGCTCGGCAGCCGGCCGAGCCCCGGGGCGGTACACATTGACTCTTCTGGCATCACGAACAGGATTGAACCCATCCACTTACCGGTGGAAGTGCGCCTTGAAGCAGAAGTCAGCAGTGACCCCTTCGAAAAATATATAAAGAATTCGCCATCTTGTCACTATCCCTAGGTGCGAAGTTTCCCGCCAGACCCGTCTTCCCCGCGTAAAGAGCGCGAGAGTTGAAGCCCCGCCCCCTGGGAACAGAGCGGTGCAGAAAAGTGTGCGGCTGGAAAAGGGAAGCTGAACAGAAAGAAAGCGGAGTGCCCCGAAAAGACCAAGGGTGGGTGGGTGAAGATCTCGTGCCATGTGACCGAGTGGATAAAGGGCAGGGACTCCAGGACTCTGCTACCCGTTGTGTTCCTGGACCCCGAGTGTGCACCATGTCCACCCCGTCTGGCAAGCCCAAGATCCCGGAGCCCGCGCCTGGAACAGCGGTGTGGATGGAAGCCCAGACAGCGGCAATATGTCACCGCAACCAGACCCAGGTGCGTCTCCTTATGGAGCGATGGACAGCCGAGGTGGAGGAGCTGGCTGCGGTCGCGCGGGCATACGAAGTGGAGGCAGCCGTAGAGGAGCGGATATGCGACCCACGCCCCTGTGTCCCGGAGGGACCGGCCGCTGCGGCTGAGGGACCCGGTCTGCCCCGACCCCCTATACTGCCTCCCCCGTTGTCCGTGTCGATCACCGCTGCTCCCCTGCCCGGTCCGCTGCTACCAGCACCAGCAGCGGGGTCCGCCTCACCGGCCTGCGGGGATCTACATGCAGGGAAAACCGCCGGCGAGGAAGGAGAAGCTACAGTTCCCGCGTGGGCCGCGGGGATGGCGGGCCCGGAGGTCCCGGTGGAGGCTCCCCGTGCGACAGCTGGAGGCAATCCGCCTGCCACAGAGAGGATGTCGACCCCGGCGGTCTGCCCGGCCTCAACGGAGGTAGAGCTCGTCTTGGAGTTGGACGGCTGGGGCTCAGGAGACGACACGGAGTCTATCCCGGAGGAAGAGAGGGGTCCCGGCGCGGATACCCCGGAGGCCACATATATCCCGCGGTGCGGTAGCAATGGGTACCGGATGACCCTTTCTAAGCACGCCTGCTGTGTGTTGGAGATGTACGAGGCTGAGGCAGAATCTACTTCCGAGGATGAGGCCCCGTCTGACGTTGGGGGTGTGGTGGTGCCCATCTGCCGGCATTGTGAGTTGCCTGGGCACTTCTCCAGTGCGTGCCCTGGGAGGGCTCACCCCATGCCTGAGTAAAAAGGTAGCGGATCCCGGCTACCCCAGTTGTTGTCCCCGTTGGGACTATGCTGCCCGTCCCCGTTGGGACTTTGCTGTTTTACCCCGTTCCAACATAGACAAGGCCGTGAACTTGCAGGCCACCCAATAACTTTTGGGTTTGTAAATAATCCCGGACCACCCTTTCAGGTCCTACAGTCTCCGGAGAGGCTGACTGGAGGAAGGACCTGCGGCGAATTCACTGAGGTCTGGACCTTAGGTCCTTTCCCGTCCCAAGACCCGAAAGACTGCAACAGCCCACCGAGGGGGATAGAAAGCCACCGCACAGGCAGAGAGATCCCATGGGCCAGCGCCTGCGGGCAAACGGGTTCCCCGACACATAAAGCCAGGGAGCGGACTACCGTTGCTGAAGTGTGTCGCCCTGGGCAAGCCAGGGGACACAGGTCACAACACCACCACACCCCACACTCCAGGTAGGCACATCACAGCTAACCACAAATCCTTGTTGCCTTCCTCCAGAGGTTGATGATGCACACCAGGGGGTGGGCCAGGCGGTTGGCTCCGCCCACCAAGGAGCTCACAACTCTGGAGGCAGGAAGTAACCAGGAGATAGAGTCCAGCTAGGGACATGAGAGAGTGAACAGCAGATAGCCCCGGGCAGGGGAAGAGTGAAGTCTAGCTGAGGGCTAGAGTAAACAACCAAGAAGTGAAAGTGGAGGAAAGAAAAGGAGTAAAGGAGGAAAGCAAGCAGTGGTGACAGCGCAGAGAGTGTGCAAAGCCTGAGAGCCCAGCTGTGTGTAGGCCTAGAACAGCAAGGTCAGCGACGGCGGTGACTGTTTGGAGGGGGACAGTTTGGAAGTTCCTGGAAGGACCCCGTTGGCTGTGTGCCCGGTGGTCTGGAGCAGTGTTCCGAAGGACAGTCAGCACCAGGGCAGGGGCCTCTCGGACCCCGGCAAGGCTAGGAGTCGCCAGATTTGCCAAATCCGTCAGTGACGGGGACGCAGATCCCCCAGCAACCAAGTCCCGATTGACGGCAACAGCCCGACCATTACCGGGGAGACACCGCCACCGCCAAGGCACAAGTTTCCCCAGGGCCAGCGCCTGCGGGCAAAGTGTAGAGCTCCTCCGGCTCAGATTGCAGTCGGGGAGCGGGTAACCGGAGGGAATCCACCGCTACCATCAGACAACATAGGTGCAAGGAAGAGTAACGTCACCGTCACCTATCGGGAGTGCAGGTGCAGCCGTCTGTGGGACCGTCCTACCAGCCGTTGGTTTACCGTACAAACTGTGTCCGTGTGTCAGGCTGAGTGAGTACCATAGTGCCGCAAGGCACAGCGCTGCCCCCGCGCCCCTGCGCCCTCCAGGCCCTACACTTCACATCTCATCACCGGGCCCCGGGATCACCAACCCCTACCCACGGAGGGGCAACACAACACCTGGCTGCTCCGCATCACCATCCCCGGGACCCCCACACTGAGCAGCGGTGGTGCAATCACCACAACCGTGGGTGGCGTCACGAACTATAACAATCCCCACACCCAACAAACAACACCCCCTTTCACTCACGGGCGAGGAGTGCCGCTCGAGACACCCCGGGATCCGGCCCACGGCTCGAGCCACCAGGAGCAACTGCCGGACCCGAGCAGAAGGGGTGAACGCGGTGTGCTGACACCCTCCTCCCCGCCCGCGACAACTTGGCGTCACGAACAGGATCTTACCGCTCTGCCGTCAGGTAGAGGTGCGCCTTGTTACCGCCGGAGGCATCCGGCAGAAAAATTTCAGAAGCCGCCATCTTTGGCGCGAAAAGTTCCCGCTCGAGCGTCTTCTCGAGCAGTAGAGGCGCGAAGGCCAGAACCCCGCCCCGAGAGAGGAGGGGCCGGAAAGAGCTAAGGGGGACGCGATGGCGGCCGGCCGCATGTAGCCGCGGCTATAAGAGCAGGGACGCCAGGACTCTGCAAAGATACCCGGTTCCTGGAAGGCACGAGTGCCAAGATGTACCACCCAGCTCCCAATGAAGAAGCCCCTGCGCCCGGCACGGCGACGTGGTTGAGGGACCGGACCGTCCCGCTGAGTAACCGTCTGCAGGCCCAGATGCAACTCCTCCTGGAGGAGTGGGAGACCGACATGGCGGACGTGGTGGCTGCTGTGTGGAGACGCGAGGCGGAAGAGGATTTGGAGGAGCGGGTAAGCGACCCACGCCCCTGTATTCCTGAAGGATCGGCCGTTGGAGCTGAGGGGCCCGGCCGGCTTCCGCTCACCCTGCCTCTCTCCCCGCTACCCGTGATAGTTGCTGCCGCCCCGCCATTAGGCCCGCTACCTGCCCAATCGGTAGCGATACCCTGCCCAGCCGCTCCGGCGGATCAGCCGGCTGCAGACGTCCAGGACGGCCCTGAAGTGCCCCAAGGGGAATCGCTAGAACCGCGGCCCCTTAACAGCGTGGTGCCAGACGTCCCAATAGAGACTGTGCCAGACCCTGAGCCCGGGACCATGGCCTGGATGAAGGCCCGGGTGATACAATTCCACCAGCGTCAGCAGGATCAGATCTTCCGGATGCTGGAGCAGTGGACCAACGAGGTGGAGGAGCTGATTACAACTGCCCCGAGGTACGGAGGGGAAATGGATGTAGCAGAACCGACTGGTGACCCACGTCCCTATGTCCTACCTGGACCGGCCGCTGCGGCTGAGGGGCCCGGCCTAGTTTCGGCTTATACATCATCCTTACCGTTATCTATGGAGCGCCTCCGTGTAAGCTCGCCTAATCTGCTGCCCCGTGCTACCGTAGAAGGGTCTGAGGTGTTGGATACGGGGGGCCAGGAGACTGCGGCAGCTGGCGGCAACCCGCCTGACGCAGGACTAAGAGATGACGACTCCTGCCCCAGCTCCAGGTCCGCTGTTGCGGCTGAAGGAGCAATTGAGCGCTCCCGCTATGTGGGGGACCCTGTGGTTTATCATACCCCGCGTACCGGTGGAAATGGGTACCGGGTACCCCTGTCACAGCAGGCATGTCAGTGCCTGTTTGGTGTGCTGGTGGCAGAGGATGGGTTCGCCTTAGCAGAGGAGCCGGAGTAGGGCAGCGGATGCCCGTTACACCGTCCCCGTTGGGACCACCACTGAGTTGCTTGTTGCTGTTTGTTTGAAAAAGTTTAGAAAGTTTTGAAAAATGGAAAAACACTGATTGAACCGAGTTTTCACCTGATTCACCGTGTGATTTGCAACCGGCTGGAGCCGGCACCGTTGTCCCCGTGGGGACCGTTTAAGTTATGCATGGGAACTATCCATGGACAAGCCCGTGAACTCTGCAGGGCACCACAAACGTTAAGTGGCTTGTAAATATGTTGGGTACCGTTACCGTTTCCGCAATGCCGCCTCCGGAGAGGCAGGTTGGAGGGAGGGCCCTGAGCAGAGCAGGCTAGGGCCCAGCCACCAAAGGAACCGGTGGCTACCCTCCGGAGGGGAAGGACAGATCCCGCTCGGGTAACTTGTGCTGGACTGTGGGTCAAGGGGTGCTGCCTGGGCTTTAGGGGCAGCATCAGGGCCAGGTTGCTTGGGTGGGAGAGAGCGGAAACCGTGACCGTACACCGTTGAAACGTTTAAGAAAATGTGCCTCCCGTCTTGGGAAGAGTTATTAAAAATGTCATTTATGTTTGATTAACCCTTGTTATCCCCTTTTACAGAAAAATAAAACCGGTGTAGGACGGCAGCCCGCGGACGGTCTGCATTTTGCTAAGGGGGAATGTGTCGCCCTGGGCAAGCCAGGGGACACAGGTCACAACACCACCACACCCCACACTCCAGGTAGGCACATCACAGCTAACCACAAATCCTTGTTGCCTTCCTCCAGAGGTTGATGATGCACACCAGGGGGTGGGCCAGGCGGTTGGCTCCGCCCACCAAGGAGCTCACAACTCTGGAGGCAGGAAGTAACCAGGAGATAGAGTCCAGCTAGGGACATGAGAGAGTGAACAGCAGATAGCCCCGGGCAGGGGAAGAGTGAAGTCTAGCTGAGGGCTAGAGTAAACAACCAAGAAGTGAAAGTGGAGGAAAGAAAAGGAGTAAAGGAGGAAAGCAAGCAGTGGTGACAGCGCAGAGAGTGTGCAAAGCCTGAGAGCCCAGCTGTGTGTAGGGCTAGAACAGCAAGGTCAGCGACGGCGGTGACTGTTTGGAGGGGGACAGTTTGGAAGTTCCTGGAAGGACCCCGTTGGCTGTGTGCCCGGTGGTCTGGAGCAGTGTTCCGAAGGACAGTCAGCACCAGGGCAGGGGCCTCTCGGACCCCGGCAAGGCTAGGAGTCGCCAGATTTGCCAAATCCGTCAGTGACGGGGACGCAGATCCCCCAGCAACCAAGTCCCGATTGACGGCAACAGCCCGACCATTACCGGGGAGACACCGCCACCGCCAAGGCACAAGTTTCCCCAGGGCCAGCGCCTGCGGGCAAAGTGTAGAGCTCCTCCGGCCCAGATTGCAGTCGGGGAGCGGGTAACCGGAGGGAATCCACCGCTACCATCAGACAACATAGGTGCAAGGAAGAGTAACGTCACCGTCACCTATCGGGAGTGCAGGTGCAGCCGTCTGTGGGACCGTCCTACCAGCCGTTGGTTTGCCGTACAAACTGTGTCCGTGTGTCAGGCTGAGTGAGTACCATAGTGCCGCAAGGCACAGCGCTGCCCCCGCGCCCTCCAGGCCCTACACTTCACATCTCATCACCGGGCCCCGGGATCACCAACCCCTACCCACGGAGGGGCAACACAACACCTGGCTGCTCCGCATCACCATCCCCGGGACCCCCACACTGAGCAGCGGTGGTGCAATCACCACAACCGTGGGTGGCGTCACGAACTATAACAATCCCCACACCCAACAAACAACACCCCCTTTCACTCACGGGCGAGGAGTGCCGCTCGAGACACCCCGGGATCCGGCCCACGGCTCGAGCCACCAGGAGCAACTGCCGGACCCGAGCAGAAGGTGTGAGCGCGGTGTGCTGACACCCTCCTCCCCGCCCGCGACAGAAGCATAGGCAGTCAAGTTCTATAAGGAGGTGCAGGAGAAAGGCGGGAACCACCAACCTGAGTAAGGGGCAAAGTGCAGCCGGCTGCGGGCACCCACCCCCATCCTTTTTGGTTTACCAGAGACTCCGGTGTATCTGTCATAGTGAGTACAACAGTGCCCTCGGGCCGCGCACCGCACCATCCCACCCGCACCTCACAACCACCGGCCCCCGGGACCATCACCCCCTGCCCACGGAGGGGTCAACACCAGGCTGCAGAACACCGTCCCCGGGAGCCTAGTTAACGGCAGCGGTGGTGTCCACATTCACCACAACCCGTGGGTGGCGTCACGAACTTACATCCCTAAACGCCACCCCCTCGGCCGTGAACCCTCCCCACCGAAACCCTACACGTAGCGCCAGCTTCCCTTCAGAGCGACGTGACCCCCGAGTCCAGGAGAAGCTCGAGCCACCCACCGACGAGCACGGATCCGAGCGGCTCGGCAGCCGGCCGAGCCCCGGGGCGGTACATCTGCGTGGGGTATCCGGCTGCTATGCGGGGTCTCCAGCGGCTGGACTAGCACTGCGGGTCGGGTGGTGAGGACTTCAAATAATGCCGCCTGGATTCTGCATGTGCGTAGATGAAGCTCTCGGCTCAAGTTCTCATCTGCACAGGCGCCGCCTCCGGCCCATTGATTTCCCTCCAGCAGAATTTAGGAGAATGGCGCCCGATGAGATCTCGGCTTGCCATTAGGCCTAGAGCTCAATCTGCGCTGGCTCCGGGCAGCATTTCTTTGAAGCCCTCAACGCACGCAGCCACCACAGCAGCTGCCCGAGCACGGCAGCCCGAGCCTCTGCCGCAGCCCGAGCCTCTGCCGCAGCCCGAGCCTTTGCCGTAGCCCCAGCCTCTGCCGCTGCACCAACACAGCCTACAGTTTCTGGGACACCCACTGCCCCTGCCTCCTGTGACTCCTCCACCACCTCTACTGCCCCCTCCGGTAAGACACCACCGGATTACAAGACGAACCCCATTTTTTTCACCTTTTCTTACCCTGAATTTGGGATGCGTCCTATAATCCGGTGCGTCTTATAAAACGAAAAATATGGTCATCAGGACCCAAATCTCAAAAATATTATAAATGGAGGCTGTCAGGCAAAACTTAGGCAATATGGTATCTCCGAGTTTATGCATCAAAAAAATGTTAATACCACATGGGTTTCATCCAAAGGAAAAAATAGACGTACTGAAAGAAAAACAAAAATAATTTGCGGATTTATTAACTATGACACGCACCATTTTGTATGTTGTATTATAGAATGTAAAATACGCAACATTAAATATATATGTGACGCCCCTGGACTATCAGGTCGTCACAGGGTACTGCACGCTCTTTCTCTTTAGTGCGGTATTCAAATCCCTCATGGTTGTGGGTCCCCATCTTGCAGTGCTGCCTCCAACAGCAAATCAAATCCTAGATACACCCTGCACCACACACACCAGGCACACCAGTGGGCGGCTTGAGCAGAATAAGGTCGACCACCTAGGGGTAAGGAAGGGAGGAAGGGGAGGTGAGGAGTAAAGAGAGTAGTACAGAGGAGTAGTGAAGTGGAGGAGTACAGTGGAGGAGGCTGGGAGTAGTGGCTCCCAGGTGAAGCTTTCTAGGATGCAGACGGTGGTCTGGACCTAGAGGAGTCAGACCCCCGGTCGCAGAGGATTGAGGCTAGATGCCTGGAACCTGTTAAAGAGAACGGTCGGCAGCCTGGTCCTATCACCGGTCCGGGACCGAAGTCACGGCGGGGTACACGGACCCTAGGTCGGGGAGAAGCTTTAGGCAACCTAGCAATTAGCCTGCGGAGAACGGAGCCTTTATGGACTGTTTCCACTAGCTCCAGAATCGGGGCACTAGCGCAACGAGGGGGATAGGGCCTCACATACAAGCAGCCCATTGAAATCCCAAGCATGAGCCCTGAGTGCAGGCTCCCACACTTAGCCACAGTGGCGAGCGGGGCCCAGCAAGTTCCAGACTACTGGGCCACTATGGTGAATTTAAACTTTGTGCCAGGAGGCAGTTCACGGATCACCAGGCAGCACTGCAGGGGACGGGACCCGGACGAGCTCCCCTTCGAGAGGCAGCGGCACCTAGAGACTTGGTTTACCCGGTTGTCAGCGTCTGCTTATTGGCTGAGTGAGTACCTGAGTGATTTCCCCTTCATGGCACCTACTAGCATCATCCAGAGTCCCGGGGCCTACCCCTACCCGTGAAAGGCAACAACACCTTGCTGCCCACTCCATCACCCCGGATACTCCTGTGCCACCCCCGTGCCAGCAGCCGAGCTGCTCGGATCCGGATCCGCGGTGGCTCAAGGGGTCTCAGGACCAGGGGGTCGTGCGGCCACCAAATGAAGGGGGTATTTACAGGGAATTGTATTAAAGTTTGTGATGCCACCCATGGTATGTGGTAATTGGAGTTCCACCGCTGCAGTTGGGAGTACCCGGGGATGATGAAACGGAGCAGCCATGTATTATGACCCTCCACGGGTAAGGGGAATACCCCAGGGCTCGGTGATGGTGAGGGGGAGTGCCGTTGGGTGCAGAGGGGGTTATTTTCATACTCACTCAGTCCATTAAGCTGACACCGACAACTGGAGAAACCAAAGTTCTGAATACCGCTGCCGCTGAGGGGAGCTAGTTCGGGTCCCGTCCCCAATGGTGCTGCCTGGTGATCCGTGACCTGCCTCCTTGCACTAAGTTTACTTCTCTGTTGGTCCCGGTAGTATGGAACTTGCCGGGTCCCGCTCCCCACTATGGCTAAGTGTGGGAGCTTGCTTTCAGGGTTCACGCTTGGGATTTTCTGGACCGTTTTGAGTGAAAAAGTCCTATCCCCCTCGTTGCACTAGTACCCCGATTTTGGTGCAGGTGGATATCGGATCTTGAAGGCTCTGTTCTCGTCGGGTAAATTGTCAGGTTGCCTGAAGCTGACCTAGGGTCCACGAACCCCGTCGTGCCCTGGTCCCAACCCGGTGATGGTGCAAGGCCGCCGGCTGTCCTCCTCGACAGTTCCATGCCCCTTGCCACGATCCCCTGCGACCGGGATCCAGCTTCTCTAGGCCCAGACCACCGTCTGCCACCTAGATAACTTCCTAGCAACTCGGCTCCTGACCTCCTCTCTCCTTCACTTCCAACACTCAACTCTCTACTCCTGACACTCCTGACCTCACCTAACCAACCCCCCAAGTGGGCGACTCTATTCCACTGGTGTGTCTGGTGGGTGTGGTGCAGGGTGTACCTAGGATTTTGATTAGCTGATGTAGGCAACACCATGTAGTTGGGGACCCATAACCAAGAGGGAGGTGGATATTGCACTGGAGGGCAGATTGTACAATACCCTGTGATGGCCTGATAGTCCAGGGGCGTCACACTCCCAACGGCAGCGGCAGTACTCCCAGTTACCGCACACCACGGGTGGCGTCACAAACTATAACTCCCCTGTAAATATCCCCCTTTTTACTTTAGAGTGTGGCCCCTAAGCTCGCGGGTTCGGAGACCCTCAAGCCACGAACGGACACTACCCCCGGATCCAAGCGGTTCGATCCACTGATGAGGCGGCACATATAGGCTGCACAATCCACTTTTCCTAAGATATAGTATGTTGGAAGATCACAACAGAGCTGGAACCCGCTGACTTAAAACGCATAATTTGGAAAATACAGGCGTGGTAAGATCACAATCAATTTCTTGTTATATCTTCATACGTCAGAACGTAAATATTGGAATATATCGCAACCTGTAATTCCAATCATAAATGCTGTGCCCAAAATTCGCAAGTGTGTCTTCCCACTGCAGTTTAGACCCATCATTTGGGGTACTGGATCTCAGAATGAGCCACTTTGGGAGTGGCTGGACAGCCTTCTACAGCCTCTTGTTCAAAAAATACCAGTTTATTATTTTAAAGATACAGAGGATGTTCATAAACAACATTACAATATCAAGAGATCAGAGAAGTTTACTTGGTTAAGCTGTATTATGCATATCAATTGGACAGAAATGTGTGTTACATGTACTTGGAGAACATTTGAATAATTACAATTATAGTAGGGATTAAAAACCTAATGTCCTCCAAATTATTGAATTCTTACTAACACAAAATTATGATTTATTTATTTTTTTACCAATTCTACATTCAATATCAAGAAATGTTGATGGGTGCGCAGTATTCACCTTTTCTGGCTAATTTAACTTTGTCCTGGTTGAAGGCGTCTGCTATTTTGAGTTTGGACAATTCTTTTTCAGGAGTATTGGTATGGTAGGTACATAGATGATGCCCTGATCACCTGTTGTGGAAATATACTCGCCATACCAAGATTCATGGATTATATTAATTCTAATTTTCATCATCTATCTTTCACTTTTTCTACACTAATATGAAATTTCCTTTTTAGATTTGAATTTAGAGAAATGATTGACAAACCTATGATAACTTTTATATATCAGAAAAATAGTGCTGGTAGCATTTATTTAATAATTTACGTACTAATACTACTCATTCTATTCATACATTGAAATTTTAATGGAGCTCTGTTGGTGGTCACTTGGCAGCTTTAACACTAGAACTACTGGACTCGTGACACCTATATAGAAATACATAGTGCAAAGTAGTCAAAATGACTACTTCAGTAGCTCTAGTGTTAAAAATGGCTACCGTGGACAGGCTTAAAGCAACCCACGCCGTTTACCAGATACCAGGAGTAGTCCTGGCCTTCATCCTTTAAGCTCTGTAAAGGGATCTGGACTTACACAGGGTCACCTGGGCTCAGACCATGGTATGGCTGCTGTCTGATGGTGCAGGCTGACAGAAGAGATCTGGGTTAGAACCAGGAGAGCAGTAAAGGTATAAAATCAGAAGATACACAAGTAGTCAGTAAACGGACCAAGGTTAGAACGGGAAGTCAATACAAAAAAACTGTAGCTGAGAAGCAGCAGCAAACCAGAAGAACAAACTATATCTGGCGGCTAACAGCATAAGCTGGGAGCTTTAGCAATGTGTGGTGTCTTCCAATTAACTATAACAGGGAGTTTATAACTCCAGCTTCACAGCACACATCCTAACGGACAGATTGGATCTCACTGGAGGTCCTAGCTGACACACCTCAGGGCCTGGGGGAGACTCAGTCCCGGGCCTTGAATCACGAGGAAATAAAGGATATCAAAGGAAAATTAAAAAAATAGAATGTTTTTCGTGACGCCACTTGCGGTATGCGGCTATGTGGGGAAAGCCATGGCTGCAACGTCTCTCACTGCTGGGACTGGTGGTATTGAGCAGCTTGGATGTTATGGCCCTCCATAAGTAGAGCTAAGCCCCAGGGAAGGATGATGGGGGTTGTAGTATGGTGAAAGTTGGTGATGCAGAGGTGTAGGAAGAATTCAGACCACACAGGGACTGCGGTTTAACTTGTTCTTTACTCACCGGTTCTGTGAAGCTGCAACCCGGCTTGTGCTGGTCTCTACCAATCTGGGCCTAAGGTAATCCGGTATTCCCTTGATCCCAGTGCCGATGTAGTAACCTGGTGAGCTTTACTTCCATGCACCCGTCTGTAATTGGTGGGTCCCCGTGGCCTGAAGCGTTCTGGGGGCCCCTCCTGTTGTCACAGTCCTGGCCCGCATGGCAGGCAGCTTGAACCTCTCATGGGTTGGACCTCTGTCTCAGTCCATGGGTTCCCTCTTTTCTGCTGTGACCCAGACACTAACGTTGGTGAGGAACCCTGATGATTCCCTCACCGGGCAGATTTATCAGGTGAGCTTGAAGCGTCTTCCTGAACTAGGGCTCTGCACCCCGTCGGTGCTTGTGTACCGCCCCGCGGCCTCGGCTGCGACCGCCAAGCCGCTTGGATCCGTGCTCGTGTTCTATGGGTAGTGGCTCGAGCCTCTCACAGACGCGGGGGTCACGTCGCTCTGCAAGGGGGGTTGGCGCTACGCGCGGGGGATACGGGTGTTTGGTTTTGGAATTATAGTTCGTGACGCCACCCACGGGTCGTGGTGATTGTGAACACCACCGCTGCGGTGAAGGTACAGGGACTCCCGGGAACGGTGTAATGGCGCAGACACTGGAGTCACTGGTGAACCAATCGGAGTGATGAACGGGGCCCGCAGCCGGCTGCAGCTTTTCCTGTTAGGTTGGTAATGTCCGCCTTTCTCCTGCACCTGTGTGTGAATCTTGACTCCTGTGCCTGGGCACTGGTAGTCCGCTCCCTGGCGTATAAGTGTCGTGGGAGCCGTTTGCCCGCAGATCCTGGCCCTTTGGATCTCTTGCCTTTGGCGGTGGCACTTATCCGGAATGGTTGGGCTGTTGCCTTCAATCGGGACTTAGGTGGGAATGAACCCAGTTGATTTGACTATGGTGGTGGCTTATAGCCTAGTACAGAGTCTGAGTACCCTGCCTGGTGCTCCGGTATCCAGTTGGCTCCCCGGTACGGTTCCGGCGGGCCACTACCCTTTCCCGATCCCTTACGGTTCCACCGGTCATATTCACGGTCTCCTGCAGGCGGCCACTACCATCTGCCTCCTTGCCAATGGTGACTGGGCTCCAATCCAGCCACCGGAGTAGTCTTTGGCAGGCCTGAGCACAGGTCTGCTGCTGGACACAACCTCCCTCCTTCACTTTCAGAACTCCTCTCTCAACTTCTTGAACTTGACTCCTTAGGTTCCCGCCTCCAGGCCTGTGAACTCCTCGGTGGGTGGAGCCAACCACCTGGCTCCACCCCCCTGGTGTGGACATCAAACCTGGAGGGTGGTGACAAGGTTTTCTGTGTTTGACTGCTGTTACCTAACTGGAAGGGGTGTGATGTTGTGTGTGTGACTACCTGGGACGACCTGGATAGTCCAAGGCGTCACACTTGGTCCCGTGAGTACTCACACCGTACTCTCCCTGGCGACCGTACTCCTTTAGTCCAACAAGCCACTTCACACTCTCTGTCTGAACGTCAATGTGGTGCCCTGGACAAGCCAGGACGTCACAGGTACTACAACAACACACCCCACACCCTGGCTAGGCACACCGAAGTCAAACAAAAATCCTTGTTGCCTCCCTCCAGGGGCTGATGTCCACACCAGGGGGTGGAGCCAGGTGGTTGGCCCCACCCACCGAGGAGTTCACAGTCCTGGAGGCGGGAAAGGGAGTTCAGGTCAGATCAGTTTTGGAGTTGAGGAGTGAAGTGGCAGTGGAGGAGACTGACCGTGTCCGGGTGCGTGGCCCGGGCACATACAGCAAGGTTGGCAGACGGTGGTGACCGTCTGCAGGAGAGGCTGATTGAAGTAAACCGTAAGGCCCGGGGACGGGCGGTGGCCTGCTGGTACCGGATCGGGGAGCGAAGAGAAGCCAGCACAATTCGGCAGGGCCTACGGACCCCAACCAGGCTAGAAGTCGCCGTAAAACCGGTCAAATCTGTTAGCGAAGGGAACCTCCGGGGTTTCCCAGCAGTCAAGACCCGATTGAAGGCAACAGCTCAAACCGTGAGGGGAAGTACAGTCACCGCCAAGGCTACAGTTCCCAGGGCCAGAGCCTGCGGGCAAAAGGGGCTCCCTCAGCATCCATCCAAGCTGGGGAGCGGGTTACCGGTGGGAAGCCATCAGAACCGAGGACTTAACACAGGTGCAGGGAAAGGCAGTCACCACCAACCTACTGGGAGAAGAACAACCGCAGCCATCTGTGGGACCCGTCCATCCAGCCGTTTGTTTTACCGGAGACTTTGCATTCATCATTGGCTGAGTGAGTACCACCGTGCCGTGCGGCACCGCGCTGCCCCCGCGACCCTGCACCTCACCAGGCCCCGTAACCCGTCTGCCATCCCTCCCTCACCGGGCCCCGGGACAACCAACCCCCCTACCCACGGAGGGGAGAAACAACATCCAAGCTGCTCCCTGTCACCGCTCCCGGGATCCCCGTCCAGAGCAGCGGTGGTGCCACAACCTCACCACAACCGTGGGTGGCGTCACGGACAATATCCCTAAACCAAACCACCCCCTTTCACTCACGGGCGAGGAGCGCCGCTCGAGTCCCCGGGATCCGCCCACCGCTCGAGCCACCGAGCAGCAACAGCAGCAGCCGGACCCGAGCAGTGGGTGAGCGCAGCGTCCCCTCCCCCCCCGCGACAACTTGGCATCATGAACAGGATCTTACCGCTCTGCCGTCTGGTAGAGGTGCACCTTGTGACCGCCGGAGGTGTCCGGACGAAAATTTTGAGAAGCTGCCATTTTGGGCGAGAAAAGTCCCCGCTCAAACGTCTTCCCGAGTAGTGGAGGCGCGAAAGCCGAAACCCCGCCCCTGTAGAGGAGGAGCCGGAAAAAGACTAAGGGGGAAGGAAACAAGATGTCTGTGCTCGCAGCCGCAGTGGCACCCGTGGATGGGAATGGGCCCGCCCAGGTCCTGGCCGCACTGGCGGGAGGCGCTGTGGCCCCAGCTCTCGCTCAGGTGATGCCGTTGTCCTTGCCCTATGTGCCCGGAGCTACCTGGCTGCCGCAGTACAATGGGAAACCTGACGCGTTGCAGGTCTTCCAGAAGAAGCTTAGCCCGCTACTAGAACTGTACCCCCTAACTGATAAGCAACGTGCAGCGGTAGTGCTGGGGCAGCTAACCGGCGTGGCTGAGCAGGAGGCGGAGACCTGGGCCGAGGGGGACCGGTCCTCTGTAGCCACCATCTTTGAGAAGCTACAGACTGCCTTCGAGACCCGTACCGAAGCCGAGCGTAGGATGCAGTTTTATCAATGCCGGCAACGGCCCGCGGATAGAATTCGGGATTACGCCTTGCGTCTGCAAACCGCCCTCCACACACTGAAGCGGGTAGACACCATCAGTGATGCGAACAGCAACAAAATGCTAGTGGAGCAGTTTGTACAGGGGATGAGGTCCTCGGAGGACCGCAAACAACTCCGGCTGTGGGCCCTGGAACGCCCTGATGTTGGCTTTGCCGTGTTAAAGGAACGGGCTATTAAAGCTCTGCAGCCCCCAGCATCAGAAGTCCCTGAGGCAGCCCCATGGCCAGCTGAGACGGCTCCAGTCGTGGTGGCCCCTGCCCTCCCAACGCCTCCGGTACCTGCCGCCCCAAGCGGAATAATGGAGGAACTGGCTGCCCAAGTCCGCCGCACGGATGGGGACCTCGCCAAGATCCTCGCCGCACTCCAGCCTCCGACCAGGTCCCAGCCCCCGGGGAAGATGCAGCTCGCCGACAGCCCCGAGGACGTCCCCTGGATGCAGCGGAGGAGGGCCAATGACTCACGGTATGGACCTCCGATTTGTTACAGGTGCAGCAAGCCCGGCCACTACTCCCGACGGTGTCCGTTAAACGAGCAACCCCTGGGGCCACGGGCCAATCCTCAGGAGTAGAACCCAGTGGCCCCCCCGGCTGGTGGGACCGGTACATCGGAGCCCGGCCCATCATCCCCCTGGCAGTGGACGGCATCCCGCTGATGGCTCTCCTGGACACTGGATCGCAGGTAACAACAATACCATACACACTGTATCAGCGGTATTGGGGGAAGGACGAACTAGCCCCCCCAGATGCCAGTATGACACTAATTGCCGCTGATGGACTCACATTTACCCAAGTAGGGTAGAAACAAGTGGCCATGACTAGCTGAACTGCAACACCAGGGTTTGATTGTGATAATGAATGAACCCAGTGATCATAACCCGAAGGTAGTGCTAGGTACTAATGTGATGGAGCACTGTATGAGTGACGTGCTGACCCTACTGCAGCAGCTGGCCGCCATGGCGGCGGGGAGTCGACAGAGAGCTGTGCAGCGTGAGATCTGGGCCCTGATGTATCGCCAGCATGTGAATTCAACAGGGGGAGAGATTGGAGGAGTGAGAGTGATGGATGCGGCCCCTTTGATTGTGCCTCCCAGGAGCGAGATGATGATTTGGTGTAGGGCAGCGGTAGGGCCCCAAGGGCGAGACTACCCCGCCATGATAGAGCCCATGTCCTCCGAACACTGGCCCACAGTAATGGCCGCCCGAGGGGTGGTAGACATCAAGAAAGGGAGAGTGCCCGTACGAGTGTTGAACTGTGGGGAGGAAGAGGTTAGGCTCCCCCGGTACGCTACCCTTGCCAAATTGCTCACTCTAGATCCCCACACCATCCATGAAGCCGTTCCCCCGATCTCCCCGCCTACTGCCAGTTCTCCCCCATCCATGGGGGAGTTAGACGAGTGGTGTCGAGAGCTACACGTCGGCACTGAGGATACCCCCACACACCACAAGGAAGGGGTATACCGGGTGGTACAGGAGTATGAGCGAGTTTTTAGCAAACACCCTCTAGATTTTGGGCAGATTAAAGGGGTCCAACACCACATCCCTACCGGTGCACACCCCCCTATTAAAGAGAGATACAGGCCTATTCCCCCCGCACACTACCAATGCGCCAAAGACATGTTGAGGAACATGAAGGAGGCGGGGGTTATTAGGGACAGCTGTAGTCCCTGGGCCGCCTCGTTGGTGCTGGTTAAGAAGAAGGATGGCACCATACGGATGTGTGTGGATTACCGGAAGATTAACCAGATAACGCATAAGGATGCTTACACTCTGCCCCGCATTGAAGAGTCCCTGGCCGCGCTGAGAACCGCTAACTACTTCACTACCCTTGACCTCACCAGTGGGTACTGGCAGGTGGCTGTGGCGCCGGAAGACTGAGAGAAGACTGCCTTCGCCACTCCTATGGGACTCTGCGAGTTCAACAGCATGCCGTTCGGGCTGTGCAATGCCCCCGGAACCTTCCAACGGCTGATGGAATGCTGTCTGGGACACCTAAATTTCGAGACCGTCTTGCTGTACCTAGATGATGTGATTGTGTACTCACAGACGTATGAAGCCCACCTGGAGCACCTAGCCGAGGTGTTCGCATCCCTTGCTAAGTATGGGATGAAGTTGAAGCCCTCAAAGTGTCATCTGCTGAAGCCCAGAGTGCAGTACCTTGGACATGTGGTTGGTGCGGAAGGTGTCGCCCCCGACCCCGAGAAGATCACCGCCATCCAAGATTGACCGAGACCGACCACGGTGAGGGAAGTGAGGCAGTTCCTGGGCCTGGTGGGATATTACCGTCGCTTCATTAAGGGGTACACGAAGATGGCTGCCCCCATGCAAGACCTCCTCGTGGGACAGACCAAGGGTGGTAGACCCCTAGGAGCCCCATTGGCGTGGGAAGAAAAGCATAAGGAATCCTTCCGCCAGCTGAGAGCGGCTCTGACAGGAGAGGAAATCCTAGCGTACTCTGACTACAGCCGCCCATTCATCCTCTACACCGATGCCAGCAATGTGGGCTTGGGGGCTGTTCTATCCCAGGTCCAAGATGGAAGGGAGAAGGTGATTGCTTATGCTAGCCGAAAACTCCGACCGACTGAGAGGAACCCTGAGAACTACAGCTCTTTCAAGCTTGAGCTCTTAGCACTGGTGTGGGCTATCACCGAGCGGTTCTGCCATTACCTGGCAGCAGCCAAGTTCACCGCTTACACGGACAATAACCCACTGACCCATCTAGATACAGCCAAGCTGGGCGCATTGGAGTGGCCAGGTTAGCCCTCTACGATTTCACCATCAAATACCGGGCCGGCCGTACCAACATTAATGCCGATGCACTCTCCCGGATGCCCCACCTGTCGGAAGAGGGGCTAGAGGATGACGACCTCGAAGAGATCGAGTTGCCTGCGTTTCACCGGCCGTTAACTGAGAAGGTGCATGTCCATCAACAACGGGTGAACTTGGACCCGCTGCCCAGTCAGGAGTGGCAGGAAGCTCAGGACCAGGCACCTGCTGTCCGCCTGGTCAAGACCCTGGTGGAACAGGGTTCTGCTGGGGTAGACACTGCCACCCCTGCCGAAGCCCAACGTCTATGGCGAGAACGGACCCGGCTGTACCTACACCGGGGAAGTTTTATCGTGAGCTGATTAATCCGAAGACCCACGAGAAGATTCGCCAGCTGGTGATTCCCCAGGCTAACGTGCCCACCATCCTGCAAGCATACCATGATGGTGCTGGGCACTTCGGGTGGAAGAAGCTGGAGATGTTGTTGAGAGAGCGGTTCTATTGGAGTGGAATGCGGGAATCTGTGGAGGCCTGGTGCCGTGAATGTGGCCCCTGCGCATTGAGAAGGAAGGACGAGGCCAGCCAGAAGGCATCCTTACACCCGATCATTACGCATCAACCGCTGGAGCTGGTTGCCCTCGACCATGTAAAGCTCACCCCCAGCCGAAGTGGTTACACCTACGCTCTAACCATTGTAGACCACTATTCAAGGTTCATGGTGGTTGTCCCAGTTAAGGACCTAACCGGCCGTACCGCCGCTAAGGCGTTCCAGGCTTATTTCTGTCGACCGCATGGGTACCCCGAGAGGGTGCTTACCGACCAGGGCCCGGCCTTTGAAGCAGAGGTATTCCAGGAATTCTGCCAGTTGTACAGCTGAAAGAAAATCCGGACCACGCCTTACCATGCCCAAACTAATGGCATGTGTGAAAAGATGAACCACTTGGTCCTGGGCCTCCTCAAGACGTTACCGCTGGAAGAGCAGAACCTGTGGCCGGAGAAGCTACCTGACCTGGTCGATATGTATAACAACATCCCTTCCAGCTCTACGAAATGCACTCCAGCATACCTGATGAGAGCTCGTCCCGGCCGGCTACCAGTGGATTTAGAAATGGGCTTGGAAGCCCCAGAAGCACTCCCTTCGACGGCTGAATGGGACACTCGGCGGAGAACACAGTACCGCCAGGTCCAGGAATATGTTGAAAAGAACTTGTGCCCGAGTCGGGAATAACAAGAGCAGTGCTTCAACAAGAAGGTGCCAGACGGTCCCTTCCAGCCTGGGGATGTAGTGCTGAAGCGTAAAAGAAGGACCCACAAGCTGGATGATCAATGGGAAAAAACCCCGTACGTAGTACAGCCCACGGGATGGGAGAATGGGAAGGCCTACCAGATCAGCCGTGACCAGGGGGGGACTCTGGCCACGGTTTCCCGGGACCATCTAAAGAGGTGCCCACCAGCATTGAGGGTAGCGGCTGAAGCTCCAGTTCCCAGACCGGCGGAGAAAGAAAAGGAGGTAGGTAATCCATACCATAATGGGTGATTTTCCGGCAGACTGGCCTACGCAGAACGGCGCGGTGATTCTTCCAGTGATACTGTTCCCACAACCCGTGGATGAGGAAGTGATGGAAGCGATCAACCATGAACCAGTGCCAGGGATGTACCTGTACCCAGCTCCCCTACGCCTCCGCCTGCCCCACACGATAGCAGGGAGGAGGAACTAGTTGTTCCCCTACCCCACTACCTGCCACCACTGACACTGGGCCCCGAAGGTCCACTCGTCCCAACCTAGGTAGACCCCCACTTAGGTACAGGTTAACTACTCTTTAAAGGGGGCTTTGTGTGTTGAGTGTACCGTTAAAAGTTGTGAATGATAAGTAAATCAACAGAAGATGTCACCTGATTGGAACTTTGATTGAACCGGCCGTTGCCGGCAACTAGTCCCCGTAGGGACTTCCTACAACTGTTGCGTAAGGGACTTCTTACGGACAAGCCCGAGAACTGGCAGGGCAACCACAAACTAGTTATGTGTTTTTATCCCTTTTTCTACAGTTAACAAAAATAAAACCGGTGATGGACGGGCAGCCCGTGGACGGTCTGCATTTTACTAAGGGGGAATGTGGCGCCCTGGACAAGCCAGGACGTCACAGGTACTACAACAACACACCCCACACCCCGGCTAGGCACACCGAAGTCAAACAAAAATCCTTGTTGCCTCCCTCCAGGGGCTGATGTCCACACCAGGGGGTGGAGCCAGGCAGTTGGCCCCACCCACCGAGGAGTTCACAGTCCTGGAGGCGGGAAAGGAAGTTCAGGTCAGATCAGTTTTGGAGTTGAGGAGTGAAGTGGCAGTGGAGGAGACTGACCGTGTCCGGGTGCGTGGCCCGGGCACATACAGCAAGGTTGGCAGACGGTGGTGACCGTCTGCAGGAGAGGCTGATTGAAGTAAACCGTAAGGACCAGGGACGGAATGGTGCTGGCTTCTCTTCGCTCCCCGATCCGGTACCGGCGGGCCCAGATCGGGGAGCGAAGAGAAGCCAGCACCATTCGGCAGGGCCTACGGACCCCGACCAGGCTAGGAGTCGCCGTAAAACCGGTCAAATCCGTTAGCGAAGGGAACCTCCGGGGTTTCCCAGCAGTCAAGATCCGATTGAAGGCAACAGCTCAAACCGTGAGGAGAAGTACAATCACCGCCAAAGCTACAGTTCCCAGGGCAAGAGCCTGCGGGCAAAAGGGGCTCCCTCAGCATCCATCCAAGCTGGGGAGCGGGTTACTGGTGGGAAGCCATCAGATCCGAGGACTTAACACAGGTGCAGGGAAAGGCAGTCACCACCAACCTACCGGGAGAAGAACAACCGCAGACGTCTGTGGGACCCGTCCATCCAGCCGTTTGTTTTACCGGAGAATTTGCATTCGTCATTGGCTGAGTGAGTACCACCGTGCCGTGCGGCACCGCGCTGCCCCCGCGACCCTGCACCTCACCAGGCCCCGTAACCCGCCTGCCATCCCTCCCTCACCGGGCCCCGGGATAACCAACCCCCCTACCCACGGAGGGGAGAAACAACATCCAAGCTGCTCCCCGTCACCGCTCCCGGGATCCCCGTCCAGAGCAGCGGTGGTGCCACAACCTCACCACAACCGTGGGTGGCATCACGGCCAATATCCCTAAACCAAACCACCCCCTTTCACTCACGGGCGAGGAGCGCCGCTCGAGTGCCCGGGATCCGGCCCACCACTCGAGCCACCGAGCAGCAGCAGCCGGACCCGAGCAGTGGGTGAGCGCAGCGTCCCCTCCCCGCCCGCAACATCAACATCTCACTTCTGTCAAGATGTTTGTCTGCTGTCAACTGCACTGACTAGCCCCTCCTCCTGGGTTTCTGACTAGCGGATTGGATAAGTCCCGACCAATAGGTGGCCATCCATCAGATCCGTCTCTAGCCTGTTACCCAGTCTGGGAAAAAGGGCATGGATGTGTGTCTTTGAACGGTATTTACCGGCACTGGTCTTCCAGGTATCCGGGGTAAGCTCCGCAACATGAATATGGCGGTGCCTGATGAGAGAAGCAGATTTTGTAAGAGCAGGTCTTGGAAGAGATGTGACACTGCCTACCCTCCCCTTCCTGAAGGGTCTCCGGAGCCTGAAGACCAGGTAAATTCAGGAAATTTCATTATCTGTTTCTGATAACAAGATATTGCACAGATCCTGACACTCAGGATTCTTTGCACCTCATACTCCAAATTGCCATTACCTATCACAGAAACAGGACCTCAGAGTAAATCTGAGAACGATATGACTTGAAGAGAGACTTATCAAACACATTGGTCCTGATTCATCAAGACCATCGATGTTCATGCCGGTCTTCAGGAGAATAGCTGGACTCATTCACTGCTCGTTCTTGGACACCTCTTCATGAATTAGGAGCAAAATGCAAACGCTTTTATGAATGGGGCCTCCAGTATATTTTAATAGATGAAGGACATTTCAGGTGATAAGCTGCAGGGTTAATGATCTCAATTATTTATAAGGACCCTACAATTCCTCACTGTTAGGGGCTAGCCCTTTGAGTCTACGGATCTGTTTAACAAGAAATAGGAAAATAGAAAACGCAAATAGACCTTTAGCAATTAGACCATCAGCAGGAACTGGTTCATAGTCCACAAACATATGGCCAGAAACTTGGGGAGTGTGTCAGCTTTTGGCCTCTTTCACACGCCCGTGATAATCCACGCACGTTTTTCATGGACGTGTCAGAGGTGCGTTTTGCCCTCCGTGACCCGTATTTATGGACTACGTGTGTTCTCCGTGTGTTCTCCGTAATAACACACGGAGAACGGAAACTTTCTGCTCACCTGTCCCTGGCGTTGCTGTCTGTGGCGCTGATCTTCGGTCCTGCCGACTTCCCGCTGCTGCTGCTTCTGGCCGCAGTGAAGTGAATATTCAATGAGCATAATGAGCGGCGGTCGGCAGCAAGTGACAGCAGCGGCAGAGACAGGAAGGCTGGAGAAGGTGAGTAATGTTTTGGGTTTTTTTTCTCACAGACACGTCTTCTCTCCGGCGCGTGTCACACGGAACACATCTGTGTGGTCCGTGTGTGTTACGTGTGATACGTTTGTGTTACGTGTGACACCCGTGATGCCGGAGAGAAAACGGACATGTCGGCGTGAGAAACACACGGACACATGTAAGTACGGAACGGACACACGGTCCGTGCGCAAATACTTACGTGTGTCCAAAACCATAGAAATACCTAGGTCTACGTGTGTACGTGTCTCCGGTACGTGAGAAAACTGCCAAAAACGTACCGGAGGCACATGCGTGTAAAGGGGGCCTTAGGCTGTATGCGCAACACAGAGTTTTTCTGATGCTGCGTTTTTGGCCGCAAAAACGCACAAAAACACAAAAAACGCACCCACGGCAAAAACACATCGGTAAAAAATGCATGCGTTTTTACCGCATTTCGGTGCGTTTTTGGCTGCGTTTTGTTGCGTGTTTGATCACTGCGTTTTGCTGCATTTTTCCAATGCATTGCATGGGTGAAAAACGCAGTCCATTTTTTTTTTTTAGCTCAAAAACGCAGCTAAAAAAAAGTTGTGTGCTGACAGCAAAAATTAAGTCATACACTTTGCTGGGGAAGCAAAGTCATGCAGTTTTACTCACAAAGACGCACCTGAAAAACGCCGCAAAGAACACTCAGTGCGCACATAGCCTTAAAGACTTTAGTATAAGGTCTGAAGGTCACAACAAAATCAAATCTATAAAAGAACAAGGCCCAACTAGCTTATCAAATTCAGTGTCATGCGAGTGTCACTGCGACTGAGGTCCGATCATACGATTGGACCTGAGCTGCGGGGGGCGGGCCGGCACTGAGGAGGGGTGGGCCGGCGCTGCGGAGGGGAGGGAGGTATTTTTCTCCCTCTCTCCTCCATAGCTGGCTATTGCCTTTCTCACCCTGCCCTCGCGGTACACCTGTGTACTGCAAGTGCAGTGCAATTTTTCTCTTGCCCCATAGACTTGAATGGGTGCGAGAGAAAAAAGGATCGCATTTCAGTCGCAACATGCTGCGATTGTTTTCTTGGTCCAATTAGGGCTGAGAAAATAATCACTCATGTGCGCTGACACAGAGTAATATTGGTCCGAGTGGAATGCAATGTTTTATCGCATCCCACTCGCTCCGATTTTCACGCCGTGGGTTTTAGGCCTTAGAGAGGCAAATCTAATAGTGCAGATTCCCATGTGCTGTTGAGTCCATTATATGACGTCCCACAAAGACTTTAAAATAATGAGGACACGTATTATATACCAGTCTCTTTATTGTTACTGGAAACAAAGGCACAGTTCGCCGCCCGGGCCATCACCACACAATGCGGACATCACTTCTTCTTTGCTTTGACCTCACTCTTAACCTGCTTGCTGAGCTCGCTGAGCAGCTTCCAAAAGTCAATAAACGTCAGCTCACTGTCCTGGTTAATATCCAGAGCCTTCATCTTCTCCTGTAATGAGATGTCCTTAGAAAATGGAAAATTTTATGTCAAATCTTGGTCAAGGAATCTCCATCCGCAATGGCATCTGATGCAGAGGAAGCAGCCGAATATCAAAAACATTAGATTGCAAAAGTACGATCCCATGGTTTTGGCTATCAACCACCAGAGGTATCAGGATTCCCATCCTCTATTGCTCTCTTCATATTAACAAGTACAAGGTGGCCATAAAATACCCTAAAACAGTGTTTCTCAACTCCAGTCCTCAAGACCCACCAACAGATCATGTTTTCAGGTTTTCCTCAATCAGGCTTTCAGGAATTCCTTAATGTTGCACAGGTGATGGAATTATCCCCTGTCTAATATTGAGGAAAACCTGAAAACATGATCTGTTGGTGGGTCTTGAGGACTGGAGTTGAGAAACACTGCCCTAAAACAAAGCCAAAAGAAAAAACCAGCTCACCTGCAGGACGTGCACGGATCAGAAAAAACCCAACAGGGAACAAACAAAAAGGGAAAGGATTCAGCACTGAAAATTAACTCAATGCATATTAAAAATACAAACTGTGAACATGGAGGAGACGAAAAACACAACTGGATCTGGTTTACATGTTTCAAGGAACAACCTCTTAATCATTTTGTTTATAAAATCACCTCAGGTGTTTGGAGCGGTGTGCAGACTGACCCCGTGGACAGAATTGGCTGAAAATTGCTATGTATATGCTATTCAAGGCATGGGGAAACGGAAGGCATCGTAAAAAATTTTATACCAAAACTCCCCACAAGGTGAAAAGGTGGCGCTGTATGTGACGCCCTGGCCGAGCCAGGTAGTCACAAATAGGGCCCCGCATTACACCCTTCCCTCACAGGTAACACACAGCCAACCTTAAAACCCTAGTCACCCCCTCAGGGCTTGATAGACACACCAGGGGGCGGAACCAGGCGGTTGGAAGACGCCCACCGAGGAGTTATAGACAGCCCGGGGTGGGGAAAAGTCAGATCAGTTTCAGAGTTCAGAGAGAGTGGAGGTCAGGCCTGTGTCTGGGCCTGAGGAAAACTGACAGGTACCAGGGTAGGAGCCCTGGTGCCTTTGGCTAGGAGGCAGACGGCAGTCTCCGTCTGCAGGAGCCGGGAAGACGGATCAGTGGAACCGAGGTGGACCGGGACGGGGTAGTGGCCCGCCGGTACCGACCCGGGGAACCGATTCGGAAACCGGCGCACACAGGGGGTACTCAGACCCTGAAGCTAGGTCCAGAAGCGACTGGGACTCGTTAATTAACTGATTGCGGCCAGGACTAGAGGTCCTGTCCCACCCAAAGTCCCAACTGAAGGCAACAGCCCACCGAGGGGGATAATAGGCCACCGCCAAGGCTCAGAGATCCTTAGGCGACACTTAGCCGGGAGCAGACTTCTGAAGTTGCAAGCGCAGGTAGTCCACGATTCCAAAACAGGTGCAGGAGAAAGACAGAGACCACCAGCCGGGTGGGGGAACCCGAACACAGCCAGCTGCGGGCACCGACCACCATCACTTTGGTTTACCAGAGACTCGTGTGTGTTTCTAATAGTGAGTACATCAGCACCCTGCGGTAGACCATCTCCCTGCACCACCAGTCCCCAACGGGTCCCGGGGCCACCATCCCTGCCCACGGAGGGTTAACAACTTGCTGCGCAACATCTCCCCCGGGTGCCCCATAATTGCAGCGGTGGTGTCCAATATCACCACATACCGTGGGTGACGTCATGAACTCCGTACGGCTCAGCCCATACATATACGTCCTACACCCACCATCCCATCACTCCCCTTTTCATTTGAAGTGACCACGAGACCTCCGGGTCCGGAGACCCTCGAGCCACCCACAGAAGGACCGGATCCGAGCAGCTCAGCTGCCGAGAGCGGGGCGGTACACTGTACAGTGAGCGCACCTTGCGTCTCTTTGCCGGATGGAGCGCTGTTAGTGCTGTTGTTTTATGAGAATGCCAGGAATGCCACAGCTGCACTGAGAGCCTTTCGTGGTTTGATAGACCTTCACACACATAGCGGTCCAATGGCTGTCAGTTCGCTGAGACAGATGATGACACAACAGAGTTACTGAGTGTTCAGCCAGGGTGCGGGCGACAACCGGTAAACAGAGATGTTGTGGAGGACATTGCCACTGCCGTCATGGAACAGGGCATGACAACCGTGCCGGGAACAGCAGTGCACACAGTGTTTCCAGACAATTGGGGCTCCCGTACAGCACAGTGTGGAAAGTCCTCCGAAAGGTCTTACGGGTATACCCGTACAAAATCAGCCATCAGCAACAACTTCTTCCTCATGACCCTGATACCCGCAAAACATTTGCATTCATGTTTATGGTGAGAGTAGAAGTGGATGGCAATTGGCCATGGAATGGTCTGTGGTGCAATGAATGGAGGAACGGTGAACATAAAACTGTCGCATATGGGCTACTGAAAATCCGCATGTGGTCGAGGGGGGTTCCACTGCATTCACCAAAGGTAACCGTTTGGTGTGGGTTCACCTCATCATTCATCTTCGGACCGTTCTTTTACGAAGAAATGAGGCCAACTGGGGGTTTACCTGTTCCGTGACAGCAGCAAGATACCAGACAATGCTGGAAACAGTGGTTGCTCCACAACCCCAACAGCGGCAGTGTCTTCAGATGACCACCTTCATGCATGATGGAGCACCTCCTCACATCGCAAATCGTGTGAAGAACGATCTGTGTGCACATTTTCCCGATGACAGGATTTTGAGCCGCACCTTTCCCAACACATGGCCACTGCATTCGCCCGATCTCAATCCTTCTGATTTCTGGTTGTGGGGACACTTGGAAGAGCGTGTTTATCGGGGAAATGTCGACACCCTGGCTGACCTCAAAGACCGCATCGTTTTGGAAGTGTGCAGCATCCCACAGACATGTTCTGCATAGGATGCACATGATCACCATGCATGATGGCGGCCATATTGAACAGTTATGCTAGTCTGTGGAACAATTGTGACATCTCCAATTATCAGCACACGTTTTTTGGGACGCTCGCTCACTGTACAGCGCCACTTTTTCACCTGGTGGGGAGTTTTGGTATAAAGCAATTTTAGGTTATTTTATGGCCGCCTTGCATTTCACCGATTTGCTGGACATTACATTTAGGCTCAGACTTACCTTCGTCAGGTGCGGCAGCTCCTCATGACAAAGTTTGATGAATTTATTGATACTCAGAGTTTTTGTCTTGCCCTCCTCTCTGGCGTGGTCAAAAAACCAATTCAATACGGTCACAATGGCACGTTCCAGTTCCGTCTGTGAAGGTGGCATCTTATGCTGTGGAGAACAGTGATATTAAAACACCTGGCACCAAAACCTGGCATCATAAATGAAGGAGCACATGAAATAATAGCAAGACAAGGGAATAGTAGGAAGGGGAAACAGATAGCAGAAAAGGATGAAGAGAGGAGTGCAGCAGAGAGCACAGGCGGACAGTAAGGGCGGCTTTGCACGTTGCAACATCGCACGTGCAATGTCGGTGGGGTCAAATCGAAAGTGACGCACATCCGGCATCACTTTCGACATCGTTGTGTGTAAATCCTAGATGATACAATTAACGAGCGCAAAAGCGTCGTTATCGTATCATCGGTGCAGGCTCCGACTTTTTCATAATTACGCTGCCGCGACAGGTACGATGCTGTTCCTCGTTCCTGCGGCAGCACACATCGCTGTGTATGAATCCGCAGGAGCGAGGAACATCTCCTTACCTGCCGCCGGCGGCTATACGGAAGGAAGGAGGTGGGCGGGATGTTTACATCCTGGTCATCTCCGCCCCTCCACCGCTATTGGCCGCCTGACGCCGCACGACCCGCCACCTTAGGAAGGAGGCGGGTTGCCGGCAAGAGCGACGGTCGCAGGGCAGGTAAGTGCGTGTGAAGCTGCCGTAGCGATAATTTTCGCTACGCCAGCTATCACAAGATATCGTACCTGCAACGGGGGCGGAGACTATCGCGTGCGACATCGCAGCATCGGCTTGCGATGTCGCAACGTGCAAAGCCCGCCTAAAGGGTGCTTTACACACTGCAACACCGCTAACGATATATCGTTGGGGTCACGGTGTTAGTGATGCACATCCGGTGTCGTTAGTGACATCCCAGCGTGTGACACCTAGGAGCGACCTTAAACGATCGCAAAAGAGTTAAAAATCGTTGGTCTGTACTGTACCGCCCCGCACTCGGCTGCAGCCGAGCCGCTCGGGTCCGGGCTCGTTTGGTGGGTGGCTTGAGTGCCTCCGGACCCGGGGGTAACGTTGCTCTGCAAGGGGATGCTGGCGATCTCGATGGGGGTGGTTAGGTAGACACCACCCACGGGACGTGGTGAAGGTGTAGACACCACCACTGTAGTTACAGGGGCAGCCGGGGGAGATGGTCGTGTAGCAAGATGTTAACCCCTCCGTGGGCAGGGATGGTGGCCCCGGGACCCGCTTGGGGAGAGTAGTGGCTGGGCGGTGCAGGGCGGCGCGCGGCCGGATGGCACTGTTGTACTCACGATTACTTACACACACAAGTCTCTGATGAGCAAAGTTGATGGTGGTCGGTGCCCACAGCCGGCTGTGTCTTGTCCCCCACCCGGGTTGGTGGTCCTGGCCTTCTACCTGCACCTTGTTATGTTAGTGTAGACTGCCTGTGCCTTAGCAGCGGGAGTCCGCTCCCCGGCTGTGTATGTACCGGTGGAGTCCGTTTGCCCGCAGGCGCTGGCCCGTGGGATCTCTCTGCCTGTGCGGTGGCTTTCTATCTCCCTCGGTGGGCTGTTGCCTTCTTTCAGGTCTTGGGATGGGAAAGGACCTAAGGTCTAGACCTTAATCAGTGAATTCGACGTGGTCCAGTGGCTTCTGGGCCTCGTTCTGGGTCTGAGTACCCCCCTTGTGCTCCGGTTTCCAGTCGGATCCCTGGTTCAGTACCGGCGGGCCACTACCCTGTCCCGGTCCCTTACGGTTCCACCTGGTCGTCTTCCCGGCTCCTGCAGGCCAGGCCACCGCCTGCCTCCTAGCCAAGGTACCAGGGCTACGACCCTGGCACCTGTCAGTTTCCGCTGCAGACCTGTCACCACAGGCCTGCTGCGCACTCCTCTCAACTCCGCTGTCAACTCAACTGACTGACTACTGAACCCAACTCAACTACTTTCTCCTGCCTCAGGCCCTCTAAACTCCTCGGTGGGCATGGCCAACCGCCTGGCTCCGCCCCCTGGCGTGACCATCAAGCTCTGAGGGAGGTGACTAGGTTTTTCATGTGGATGGCTGCTGTTACCTTTTTAGGGGGACGGGTGTTATGCAAGGGCCTACCTGTGACTAACTGGCTAGTCCAGGGCGTCACAGTAACACGTCGTTCATTTACCAAAAATCGTTGTCTCGTCAGTAGCGAGGTTGTTCGTCGTTCCTGCGGCACCACACATCGCTATGTGTGACACCGCAGGAACGACGAACATCTCATTACCTGCCGTCCACCGGCAATGAGGAAGGAAGGAGGTGGGCGGCATGTTCAGGCCGCTCATCTCCTCCTCCCCTCCTCTGCTATTGGGCGGCCGCTTAGTGACGCCGCAGTGATGTTGCTATGACGCCGAACGCACCTACCCCATGAAGGAGGGATTGTTCGGCGGTCACAGCAACATCACTGTAAAGGTATGTGCGTGTGACGCTGCCGTAGCGATAATGTTTGCTACGGCAGCGATCACCAAATGTCGCACGAACGACGGGGGTGGGTGCTATCGCGCACGACATCGTGTTAAGCACCCTTAAGACAGAAGCTCACACCCGGGCTTGTTCTGCACTGACTGCTCACTCACATAGATGTAGCTGTATTTCAGCCCCACCACGCCCTTAAATCCTGGCACCAGAACAGTCCCCCAGTAAGGAGTGACCCTCGCCACCCATCTCAGACAGCCAACACCTTTACTAACTCTTCTCTACTCTAACTAGGGAGGATGGCACACATGAGTCACCTTCCAATATGGCATCATTCATGCCATGTGGTGTAGACCGTGCACCCCACCACCATCTGAGCCAATCAGATCCCTGTACAAGATCTTGTACACAGCAGATCCCTATTTGGTGTCATAGTAAATGCCTGGCATATAATACAGACCGTCACTGGATAATTCTGAAGATCATGTAAGGAATGTGTAGAACATGGGAGAGTCACCATCAACCGGTCTAATCGAAGACCTGTCCCATCATTTGATGTGTTTTACATGTGAACTTTGATATTGTGGACGCTCCTATATACCTCATATGTCCTGATCCTGAGAATGAGGGTACGGACTTGCCTATGACTCAAGCGAGTCTCGCATCGGTATCACCCGGCACGGCCACGCACTCTCCTGACAGGAGGGCCTCAACTGCATAGAAATACATGCAGCCGACCGCTCCTGTCCGGAGAGTGTGCGCCGTGCCGGGTGCTATCGATGCGAGACTCGCATAAGTCATAGGCAAGTGGAACCGTACCATGAGTGATACAGTCCTCATACAGGGCACATGATGTTTTTTGCACAGACCAGGATGTGTCCAGTATCACTCGATGGCCTGGAGCCAGTGTCATTCCTCTACATATGTAGGTGACCAATGGAAACTTCTCTTCTGTAAAACCTCATTCAGACGTATGGATTTCATGTACAGTACATGTACTATTCATGTTTTTCACTGATTGTACATGCACCAATTATAATCTTTGGTGCTGATCATTTATTTGATACGAGTGTGTACCCGTGACTGAATAACTCAAGTTCTTCAATACCTATGGATAAACCACGTGTAGGTCGGGTCTTATTAGTACTTTACTTGCTCAATGGCATCTGAATGATTTTGGGAGAAGAAATGGTAGACGGGCCTCTCCTTGACAGATACGCAAAGGAACAAAATTTTGACGCTTGCCCATAAGACCTCAATAAGCTCCAGACTTCAGGAATCCAATTACAAACTCTTGTCGAGGTGGTATAGGGTCCCAACCAGGGTACACAAGATGTTTCCTGGTGTAGACCCTCGCTGTTGGAGATGTGGGACGGCTGAGGGGGACTTTGTGCACATATTCTGGTCGTGTCCGGCCCTCCGAGGGTTCTGGAGCGGAGTGGGGGAGGTGATCAAACACGTGACTGGAACAACGCAGACCCTGGGTCCGGAGTTGTTCCTTCTTCAACTGACTGAGATGTCCGTCTCTGCGTACAAACAGTCGCTTCTGCACTTTCTAGTGATGGCGGCCAGGTCATGCATCCCCTTGAAGTGGAAGTCGGACGCCCCCCCTACTCTGTCCCTTTGGGCCTCCAGGGTCAGGGAGCTTCTACAGATGGAGGACTTGACCTCCTCCCTGCATGATCGGTATGAGCGCTTCCGCGGGATCTGGCTTCCCTGGTTGCAATTTAAGTTTTCTAGTGAATACGACCTCCTGCTGTGTGATGCGTAGGATGAGCGTACCCCCTCTGTCGCTGGCCCTTCCCCCTGGCAAACCCACCCCCTCAAATTAAAAGGGGGGTTGGGTTTTTTTTTTTTCTCTCTCCCCTCCCCTCCCCATACTCTCTCCCCTCCTTCTCCCCTTCTCTCACCTTATCCCCCTTTTTCCTTTTCCTTTTCCTCTCTCTTCCTCCTTTCCCACCTTCCTTCCGCTCTGCCTTATCCCCTTCCCTTTCCACTCTTCCTCTATATTCCCCCCTTTTCTTTTTTCTCAGCTGGTGCGAAACCTTCACTGCTCAGAGTTGTCTGAGTCATCTTTAGGCACTCTTGCCTCCTTTTCTGTACTTCTCTTCTTGTCTTTGATAAAAATTGAAAAAGAACGGACCCGTTAGTCAATTTGTGGGGTTGGCACAGTTGTAAGTGATTTTGTATTGAGATGTATTATCCCAAACTCTGTTGAACTGATTTTGTCTGTTATGTCAACTGACTGCTTTATGGTTTGCAAGAGTCTGTTGTATAAATAAAGAATTTAAAAAAAAAAAAAAAAAAAAAGAAATGGTAGACGTGCATGTTAATGCCGGCTGCCCGGAGGACTCCGGAGCATCTGCACCAGATTGCTAAAAGCCTGAAGAGATGACTATTGTATTTGTTTGTTTTTTTGGGGTTTTTTTTTGTATTTTTTTAAGGCATTTGCTGATTTTTGTGAACTCTCAAATAACCCCTTTAAGTTAAGAATATTAGCACAACCCCATAAATAAAGCATGATATTCATTCCCTCCCGTGGTAGCTACATTCTGCTATATGAAATCTAAAAAAATCGGCACCCCTCCAGATCACAGCAAGAACTTATTATTTATATCATGGCTGTAATATTTTATAGACTTGTGTATCAGATGCAACTTCTATTAATATTTGGCCACTAGGTGGCGCTGTCCTGAAGCTTGCACTTCACACCCATCAAACAATACACGCAAAATCCAGTAATGATTCTTGTTCATATATCTGGATAGAGTAAATGTTAGATCGCCCAACACAACAGTAATACACAAGACACAACCCAGCATACTGATTACCCCCATCATCTGCGGAGGGGCGATGTGGGATATACTGTATGTAATGACCTAACATTGTATATACACCATGTTCCAAATTATTATGCAAATTATATTTTTCTCTCATTTTCCTAAATGCTGGGTGCAAATGACCATCAGTCTAATAGAAGTCATCACCCATTAGAGGATACATGGAATTTTATTGAAGAAACCTCCCAATGATAACAGTATAATCTTCCTGTTCCAAATTATTAGGCACCGTAGAGTTTCTAAATATTTTATGTTTTAAAGAACTGAAAATGCTGATTTGTGGAATTTGCGCATTAGGAGGTCACATTCACTGAAATAAAAAGCTATTTAAATCCAAAACATCCTATCAGGCCAAGTTACATGTAACATAGGAACCCTTCTTTGCTGTCACCTTCACAATTCTTGCATCCATTGAACTTGTGAGTTTTTGGGGAGTTTCTGTTTGAATTTCTTGGCATGATGTCAGAATCGCCTCCCAGAGCTGCTGTTCTGATGTGATTGGCCTCCCACCCTCGTAGATCTTTTGCTTGATGATACTCCAAAGGTTCTCTATAGGGTTGAGGTCAGGGGAAGATGGTGACCACACCATGAGTTTATCTCCTTTTATGCCCATAGCAGACAATGACACAGAGGTATTATTTGCAGCATGAGATGGTGCACTGTCATGCATGAAGATGATTTTGCTCCTGAAGGCACATTTCTGCTTTTTGTACTATGGAAAAAAAATATCAGTCGGAAACTCTCTATACTTTGCAAAAGTCATTTTCACACCTTCAGGAACCCTAAAGGGCCCAACCAGATGTCTTTCCATGACTCCTCCACCTCCTTGCTGACGTCGCAGCCTTGTTGGGACATGGTGGCCGTCCACCAACCATCCACTACTCCATCCATCTGGACCATCAAGGGTTGTTCGACACTCATCAGTAAACAAGACTGTTTGAAAATTAGTCTTCATGTGTGTATGGTCCCACTGCAACGGTTTCTGCTTGTGAGCACTGGTTAGGGGTGGCCGAATAGTAGGTTTATGCACCACATTAAGACTTTGAAGGATCCTACACCTTGAGGTTCGAGGGACTCCAGAGGCTCAGCAGCTTCAAATATCTGTTTGCGGTTTGTAATGGCTTTTTAGCAGCTGCTCTCTTAATCCGATGGACTTGCCTGGCAGAAACCTTCCTCATTCTGCCTTTATCAGCACGAACACGAATGTGCTCAGAATCAGCCACAAATCTCTTCACAGTACCATGATCACACTTAAGTTTTTGTGAAATATCTAATGTTTTCATCCCTTGTCCAAGGCATTGCACTATTTGATACTTTTTGGTAGCAGAGAGATACTTTTTCTTTCCCATGTTACTTGAAAACTGTGGCTGCTTAATATTGTGGAGCATCCAGTTTTCCTTTTATCGGGCCTCACCTGGAAACTAATATCACAGGTATCTGAGATTGATTTCAGTGATCCAAAGAACCCTGAGACACAAGACCATCAATGAGCTTCATTGAAAAGATGCAGTGCAGTAATACAGTGCCTACAAGTAGTCTTCAACCCCCTGCAGATTTAGCAGGTTTGATAAGATGCAAATAAGTTAGAGCCTGCAAACTTCAAACAAGAGCAGGATTTATTAACAGATGCATAAATCTTACAAACCAACAAGTTATGTTGCTCAGTTAAATTTTAATAAATTTTCAACATAAAAGTGTGGGTCAATTATTATTCAACCCCTAGGTTTAATATTTTGTGGAATAACCCTTGTTTGCAATTACAGCTAATAATCGTCTTTTATAAGACATGATCAGGCCGGCACAGGTCTCTGGAGTTATCTTGGCCCACTCCTCCATGCAGATCTTCTCCAAGTTATCTAGGTTCTTTGGGTGTCTCATGTGGACTTTAATCTTGAGCTCCTTCCACAAGTTTTCAATTGGGTTAAGGTCAGGAGACTGACTAGGCCACTGCAACACCTTGATTTTTTCCCTCTTGAACCAGGCCTTGATTTTCTTGGCTGTATGCTTTGGGTCGTTGTCTTGTTGGAAGATGAAATGACGACCCATCTTAAGATCCTTAATGGAGGAGCGGAGGTTCTTAGCCAAAATCTCCAGGTAGGCCGTGCTATCTACCTTCCCATGCATGCGGACCAGATGGCTAGGCCCCTTGGCTGAGAAACAGTCCCACAGCATGATGCTGCCACCACCATGCTTGACTGTAGGGATGGTATTCTTGGGGTCGTATGCAGTACCATCCAGTCTCCAAACGTCACGTGTGTGGTTGGCACCAAAGATCTCGATCTTGGTCTCATCAGACCAGAGAACCTTGAACCAGTCTGTCTCAGAGTCCTCCAAGTGATCATGAGCAAACTGTACACGAGCCTTGACATGACGCTTTGAAAGTAAAGGTACCTTATGGGCTCGTCTGGAACGGAGACCATTGCGGTGGAGTACGTTACTTATGGTATTGACTGAAACCAATGTCCCCACTGCCATGAGATCTTCCCGGAGCTCCTTCCTTGTTGTCCTTGGGTTAGCCTTGACTCTTCGGACAAGCCTGGCCTCGGCACGGGAGGAAACTTTCAAAGGCTGTCCAGGCCATGGAAGGCTAACAGTAGTTCCATAAGCCTTCCACTTCCGGATGATGCTCCCAACAGTGGAGACAGGTAGGCCCAACTCCTTGGAAAGGGTTTCGTACCCCTTGCCAGCCTTGTGACCCTCCACGATCTTGTCTCTGATGGCCTTGGAATGCTCCTTTGTCTTTCCCATGTTGACCATGTATGAGTGCTGTTCACAAGTTTGGAGAGGGTCTTAATTAGTCAGAAAAGGCTGGAAAAAGAGATAATTAATCCAAACATGTGAAGCTCATTGTTCTTTGTGCCTGAAATACTTCTTAATACTTTAGGGGAACCAAACAGAATTCTGGTGGTTTGAGGGGTTGAATAATAAATGACCCTCTGAATAAACTTTTCTCAATTTAAAAAAAAAAATAAAAAAGAAATAACATTATTTTTTGCTGCATTTCACACTTCCAGGCTGATCTACAGTCCAAATGTCACAATGCCAAGTTAATTCCGAATGTGCAAACCTGCTAAATCTGCAGGGGGTTGAATACTACTTGTAGGCACTGTATGTGGCTCTATTCTATATTCAGTGTGTCCACCCATATCCTGTCCACCGCTATTAACTTGAGAACGGCGGCAGCTATAGGCATAGAAGTGGTGTCTAGGTATAGTAAAGTAGCCATGCGCTACGCAATGAAACCACCTATAGCGCCACCTGGTGGAAAACAACAGAGTTAGCATTTTTATCTCGAAAACGGAACGAGATAGAGAAAAAAAGTGAATTACAAAGTTGCAGGGCATCATCAATTCAATACGAATCGACACCTTGCATACAGAAATGCTATGATTAGAACGTGTAAAACTCACAAGGCTGCGGACGTGAAGCGATACCTCATGGAGACCTTCCTACAAGTCATTGGGTATGGTGGCTGTGTGGAGTGGCCTCCACTCACCTGACCTGACCCCATTGGACTTCTTTCTGTGAGGTCACATCAAACAGCAGGTGTATGTGTCGCGGGCGGAGGAGGGGACACTGCGCTCACCCACTGCTCGGGTCCGGCTGCTGCTGCTGCTGCTCGGTGGTGGCTCAAGCGGTGGGCTGGATCCCGGGGACTCGAGCGGCGCTCCTCGCCCATGAGTGAAAGTTGGTGGTGTGGTTTGGGGATATTGTCCGTGACGCCACCCACGGTTGTGGTGAGGTTGTGACACCACCCATGCTCTGGACGGGGATCCCGGGAGCGATGACAGGGAGCAGCTTGGATGTTAGTTCTCCCCTCTGTGGGTAGGGGGGTTGGTTGTCCCGGGGCCCCGGTGAGGGTTAGGGATGGCAGGCGGGTTACGTGGCCTGGTGAGGTGCAGGGTCGCGGGGGCAGCGTGGTGCCACACGGCACAGTGGTACTCACTCAGCCAATGAATAATGCAGAGTCTCCGGTAAAACAAACGGCTGGATGGACGGGTCCCACAGACGGCTGCGGTGCTTCTCCCGGTAGGTTGACGATGACTGCCTTTCCCTGCACCTGCGTTGTGTTTACGGTTCCAATGACTTCCCACCGATAACCTGCTGCCCAGCTTGGATGGATGCCGAGGGAGCCCCTTTTGCCCGCAGGCTCTGGCCCTGGGAACTGTAGCCTTGGCGGTGACTGTGTTTCCCTCTACGGTGTGAGCTGTTGCCTTCAATCGGGTCTTGACTGCTGGGAAACCCCGGAGGTTCCATTCGCTAACGGATTTGATCAGTTTTACGGCGACTCCTAGCCTGGTCGGGGTCCGTAGGCCCTGCCGGATGGTGCTGGCTTCTCTTCACTCCCCGATCCAGTACCGGCGGGCCACCGCCTGTCCACGGTCCATACGGTTCACTCAAATCAGCCTCTCCTGCAGACAGTCACCACCATCTGCCAACCTTGCTGTACGTGCCCAGACACAGTCAGTCTCCTCTACTGCCACTTCACTTCTCCACTCCCTAACTGAACTGAACCTTTTTCCCGCCTCCAGGACTGTGAACTCCTCGGTGGGCGGGGCCAACCGCCTGGCCCACCCCCTGGTGTGGACATCAGCCCCTGGAGGCAGGCAACAAGGATTTGTGTTTGGCTTCGGTGTGCCTAGCCGGGGTGTGGGGTGTGTTGTTGTAGTACCTGTGACGTCCTGGCTTGTCCAGGGCGCCACATATGCGACCCCTCCACCAATATTGCAGGACCTATGACGACGTATCACAGATGCTTGTATAAACGTGTCCCCTACCATATTGCACAACGTGCAGCAAGACACAGTATGCTGTGCAGAGTCCAGATGTGCATTGCAGCTGACGGGGGCCACTGAGCATCAAAGTTACATGAGCGACATATGCGTGACCAGCATTCAATGTTTTTGGGGGGTTCATGGGTTTCATATCATAGCATTTCTGTATGCAAGGTGTCGATTCATATTGAAATGATGTCCTACAACTTTGTAGTTCACTTTTTTTCTCTATCTCGTTCCGTTTTCGAGATAAAAATGCTAACTCCGTTGTTTTCCACCAGGTGGTGCTATAGGTGGTTTCATTGCATAGCGCATGGCTACTTTACCTAGACACCACTTCTATGCCTATAGCTGCCGCCGTTCTCAAGTGAATGGCAGTGGACAGGATATGGGTGGACACACTGTATAGTCTGCACCTTCTGAATGTAATGGACACGACAGGATGGATCTTCAGTACAAACCTCGTCCATCTGTTGGCTCATCTTCAGGACAATCTCCTCAATCAATGTCCAGTACTCGTCAAAACTCATCTTGCCATCCTTGTCCTTATCCAAGGCCTGGAACGTCTCCTCAACCGACTCTTTTATCCATGTGTGCTGCGGACACAGAAAACAGAGAATAAGAACGGAATTACCTCCAGTGTAATATCAAAAGACCAGAATCCACAAACACAAAACAGCATAAAAATGCAAAACAGACCCCCTGCACTGCCACTGGCTACAGAAGAAGGCCTGACACATCCAACAGTTACCTACGACAAACCGCAAATTCCAATAACTACTCCAATCACATTCTCCTCATATACAGAATAGAGAATGTGCACACATCGTGCATGGTGCTATACTGGTTATAATCTTGTACATAGGGGGCAGTATTATAGTAGTTATATTCTTGTACATAGGAGCAGTATTATAGTAGTTATATTCTTGTACATAGGGGGCGGTATTATAGTAGTTATATTCTTGTACATAGGAGGCAGTATTATAGTAGTTATATTCTTGTACATAGGGGCCGTATTATAGTAGTTATATTCTTGTACATAGGGGCCGTATTATAGTAGTTATATTCTTGTACATAGGGGCCGTATTATAGTAGTTATATTCTTGTACATAGGAGGCAGTATTATAGTAGTTATATTCTTGTACATAGGGGCCGTATTATAGTAGTTATATTCTTGTACATAGGGGCCGTATTATAGTAGTTATATTCTTGTACATAGGGGCCGTATTATAGTAGTTACATTCTTGTACATAGGGGGCAGTATTACAGTAGTTATATTCTTGTACATAGGAGGCAGTATTATAGTAGTTATATTCTTGTACATAGGGGCCGTATTATAGTAGTTATATTCTTGTACATAGGGGCCGTATTATAGTAGTTATATTCTTGTACATAGGGGCCGTATTATAGTAGTTATATTCTTGTACATAGGGGCCGTATTATAGTAGTTATATTTTTGTACATAGGGGCCGTATTATAGTAGTTATATTCTTGTACATAGGGGCCGTATTATAGTAGTTATATTCTTGTACATAGGAGGCAGTATTATAGTAGTTATATTCTTGTACATAGGAGGCAGTATTATAGTAGTTATATTCTTGTACATAGGGGCAGTATTATAGTAGTTATAATCTTGTACATAGGAGCAGTATTATAGTAGTTATAATCTTGTACATAAGGGCAGTATTATAGTACTTATAATCTTGTACATAAGGGCAGTATTATAGTAGTTATATTCTTGTACATAGGGGCCGTATTATAGTAGTTATATTCTTGTACATAGGGGCCGTATTATAGTAGTTATATTTTTGTACATAGGGGCCGTATTATAGTAGTTATATTCTTGTACATAGGGGCCGTATTATAGTAGTTATATTCTTGTACATAGGGGGCAGTATTATAGTAGTTATATTCTTGTACATAGGAGGCAGTATTATAGTAGTTATATTCTTGTACATAGGGGCAGTATTATAGTAGTTATAATCTTGTACATAGGAGCAGTATTATAGTAGTTATAATCTTGTACATAGGGGCAGTATTATAGTAGTTATAATCTTGTACATAGGAGCAGTATTATAGTAGTTATATTCTTGTACATAGGGAGCAGTATTATAGTAGTTATATTCTTGTACATAGGGGCAGTATTATAGTAGTTATATTCTTGTACATAGGGGGCAGTATTATAGTAGATATATTCTTGTACATAGGTACAGTATTATAACAGTTATATATAACAGGTGGTATGTGCTTGTTACTCACAGTGAGGACATTAGACAACTCCTGCGTCAGGATCTCTTTGAACTCCTTCTTATTCATCTTGTCATGTTTCCTTCCTTTCTTGGCGTAGTCGTAATATTTATGGATCAAAGTCTCAATAGCGGATTCTAGTTCGCTGTAGCCGGACGCCATCAGTGCACAGGGCTCGGCTCCTACTGGTAGAGTAGTCCAATAACTTTGGGAGCTGTGAGGGTTCTGTACTACATACAAGGGTTTCATTTATTATAATAGCTGTTGTCTGTTTGGTCCCCGGAGATGTGTAATCATCATGGAGAAACGGACGATTACATTGGTATTATTTATAACCTGACTGACTTGTAACATGATGTATCAAAACAAGTCCTGCCTTTGATCAATGTCCATGAGATTCAACTCACCAATAATCCCCCTTATATAGTACCCCCCGGCTGTCAGCCATTTCCCTCCATATCATATTCTACCTGTCGGTTACATTCCCACAGATCCCCCTGCCCCAGCAGTTCCTGTATAGAGCACACACACACATATATACAGTCATATGAAAAAGTTTGGGCACCCCTATTAATGTTAACCTTTTTTTCTTTATAACAATTTGGGTTTTTGCTATTTCAGTGTCATATATCTAATAACTGATGGACTGAGTAATATTTCTGGATTGAAATGAGGTTTATTGTACTAACAGAAAATGTGCAATCCGCATTTAAACAAAATTTGATCTGTGCAAAAGTATGGGCACCCTTGTCAATTTCTTGATTTGAACACTCCTAACTACTTTTTACTGACTTACTGAAGCACTAAATTGGTTTTGTAACCTCATTGAGCGTTGAACTCCATAGGCAGGTGTATCCAATCATGAGAAAAGGTATTTAAGGTGGCCACTTGCAAGTTGTTCTCCTATTTGAATCTCCTATGAAGAGTGGCATCATGGGCTCCTCAAAACATCTCTCAAATGATCTGAAAACAAAGATTATTCAACATAGTTGTTCCGGGGAAGGTACAAAAAGTTGTCTCAGAGATTTAAACTGTCAGTTTCCACTGTGAGGAACATAGTAAGGAAATGGAAGAACACAGGTACAGTTCTTGTTAAGCCCAGAAGTGGCAGGCCAAGAAAAATATCAGAAAGGCAGAGAAGAAGAATGGTGAGAACAGTCAAGGACAATCCACAGACCACCTCCAAAGACCTGCAGCATCATCTTGCTGCAGATGGTGTCAATGTGCATCGGTCAACAATACAGCGCAAGGAGAAGCTGTATGAGAGAGTGATGTGAAAGAAGCCATTTCTGCAAGCACGCCACAAACAGTGTCGCCTGAGGTATGGAAAAGCACATTTGGACAAGCCAGTTACATTTTGGAAGAAGGTCCTGTGGACTGATGAAACAAAGATTGAGTTGTTTGGTCATACAAAAAGGCGTTATGCATGGAGGCAAAAAAACACGGCATTCCAAGAAAAGCACTTGCTACCCACAGTAAAATTTGGTGGAGGTTCCATCATGCTTTGGGGCTGTGTGGCCAATGCCGGCACCGGGAATCTTCTTAAAGTTGAGAGTCGCATGGATTCAACTCAGTATCAGCAGATTCTTGACAATAATGTGCAAGAATCAGTGACGAAGTTGAAGTTACGCAGGGGATGGATATTTCAGCAATACAATGATCCAAAACACCGCTCCAAATCTACTCAGGCATTCATGCAGAGGAACAATTACAATGTTCTGGAATGGCCATCCCAGTCCCCAGACCTGAATATCATTGAACATCTGTGGGATGATGTGAAGCGGCTGTCCATGCTCGGCGACCATCAAAATTAACTGAACTGGAATTGTTTTGTAAAAAGGAATGGTCAAATCTACCTTCATCCAGGATCCAGGAACTCATTAACAGCTACAGGAAGCGACTAGAGGCTGTGATTTTTGCAAAAGGAGGATCTACAAAATATTAATGTCACTTTTATGTTGAGGTGCCCATACTTTTGCACCGGTCAAATTTTGTTTAAATGCGGATTGCACATTTTCTGTTAGTACAATAAACCTCATTTAAATCCAGAAATATTACTGAGTCCATCAGTTATTAGATATATGAAACTGAAATAGCAAAAACTCAAATTGTTATAAGGAAAAAAGGTTATCATTAATAGGGGTGCCCAAACTTTTTCATATGACTGTATATTATATTACCTGGATATAACTCCTGGGGTTCGGTCCTCTGGAGCTGGGATCTGTCTTTCTGTTTCCCTCATCCTGGTTTCTTCTTTTTATTCACCCTCAGGTTCCTCCCGGGTGCTCCCATTGCTTATTAGTCCAAAGCTCAGCCCAGAACACGGAAGTTTGGGAGTAAGGCCTAAGCCACACGGCGAGAAAATCGGTGCGAGTGGAGTGCGATAAAACATCACATTCCCCTCGGATCAATTCTAGCCTGTGTGACAGCACACATGAGTGATTATTTTCTCAGCCCTAATCGGACCGAGAAAACAATCGCAGCATGCTGCGATTGTAAGGTGAGTCCCTTTTCTCTCGCACCCATTCAAATGAATGGGGCGAGAGAAAAATCGCACTGCACTCGCGGTACTCTGGTGTACCGCGCGTGCAGAGCGAGAATCACAATAGCCGGCTACGGAGGAGAGAGGGAGAGAAATCGCTCCCCTCCTCCATGCCGGCCCGCCCCTCTGCAGTGCTGGTCCGCC
This sequence comes from Anomaloglossus baeobatrachus, assembly GCF_048569485.1. Lineage (NCBI taxonomy): Eukaryota > Metazoa > Chordata > Amphibia > Anura > Aromobatidae > Anomaloglossus > Anomaloglossus baeobatrachus. Next base: position 128,617,434 of record NC_134364.1, read on the forward strand.
CCTCCGCATCTCCGGCCCGCCCCCCCCGCAGCTGAGGTCCACTTGCAGGGTCGGACCTCAGACGCAGGCACGCTCGCATGACACTCGGCTCCTGCTGTGCTGCCAGCGCGAGCCGAGTCTCATGCGAGCATCGCAGTAGTGCCTCGTGTGGCCCCAGCCTTAAGTGTGTCCTCCCTCACCATGTGCGTTGGTGTATACAGATGTAGCAGAAGGTTACTCTGGGATATGTCACAAAGAGGGTTAAGGTATAAGGGGGTAGGGTTTAATACCTATGATGATCTAGGTCTGTAATTAGCAAGCTCAACAAAAATGTTGCAAAAAATCAAATATGAAGCACAAATCAATTTAAAGAAATGATATATGTAATTGTTGTTACCAAAGAAAATGTGCACAATATGGAAACCAGTTTACGCTATTGGGTCCATGAGTGGGGTCAACATGACTCCCATGAACCATGAACTTTGGAATAATTATTGGTCTGGTTTCAAACATGGCCATAATATTCGCCAACAAGTTCTTCATCTTATCATTTTGATACTTATGAAAATGTCAGTGAATCTTGTGAACCTGATCAATCTAGATGGCCGAAGGAGGGAGCCAATTACTCCAGCTAGACAGCACGCACACCCATACTGCCGGACTGGACGGCACTACTGGTCTCAACCATCAACAGAGTCCACCCGCAGAAAAAAATAAGGCGACACCTGGTGACAGAAGCAGATGTTGCAACAACACGTCCCAGGACTTTTTTAAGGTATGTGCACACGTAGAGTATTTAGATGCATACATTTCTGCACCATTCTTACATCTCTTGGCAGGAAAAAAGCAGAAGACAAAACATGCGTTGAGTTTTTAGACAGCACCAAATGCAATTGGAAGCTTAAAAAGCCTAGAGATAGATAGAAATAGATGATGGATAGATAGGTGAAAGAGAGCTATAGATAGATCAGAGATATCCAGCAGTTATGTCATTGCACACCCCCCCCAATACTTTCTTACCTTGCACCCTATAGAACTTATTGTAGAGCTGTCTATAATGGGGAACCTGATAAATAAATGAAATAAATGATGTGGGGTTAGCCCCTATTTTTGAGAACCAGCAAAGGTAAAGCAGACAGCTGGGGGCTGATATTATCAGTCTGGGAAGGTTCATAGTTATTGTGCCCTCCACAGCCGCCCCAGAAGTGGAGCATCACACGAGATGTAACAATACTGGCCCTTCACCTTGGCCTATTATCCTGGTGCTTCGTCAATCACAGTAATGATTTTTTGCAAGAGTCACTGCGGGGTCAGCCAGCACTCTGAGTGATCCAGCAATTCTGATTAGCGGTGATGTTAATAACCTTACGAACGTAGCAATCGCCAGGGCACGCAGAGCGCAGCATGACTCCGCAGCGTCTGTTGCAAAAGTCTATGGAGCATCAGAAAGAAGATCCATAGGCTTTGGACGTCGGATTCCATTGACTATGTGGGACCTGCTGGGGATTTTTTTATTTAATAAATCGGTCAACGAGGGAAAGGGTCTTGTATTTCTCTCTTTTTTTCCGATTTCCATTTGTGGACTAGGTCTGATTCAATGGACTACGTCGGATTCGCTGGGCTACAGTAGACCTGCGTCAGATTATTTTTTGTAATAAAATGGTGAATGAGGGAAAGTATCGGGGAGTGTTTATTTCAATAAGGTATTTTTTTTGTGTGCGTTTTCCTTTTTATTATTTGGTTAGTAATGGGGTGTCTGACAGACACCTCTCCATTACTATCACCAGGCCTTGATGTCAGCCATGATTTTTGGACACTACATAGGTGAGCTCAATCCCAAAAACCCCGACCACGATTACCACCGCACCAGGGCAATCAGGGAGAGTCGAGGCAGAGTGCCAGCATTGGAATTTAATGGATGCTCCACTTCTGGGGTGGCTGCGGGCTGCTAATTTTAGGTTGGGAAGGAGCCAATAAACATGGACCCTCACAGCCTGATAATAACAGCTCACAGCTCAGAAAGAGGGACAAACCTTGCTTACTGAACCTGTCCTTCTCCACCCAGATAACAGTCTTCCCTTCTGAAGTGGGAGTGAATGAGGGGGTGGAAAGTCAGTAAAAAAGTCTACTGAGAGGTGGGTCAAAAAGACTTCTAGAAGGTAAACGTTAGGGAAATCCAGCAGGATGGGTTCAGGGTGCCTTGTCTTGGGCACAAATTTCACAAATGAACAAGTATTCATAGCATTCTCAAATTATGGATGGCCATCAAATATTTCTGGTTACCAGTCGATTAGTACTGTTAATCCCAAGGTGACCTTCAAGCACAGAATCAAGGGGCTCCTGAAGAATATGTAGCACCCAGGGATATGGGGTACTCGGTTCCGGGCAGTGTACATCTTGGGAATGTCACGGTGGTGGCCGTTACCTGGTTCCGTGCCCTGGGCTCTTTTTATAATGGGGATATTTACAGGGGATTTGTGAATAAAGTTTATATGTGACGCCACTTGCAGTGTTGCGGTTAAGTGAAGGGAGCCGCCGCTGCAGAATGTCTCTACTGGGGCTGGTGGTATTGGCAGCTAGTATGGTAGACCCTCCGCAAATAGGGTATTGCCCCAGCGGGTGTATGGTGCAGTGGGCGTTGGACGAAGGGAGTCAAGACAGGTATTCAGTGCAACTGGTTTACTCACTTGAGATGTTAACTGATTGCCCAAGGCCGGCTGGTTTCACTTCCAGGTCCCCTTCGTCCCAGTGCCAGTTTGGTTCTCTGTTACCTTGTTCCCCTGCACCTGTCTCTGGTAAGTGGGTCCCCGTGGTATATAACACTAGTGGTCCCCGTTCTGTGGTTGGTCCACTTCTGTCCGCCTAACGGTAGCGTGAACCCTGTGGGGTTGGAGTCTCTGGTCCTGTCCCCGGTTCTCCCTTTGCTATTGAGTCTTCGGATCCTTTAGGGTCAGCAAGGTCCTTGAAGGTCCCCTTTGCTGTGCCGGTGTTAACAGGTCGGCTTGAAGCTCTTTCCTGTCTTAGGGTCATGTACCCGTTGGTGCGTAGTTCCGAGAGTACTCCACCGGCAACCACTTCTCCTGGGTACCAGCTCACCGTCAACCCGAATCAGGACGTTGCTCAGACACACCTTCCCACTCCTGATGTCAACTCTCCACAGTCTACCCCTCCTACCTGGTCTACTAGTGGACTGGAGTGGCTCCACCTCTAAGCGGCCATCCATTGGTCCCACCCTAGCTAAGCACCATTGTATGGGGGATTTGTTGAGGAAAACTGGCATTACCTGGGTTTTTGGTGTTACCGGCACTGGGGTTCTGGGTCCCTGAGGGGGTAGGCCCTGCATCCTGGTGATGATACAGAACCTTGTAGCACCCTGATGGATTCAGGGGCGCTACAAATACAACGGTGTTGTACGGCCGCTCCTGTCAGCTTCATGTAGCAGAGTTGGATGCGTCGCGGGACCTCGTGTGGATTACGCCGGACCTGGAGGGGTATTTGGGGATTAATAAAGTGGTGAAAGAGGGTGTCTTTTATTCCAAATAAAGTATTTTTTCGGGTGTATGTGTTTATTTACTTTTACTTACAGGTTAATCATTGTGAGTGTCTCATAGATGCCTGATTAACCTAGTGGCATCTATGGGCTGCTGCCATTAACTCCTTATTACCTCAATTGCCACCGCACCAGGGCAATTCGGGATGAGTCGGGTAGAGTCCCGGGACTGTCGCATCTAATGGATGCGGCAATTCCGGGAGGCTGCTGGCTGATATTGTTAGGCTGGGGGGCTCCCCATCTTGAGAATACCAGCCTTCAGCTGTGTGACTTTTCCTTGGCTGGTATCAAAATTAGGGGGGACCGCACACTGTTTTTTTTTAATTAATTATTTATTTATTGTACTGCACGATATAGACCCGCCCACTGGCGGCTGTGATTGGTGGCAGTGAGACAGCTGTCACTCAGCGTGGGGGCGGGTCTGACTGCAACCAATCATAGGCGCCGGTGGGTGGGGGAAGCAGTGAATACTAGATGGAATTATGAGCGGCCGGCATTTTCAAAAGAGGAAAAGCCGCTGAAGCTTTGTGACAGCCGTGCAGCGCCGTGATCGGTGAGTATGAGAGGGGGGGGGAGGGGGGAGAGAGAGACCAGGAGTGATTTTAAACGATTTCAACGGTTCTGCTGGACATGCTGAGCATACGCAGTAGAATGTGATGGAATCCGTCAGCGGATTCCGCCGCTTAGCACATAGCGGCGGAATCCGCCACCATAGACAATCATTAGACACTGTGGCGGATTCCAACAACACAAAAAAACGCTACATGCAGCATTCCTTCCGCCCCATGCAGCGTCAAAATAACGACGCTGCGTCGTGCAGCGGATGCAACGCAGAGATTTGCGTTACAGTGCGTCGTCCATACAAGTCTATGGAGAATAGCGCAGTGCGCTAACGGTGGATTGCGCTGAACGCAGGTGTGAAACCGGCCTTAACTCCACAACTGCACCAATGAGCACAACTTTCACCATGGAGTCTGGGACACCACACCTCACAGACCAACATAGATTACTATAGCTGGCATGGGCGGAAGGTTTCCAGACATCAGAAACACCACTGGGCAGAGTGTCAAAATCTTCTGCAATGTGAACAAAGGCCAACTCCCAAATAACAGTCGGCAAAGTATGAGCAAAACTCCGAGTGACGAACACATCTGAAGTAGGCAGTGAGTCTTTTGAACCTGATCATTTTAATCAACAAAACTTTCACAAAGGTAAAGGAAACAAAAAACATAAAAAAATATAAAGAGGAGAATGGGGAAAACAAAACACAAGAGAATAATAATAATAATAATAATAATAATAAAAAAAATCTTTATTTCTTTAGCGCCAACATATTCCGCAGCGCTTTACAATGCAGGAGGATCATATACAAACAAGTAACAGTTATAGAAAATACAATATTTCTAAAAAGACAACCCTGCTCGTGAGAGCTTACAATCTACAATGAGATAAGGAGGGGCAAGGTACAAGTGCTTATTTACAATGACAATCCAAGCATCTCAAGGAAATGGGGCATAAATAATGGCTGCCTGGACCAGTTGGCCAAAACCTTGAAATGCATTTGGGTGCCATGGAGTTTGACGTGGGGTTATGTTCTGAGAAGGCGTGGAGTGACTATGTGAATTTAGTTCAGCTAAGGAGTGTGATAGGCTGCCCTAAAAAGATGCGCTTTTAGGGAGCGTCTGAAGCTGATTAAGTTGTGATTTGTCCTAGCTTCTTGGGGTAAAGCGTTCCAGAGGATTGATGCAGCTCGAGAGAAGTCTTAGATCCGGGAGTGGGAGGTTCGGATTAGTGTGGATGTTAGTCATAAGTCATTTGCAGAGCGTAAGGAACGGGTGTGGTGATAGACAGAGAGGAGGGGGGAGATGTAGGGGGGTGCCGCACTGTGGAGAACTTTTTGGGTGAGAACAAGCAGTTTGAATTGGATCCTGTGATATATGGGTGTGCCGCCCCTGTGTCAGCTGTCGGGCTGCTCGGATCCAGATCCGCGGTGGCTCGAGGGGTCTCAGGGCCCGGGGGGGAGGTCGTGCGGCTCCTCAAACGAAGGGGGTTATTTACAAGGGATATCTTAGCGTTTGTGACGCCACCTGTGGTTTGTGGTAATTTGGGAGTACCACCGCTCCTGTTGATAGTACCCGGGGGCGATGGAATGGGGCAGCCAGGTGTTAGGACCCTCCACAGGTAGGGGGGATGCCCCGGGACTCGGTGATGGCGTTGTGGGGTGCCGTGGGGAGTGCAAGGCCACTTTCGTACTCACTCAGTCCATAAAGCTGACATCGACAACCGAATAAACCAAAGTTCTGGACACCGCTGCCGCTGAGGGGAGCTAGTTCGTGTCCCGTCCCCGATGGTGTTGCCTGGTGATCCGTGACCTTCCTCCTGGCACTAAGTTACTTCTCTTTTGGTCCCGGTAGTGTGGAGCTAGCCGGGTCCCGCTCTTCAGTATGGCTAACTGTGGGAGCTTGCTCTCAGGGTTCACACTTGGGATTTTCTGGACCGTATTTGTGGAAAGTCCTATGCCCCTCGTTGCGCTAGTACCCCGATTTTGGAGCGGGTGGAGAACGGATCTAACCCGCTCTCGTCAGGTAAATTGTCAGGTTGCCTGGAGCTACTTCCTGACCTATGGTCGACGTACCCCGTTGTGCCCTGGTTCCATCCCGGTGATGGTGCAAGTCCGTCGGCTGTCCTCCTCGACAGTTTCGTGCCCCTTGCCACGATCCCCTGCGACCGGCGGTCCAGCTCCTACTAGGTCCAGACCACTGTTTTGTCACCTAGTTACTTCCAAGGAGCCCGGCTTTCCTCCACTTCCTACACTTCACTGACCTACTCCTGACACTCCTGACCTGTCCTTAACCAACCCCCCAAGTGGGCGACCCTATTCCACTCAGGCCGTCCACTGGTGTGTCTGATGGGTGTGGTGCAGAGTGTACCTAGGACTTTGATTGACCGCTGTTGGCAACACCATTAGTTGGGGACCCAACCAAGGAGGAGGTGGATATTGCACAGAAGGGCAGATTGAACAATACCCTGTGACGACCTGATAGGCCAGGGCGTCACATGGGCAGCCAGTGCAATGCCTGGCACAGAGAGGAGGCATCCGAGTAGCGGTTAGCCAGGTAGGTGACCCTGGCTGATCCATTAAGGATGGACTGTAGAGGAGAGAGTCTAGTTAGAGGGAGACCAATTAATAGAGCGTTACAGTAGTCAAGGCGGGAGTGGATCAGGGCCATGGTGAGGGGTTTTGTCGTTTCCATTGTGAGAAAGGGGCGGATTCTAGAGATGTTCTTGAGGTGCAAGTGACAGGAGTGGGCAAAAGATTGTATATAGGAGGTGAAGGACAGATTGGTGTCAAGTATAACACCCAGACAGCGAGCATGCTGCCTAGGAGTTATCATGGTGTCACATACAGAGAGGGAGATGTTGGGTTTAGGGAGGTTAGGAGATGGAGGGAACAGAAGTAGTTCAGTTTTGGAAAGGTTAAGTTTCAGATAGAGAGCAGACATGACGTTGCAAACTGCAGTCAGACAGTCACTGGGGTTCTGTAGTACAGTGGGGGTGAGGTCACAGGATGAAGTGTATAGTTGTGTGTCATCAGCATAAAGATGGTACTGGAAGTCAAATCTACTGATGGTCTCTCCAATTGGGGCAGTGTAGAGGGAGAAAGGAAGAGGGCCGAGGACTGAACCTTGAGGGACCCCAACTGTGAGGGGAAGAGGAGAAGATGTGGAGCCAGCAAATGATACGCTGAATGAGCGGCCGGAAAGATAGGAAGAGAACCAGGAAAGCACAGTGTCCTTTAGGCCGATAGAATGGTGCATAGAGAGAAGGGGGTGGTGGTCAACCGTGTCGAAGGCTGCAGAGGGATCAAGTAGAATAAGCAGAGAGTGGTCACCATTACGTTTTGCTGTCAGTAGCTCATTGGTCACTTTGACGAGGGCAGTTTCTGTTGAGTGTAGGGGGCGGAAGCCAGACTGTAAAGGATCTAGAAGAGAGTGGCAGGAGAGGTAGCGGGTGAGGCTGGAATAGACCAGGGGCTCCAAGAGTTTGGAAATGAAAGGGAGATTGGAGACTGGTCTGTAGTTGTTTGCGCAAGATGGGTCATGAGTAGGTTTTTTTAATAATGGAGTAATGATAGAGTGTTTAAGGGAGGAGGGGAAGATACCAGAAGAGACAGAGAGATTGAAGATTTTAGTTAGGTGAGTGGTGATGACTGGAGAGAAAGACTGGAGTAGGTGTAAAGGAAAGGGATCAGTAGGGCAAGTGGTAGGACGAGAAGAGGAGAGGAGCCTGGAGACTTCTTCCTCTGTGACTGGGTCAAATATGGAGAGTGATCTGGACGGGATGTGGGGAGGGATGGGAATCATAACGCTTGGTGACTGGGAGCTGATCTCTTGCCGGATGTTTTCTATTTTCTCTGTGAAATGCGAGGCCAGATCATCAGCATGAAGGTCTGTGACAGGGGTCTGTGCTTTGGGACTGAGGAGGGAATGAAAGGTGTCAAAGAGCTTTTTTGGATGTTGTATAGTGAGGAGATTAAGGTGGTGAAGTAGGTCTCTTTGGCGAGGTGAAGGGAGGCGTTGTTGGTTCTTAACATGAATTAGTAGTGGATGAAGTTTTCTGGTGTGCGGGTTTTCCTCCATAGGCGCTCGGCAATCCTAGAGCATCGCTGGAGAAATCGAGTTTGCGATGTGAGCCGGGGCTGTTTTACTCTGTATTTGGTGTTTCTAAAGGTGAGGGGCGCTACTTGGTCTAGGGTACTTCTGAGTGTGTCATTATAGTGGTTTACAGCCAGATCAGGACAGGACAGTAAGGAGATAGTGGACAGTGATGAGTGTAGAGAGTCGGTAAATGTCTGAGAGTCGATGGCTTGTAGGTTTTTGAATGTGTGATAGGTGGGAGTATGCTGGGGTGGGCAAGGGTATGTGAGCTTGAAGGAGAGGATGTTGTGGTCAGAAAGGGGAAGAGATAAGTTATCAAAGTGATAGATGGCGCAGAGGTGGACGGAGACCTGGTCAAAAGTGTTGCCGTCTTCATGTGTCTCAGAGGAGGAGGAGAGCTGTGAGAGGCCAAAGGAGGTGGTTAGAGGTAGAAGCTGGGATGCAGAACGGGATGTGGGGCTGTTCATGGTATGTTACAATCTCCTAGGGTAAGGGTTGGTAATTCTGAGGACATGAAGTGCGGCAGCCAGGCTGAAAATGGTCAAGGAACTGGGTGGGAGAAGACTCAATTCCATCGTAATCTGGATGTGCTCAATCATCTAAAAAGTGTTAAACCCAGATAAAATAGACGTTTCCATTCTTGGTGTTAATGTTACATCATCTACCAATTTTGATTTGTTTCATCCTATTTTGGAAATTGTGTGTGGGTAGAATCCATAGAATAAATTGTTATTTATTCCATTAGTTTTTATATTGGCTTAAGAGTGATATCATTATTAAACCCAGAACGCGCAAGCAATTCAATCTACCATAGAAAACAAATGACCTAGCAGGCCTGCGAGGCCCCAGGTATGCGTTCTAGGGTTAATAAACAAATGACATATTGAACCCATACCACATGGCTGGCTAACATTTAATTCCAAGATCCATTATGCCTCACTCAATCACAAAGGTCTCCCCAGTCTCCAATTCTTTCGATGACATAAAATGATAGACTATATTTGCATTATACAGCTCCACAAAATGGACAACTTAAAGGAGTTTTCCCACTAACAATGTACATTTCAACCGGTAGGAATGAAAGCAATTTCCACAACCAGTCTACAGACACTGGTTCCACAGACCATGCCCCTGTACGGTGAGACACGGCCATTACAAAGTACATAGCAGGGGCACATTTATTAGATTATCTCAACACAGGAATGTGTTTGTTTTCTTTTATATAACATCTAATTGTGGACATTATTATTATTCTAAGATCTATTGATTAAAATGTACTTTGTTTGTGGGAAAACTCTTTTAAATACATTTTATTAATCACTACTAATTACTGCAACATTTTTTTTTCAAATCAAACATTTTTTATAATAGTTTTTCATCTTCAGTGGGAATGGTAGGAAGAACAGCATATTTTTTCATTTGATAACACATTTGCACCTTACATTATGTGGTGCGGTTGCTACATTGATGATGCATTTCTAGTGTGGGCAGGTCACATCAAGCTTTGCTCAATACCTTAATGATGATGTCCTCTTATCATGTTTATACTGCTCCATTTCATAAGAAAGTTTCCAGTAATCTTATATTACATGTAATTAGTCGTCACCAAATTCACACTATCCCCTGTGGGGAAAGGGTAAGAGCTAAACGCAGCTGTTCAACCTCACAAAAGAATAACAATTAGAGAGACTTTCAACAGTTAGTTGAAATTGCAGAATAATAAAACATAAACAAGATCTAGACAATTATTATTATATAAAAGAATAATCCGTCAAATGTCTAGCAACAAATAAAATGAAAATGACTACCCCTTTCAGTCAGCAACATAAAATATATATCTAAATACTCACCAATACTTAATCAGGACCCTATTCTCAAAAATATTACAAATGCAGGCTGTCAGGCAAAAAAAGGCAAAACCTTAGGCAATATATTATCTCCTACTTTATGCAGCAAACAAATGTTAATATCACATGGTGTTCATCCAAAGGATTGCAGAAAAATAGATGCACTGAAAAAAACAATGATTTGCGGATTGCAAAGTAGATCAGTTTATTAACTGTGACATGCACCATGTTGTGTGTTGTAGTGAATGTAAAATATGCTACAGAAAATAGACACTTCAATTCCACATAAATCTCCACAAGATGTACTTATACATCATTAATGTCACACAAATTATGGAATTCTTAGTAATGCAACATTATGATTTTGATTTTTTTTTTTTTACAAATGCTACATTCAATATCAAGAAATGTTAATGGGTGCTCAGTATTCACCTTTTCTGGCTAATTTAACTTTGTCCCGGTTGAAGGAGTCTGCTATTTAGGGTTTGGACAATTCTTTTCCTGGAGTATTGGTATGGCAGGTACATAGATGATGTCCTGATCGCCTGGTCTGGAAATATACTCGCCATACCAACATTCATTGATTATATTAATTCTAATTTTCATAATCAATGTTTTACTTTTTCTACACACAAAACTGAAATTTCCTTTTTAGATTTGTATTTAGAAAAGTGATTGGCAAACCTATTATAACTTTTATATATCAAAAAACTAGTTCTAGTAGTACTTATTTATGTACTAATAGTATCCTTTGCATTCACACATTGAAATTTTAAAGGAGTGCTGTCGGTGGTTGCATGGCAGCTTTAAAAATGACTACTGTGGAGAGGTTTAGTGCAAGAAGCTCTGTTTACCAGATACCAGGAGTAGTCCTGGCCTCCATCCTTTGAACGATGTAAAGGGATCTGGACTTACACAGGGTCATCTGGGCTCAGACCATGGTATGGCTGCTGTCTGATGGTGCGGGCTGACAGAAGAGATCAGATATCTGGGTTAGCACGAGGATGGCAGTAAAGGTACAAAATCAGAAGATACAAAAGTAAGTAAACTGAACAAGGTTAGAATAGGAAGTCAATACAAAAAATAGGAGCTGAGAAGCAGCAGCAAACCAGAAGAACAAACAATAACTAGTGGCTAACAGCAATAAGCTGGGAGCTTTAGCAATGTGTGGTGCTTTTGAATTGACTGTAGCAGGGAGCTGATAACTCCAGCTAAACAGCACACACATCCTAATTGCCAGATTGGATCACACTAGAGTTCCTAGACACCATAATCTTTTTTTTATAACTGAGTATTTATTGATTTTTCAACAGAACATTACAGTGATAGATCACTCAAAAAAAAAGCATACAGAAATTCAATGCAAGCCATGTAACAAATATAGTAAAGATTAATGGAATTGACAAGACAATGAAATATGAGGAAGGGAAAGGGAGGAAAGAGCCCTAGCCACCCAAATCCTAGTGGCTGGACAAAGCCTGTGCCATCAAGAGCTTCAAGTCCTGATGTCAAGTCCATTACTAGTGCCACCTGCAAAATGAATATAGTGGTGTCTGCTAAGAGATGCAGATTTAACAAGAGCAGGTCTCGGAAGAGATGTGACACTGCCTAATTTTTCCTTCCTGAGGGGCCTCCGGAGCTTTAAAGGGAACCAAACATCAGGATTTTGGTATACACTGTGTTCCAAATTATTATGCAAAAAGAGTTTAGGAGTGATAAGGTCAGAAATTTTTTGTGTGTCATGTAAACTCATTGCTGGTGATGGTGTCAGGGCTCTTTATATCACTGAAAGCGATTGCAGAGACCTGTGCACATTAGTTTGGCCATTGTGTCCAAATAAAGGCAAGACTACTTAAGAAGGCTTTTCCACATTATTAAGCAGCCTACATTTTTTGCCAAAATGGGAAAGAAAAAGGATGTGTCGGCCGCTGAGAAGCAACAAATTGTGGAGTATTTAGGTCAAGGCATGACTACAATCAACATTGCCAAGACACTTCATCGTGATCATCGCACAATCAAGAAGTATGTAGCTGATTCACAGCACAGGCGTGTGCGTGCTGATAAGGAAAAATTGAGGACTCTTTCCAACAGGCAATTGCGTCAGGTTAAAAGAGCAGCTGCTAAAATGCCTTGTCATAGCAGCAGACAAGTTTTTGAAGCTGCTGATGCCTCCAACGTCCCCCGAACAACAAGATGCAGGGTCCTTCAGAGGTTTGCAGCTGTGAGTAAGCCATCCTGTCGCCACCTCTATCCACTGCACACAAGCAGAAACGGCTCCAGTGGGCCAAACCATACATGAAGACTGACTTCCAAACTGTTTTGTTCACCGCTGAGTGCCGTGCAACGCTCGATAGTCCAGATGGATGGAGTGGAGGATGGCTGGTTGATGGACACCCCATGAAAACACGGCTAAGGAGTCAACAAGGAGGAGGTGGAGTAATGTTTTGGGCTGGAATCATGGGGAGAGAGATTCTCGGCCCCTAGGATCCCTGAAGGGGTAAAGATGAACTCCATACTCTATGTGGAGTTTCTAAAACAGCACTTCCTGCCATGCTTCAGGAGGAAGAACCGTGCATTTCGCAGCAAGATCATTTTCATGCATGATAATGCACCGTCTCATGCTGCAAATAACACATCTGCATCTCTGGCTGCTATGGGCATAAAAGAGGACAAACTCATGGTGTGGGCACCATCTTCGCCTGACCTCAACCCCATTGAGAACCTCTGGAGCATCATCAAAAGGAGTGTCTATGATGGCGGGAGGCAGTTCACATCTAAGCAACAGCTCTGGGAGCGTATTCTGTCCACATGCAAAACAATTGAAGCACAAACCATCCAAAAACTGACAAATTCAAAGGATGAGAAAGTTCAAAAGCTTCTTTCAAACAAGGGGTCCTATGTGCAAATGTAACATCACCTAGAATTAAGTTTTGACTTGAAAACTGTTTGATTTCATTTTGTAATAAGCTGATAATGCTTATAATTTCACAATTCACCATTTTGTTTTTCAAAATAAAAATAAAAAGGTTGAAAACTCTGCTGTGCATAATAATTTGGAACATGCATTTTGAGTGCATTTTGAGTGTTTATTATTTTTATAAATATACTGTTTTCATAGGCAGTTGATCAAAAACATTTCAATTATACTCGAATAGTAGATGACTGGAAAATAACAATGACTGCAATTCATAAAGTTAATTTAGGAAAATATGAAAAAAATGTTGCATAATAATTTGGAACACAGTGTATAAGGTGCAGCCAGTGCAGTACTGGCACTATCAGGCACAGGCTGTATATACCATTAGTGGGCAGCTCAGATGTGTAGGCTGTGAAATCCAAGTTTATGAAGTTTGAAAATTCATCCACTTTTTGATTGACGTGTGCATCTCTGCTGATAATGTCCGGGCGGGTTATGCACGTGATTCCCGCCCCCTCCCCCTCCCCACCGCCTGTTTCTCCCTCTCTCTGGCTGTATGCAAATTTCTCTATTTAGAAACACGGCGTCGGAGTTGGCGCATGGTCATAGCGCTTATCTCCGGCGCCATGTTTCTGAAGCCCACATTACCTAGTCTTGTGCATGAGAGAGCGGCGCATGCGCCCTCGCTTCTTCAGATCTCGTTGTGACCGCGGGAGCGCGTGCAGTCACAACAGGACTGGAGACCAGCTGATCTTACCCCGATTAGCTGCAGCAGACGATATCGTAGCTGCAGCTACTTGGGGTAAGATCAGCTGTTCTCCAGTCCTGTTGTGACCGTGCGCGCTCCCGCAGTCACAACGGGATCTGAAGAAGCGAGGGCGCATGCGCCGCCCTCTCATGCACAAGACTAGGTAATGCGGGCTTCAGAAACATGGCGCCGGAGATAAGCGCTATGCGCAGGCGCCAACTCCGACGCCGTGTTTCTGAATAGAGAAATTTGCATACAGCCAGAGAGAGGGAGAAACAGGAGGTGGGGAGGGGGGGGGGGCGGGAATCACGTGCATAACCCGCCCGGACATTATCAGCAGAGATTCACACGTCAACCAAAAAGTGGATGAATTTTCAAACTTCATAAACTTGGATTTCACAGCCTAAACATCTGAGCTGCCCACTAATGGTATGTACAGTCTATGCCTGATAGTGCCAGTACTGCACTGGCTGCACCTTATATACCAAAATCCTGATGTTTGGTTCCCTTTAAGACCAGGTTTATTCAAGATGTTTTTAAAAGCTGTTTACGGTAGTGTAAAAGCTTAGATGAATGGGGCCCATTTAATAGATGAAGGACATTTCAGGTGATAAGCTGCAGGGTTAATGATCTCAATTATTTTATAAGGACCCTACATTTCCCACTGTTAGGGGCTAGCCCTTTGAATCTACGGATTTGTTCAAGAAGAAATAAGAAAATAGAAAATGCAATTAGACCTTTAGCAATTTGACCATCAGCAGGAATAGGAACTGGCTCAGAGTCCTCAAAAAAATGGCCAGTAACTTTGGGAGAGTATGTCAGCTTTAACAAATTTAGTATCAGGTCTGAAAGTCACAGCGAAATCAAATCTATAAGAGAACAAGACCCAACTAGCTTATCAAATTCTAAATATGTCAGATTCTTCCCATCTGTAATCCTATCTGAAAATTTAATTTGTAGTCTTAAGCCTAAAAGAGGCAAATCTAATAGTTTAGAGATTCCCATGAGTTGAGTACAGATGAGCGAAACTGAGGTTCCGTTTTCGAACTGAACAAATTTAAAAATAAAGGTTTGGGTTCGGATGTTTTACATGCGAACGTCACTCGTGCAAGCAACGTTGTGCTCAGGTATGCTCGGTGCTCAGCCAACAGTGTGAGCTGCTTGCACGGCTCACACGGAGGGTAACATCAGCACAATTACGTGTAGTGTGCAACCCAAAATATTGTTTGAAAATGTTGACCCACTCTCCCCCGGAAGCTTATGGCTGTCTGTTAGTGGGTGCAAATTCAAACTGCCAATCAGATACTTGCTCCGTCGTTTGGCTCAAGCTCAGCTAATTTGCTGCCGGCAAACCGGACCTCCACAGAACCGCTCATCTCTACTGTTGAGTCCATTATATGAAGTCACACACAAGACTATAAAATAATGAGGACACATCTTATATCCCAGTCTTTTTATTCTAACAGGGAACAAATAAAGGCACAGTTCGCTGCCAGGGCCATCACCACACAATGCG
Source organism: Anomaloglossus baeobatrachus (assembly GCF_048569485.1). Lineage (NCBI taxonomy): Eukaryota > Metazoa > Chordata > Amphibia > Anura > Aromobatidae > Anomaloglossus > Anomaloglossus baeobatrachus. The sequence continues at coordinate 128,632,649 of NC_134364.1, forward strand.
CACATCACTTCTTCTTAGCTTTGACCTTGCTCTTAACCTGTTTTCTGAACTCTCTGAGCAGCTTCCAAAAGTCAATAAACGTCAGCTCACTGTTCTGGTTAATATCCAGAGACTTCATCTTCTCCTGTAATGAGGTGTCCTAAGAAAATGGAAATTTTTTGTCAAATATTGGTCAAGGAATCTCCATCCGCAATGGCATCTGATGTAGAGGAAGGAGCCGAATATCAAAAACATTGGTACGATCCCATGGTTGTGGCTATCAACCAACAGAGGTATCAGGAGTCCCATACTCTCCATACTAACAATGAAACAAGAAAAACAAAATCAGCTCACCCAGATCACATGGAGACTCCAATGAAGGACAGGTGCACGGTGAAGCCGGCCCGGCCAAGAAACTCCAGAAGACAGAAAAAAATCCAGCACTCGTGTCCAGAAAATATATTAAAACTTGCTTTTTTATTCAATATTCATGGTAAAATGGAAATGGATCATATCCACAAGGTATAAAAAATCCCCATAAAGATGAGATAGGATGACAGGGTACGCGTTTCGAGCTACATGCTCTTAATCTCAATCCAATGGATTGAGATTAAGAGCATGTAGCTCGAAACGCGTACCCTGTCATCCTATCTAATCTTTATGGGGATTTTTTATACCTTGTGGATATGATCCATTTCCATTTTACCATGAATATTGAATAAAAAAGCAAGTTTTAATATATTTTCTGGACACGAGTGCTGGATTTTTTTCTGTCTCCATACTAATAAGTATTTCACCGATTTGCTGGACATTACATTTAGGCTCCGACTTACCTTCAATACCTACAATTGACCTATTGTCATACGTATTACCAAATATTAATCCAAATGGACAACATATTATGATATGTCTACGTTTTATTGGTTAACATATTATATTAGTGTCACACTGCAGAAAAATGGGCACAATTTAAAACCAATACATAAAAAGTTCAAGAGAAACAGCATCACAGGGCAGTGTGATCCAGATACAGATTATACATGATTTGGGACAATACTTTTTGTTTGTAGAGGTTCCATTATAAATACAGAGTAGGCTCTAGTACATTTAACAATAATAGTGATCATTTATATATTACAAATACTTATATTACATAGTAACTTAGGTTGAAAAAAGACCTAGGTCCGTCTAGTTCAACCTTCCTCCACCAGTTCTACATTTGGTCATTAAGTCACTTATAACCAACAATGTTGTGTGTAGTGAGGAAATCCTCCGCCCTGATATAAAGCTGTTATAGTATCTGCCATTACTACCTCTTGTGGTCGCATTCCACAGTCTGACTGCTCTAACTGTAAAGAACCCTTTCCTATTTAGCTGTGGGAATCGCTTTTCTTCCACTCGCAGTGAGTGCCCCCTGGTCCTTAGTATTGTCTTCGGAAGGAATAAGTCTTGTACCAGTCCTTTATATTGACCACACATGTATTTATACATATAAATGAGATCTCTGATATGTTTTTTTCTAAGCTAAACAAATCTATCTTTTTCCACCTCTCATCATACGGGCGGCCTCCATTACTCATTATACGGGCGGCCTCCATTACTTGTAATAATCTAGTTGCTGCCTTTGAACTGACTCTAACTTCTGAATGTCCTTTTTAAAATGTGGAGCCCAAAACTGGATCCCATATTCCAGAGGTGGCCTTACAAGTGATTTATAGAGGGGGAACAATACATTGGGATCACAGGATCTAATCTCTCTTTTTATACACCCTAGAATCTTGTTTGCTTTAGCAGCTGCTGCCTGACATTGAGTGCTGCTGCTCAGCTTATTTGTAATGATACCCAGCTCCTTCTCCTGTTCTGTAGTCCCGAGTTTACTTCCATTTAATGTATACGCAGCTATAGGATTACTCCGTCCTAGGTGCATTACTTTACATTTATCAACATTACATCTTATTTGCTAAGTATCTGCCCATTCTGACATCTTATCCAGATCTTTTTGTAATATTGTACTATCAAGGTCAGTTTTTAATATCCTACATAGTTTGGTGTCATCAGCAAAGACTGACACTTTACTATCAATCCCATCCACAAGGTCATTAATAAAGAGATTAAAAAGAATCGGTCCTAGCACAGATCCCTGCGGCCCCCACTGCTCCCAGTACAGATCCCTGCGGTCCCCACTGCTCCCAGTACAGATCCCTGCGCTCCTCACTGCTCCCAGTACAGACCCCTGCGGTCCCCACTGCTGACTATGGCCCATTTAGAGAATGTTCCATTTATGACTACTCTTTGTTTCCTATCTTTTAGCCAATTCCTTACCCAGTTGCATATAGTTTCCCCTAGTCCTTGCTTCTGGAGCTTTAGTATAAGGCTATTATGTGGTACAGGATCAAATGCCTTTGAAAAGTCCAAATAAATCACATCGGCTGCATTACCAGTATCCAGGTTTGCACTGACCCCCTCATAGAACCCCACAGGTTGGTTAGACACGACTTATCTTTCATGAATCCATGCTGTCGGTTCAGTTATTATATTATTTTCTGCAATATATTTTTGCATGTCATCCCTTAAAATGCCCTCATATAATAAAGTGCTTAGCATAGTGCAATCATTAGTCATAAGTCATTTATAGAGCATGTCTACAATTCCCCCATTATAATATAAGGAATGTGGGAACCAGTGCTTCAATAGTCCACCGGTTACCAATATTCACAGCCTGGGGCATAATAGTCGACCTCTCATTAGGTTACCCACCCGCTGTTGCCATACTGAATAGTGGAACACACTGCCCTGCACCTCGACGCGTTTCGCCAAAGCTTCATCCTGACTTACCTTCATCAGGTGCGGCAGCTCCTCATGAGAAAGTTTGATGAATTTATTGATACTCAGAGTTTTTGTCTTGCCCTCCTCTCTGGCGTGGTCAAAAAACCACTTCAATACGGTCACAATGGCACGTTCCAGTTCAGTCAGTGAAGGTGGCATCTCAGGCTGTGGAGAACAGTGACGTTAACACACTTGGCACCAAAACCTGGCATCATAAATAAAGGAGCACATGAAATAATAGCAAGACAAAGGAATAGTAGGAAGGGGAAACAGATAGCAGAAAAGGATGAAGAGAGGAGTGCAGCAGATAGCACAGGCAGACAGTAAGACAGAAGCTCACACCCGGGCTTGTTCTGCGCTGACTGCTCACTCACATAGATGTAGCTATATTCCAGCCCCACAACACCCTTAAATCATGGCACCAGACCAGTCTCCCAGTGTACTGCCGAGAGGAGTGACCATCGCCACCCACCTCAGACAGCCAACAGCATTACCAACTCTTCTCTGCTCTAAGTAGGGAGGATGGCACATATCAGCCACCTTCCAATATGGCATCATTCATGCCATGTGGTGTAGACCGTGCACCCCACCACCATCTGAGCCAATCAGATCCCTGTACAAGATCTTGTACACAGCAGATCCCTATTTGGTGGCATCTTAATTGCCTGGCATATAACACAGACCGTCACTGGATAATTCTAAAGATCATGTAAGGAATGTTTAGGACAAGAGACTCGCCAACAACCGGTCTAACCGAAGACCCGACCCATTTTTTGATGAGTTTCACATGTGAACATGAAGATTGCGAATGTTATTATATGAGTATATCTCGTGAATCTCATATGTCCTGACCCTGAGAATGAAACTGTCCTCATGCAGGTCATATGATGTTTTTTCGCACAGACCAGTATCAGACTCGATGGCCTGGAGCCAGTGTCATCCCTCTACATACAGCGAGTCCACCCATATCCTGCCCACCGCCATTAACTTGAGAACGGCGGCAGCTATAGGCATAGAAGTGGTGTCTAGGTATAGTAAAGTAGCCATGTGCTACGCAATGAAACCACCTATAGCGCCACCTGGTGGAAAACAACGGAGTTAGCAATTTTATCTCGAAAATGGAACGAGATAGAGAAAAAAAGTGAATTAAAAAATTGCAGGGCATCATCAATTCAATACGAATCGACACCTTGCATACAGAAATGCTATGATATGAAACCCATGACCCCCCCAAAACATTGAATGCTGGTCACGCATATGGCGCTCATTTAACTTTGATGCTCAGTGGCCCCCGTCAGCTGCAATGCACATCTGGGCTCTGCACAGCATACTGTATATTGCTGCAATGCACATCTGGCCTCTGCACAGCATACTGTATCTTGCTGCAATGCACATCTGGCCTCTGCACAGCATACTGTATCTTGCTGTAATGCACATCTGGCCTCTGCACAGCATACTGTATCTTGCTGCAATGCACATCTGGGCTCTGCACAGCATACTGTATCTTGCTGCACTGCACATCTGGCCTCTGCACAGCATACTGTATCTTGCTGCAATGCACATCTGACCTCTGCAAAGCATACTGTATCTTGCTGCACGTTGTGCAATATGGTAGGTGACACGTTTGCACAAGCATCTGTGATACGTGGTCGTAGGACCTGCAATGTTGGTGGAGGGGTCGCATACACCTGCTGTTTGATGTGACCTCACAGAAAGAAGTCCAATGGGGTCAGGTCAGGTGAGCGGAGGCCACTCCACACAACCACCATACCCAATGACTTGTAGGAAGGTCTCCATGAGGTGTCGCTTCACATCTGCAGCCTTGTGAGTTTTACACATTCTAATCACAGCATTTCTGTATGCAAGGTGTCGATTCGTATTGAATTGATGATGCCCTACAACTTTGTAATTCACTTTTTTTCTCTATCTCGTTCCGTTTTCGAGATAAAAATGCTAACTCCGTTGTTTTCCACCAGGTGGCGCTATAGGTGGTTTCATTGCGTAGCGCATGGCTACTTTACTATACCTAGACACCACTTCTATGCCTATAGCTGCCGCCGTTCTCAAGTTAATGGCGGTGGCCAGGATATGGGTGAACACACTGTATATAGAAGGTGTCCAATGGAAACTGCTTCTTTGTAAGGCCTCATTCAGACTACATATTTCATGTACAGTATATGTAAAATTTGTGTTTTATCAGTATTTTTCTTGCTCAGTGGCATCTGTACTTATTCTGGTGTTAAGTGAGTAGTTTTGAGAGAAGAAATTGTACAAAGAATAGTTAATGCCGGCTTTCTGGGTAGAACAGGAGAACACCAGAGAATCTGGACCAGATTGGTAAAAGCCTAAAAAGATGACTATTGTATTTTTTTTTTCTTTTTGTATTTTTTTAACACATTTGCTAATTTTTGTGAACTTACAAACAACCCCTTTAAGCTAAGAACATTAACACAACCACATACATAAATTGGATGATATTCATTATCCCTGTGGTAGGTACATTCTATAAATATAAAACATCAGCAAGAACTTTTTATGTATATATTAATAATAGCATAGCTGTAATATTTGATAAACTTGTTTATCATATGCATTACGGCAACTTCTATTAATATTTGGCCACTAGGTGGCGCTCTCCTGAAGCTTACACTTCACACCCATCACCAAACCATGCAAAATCCAGTAATGATTCTTGTTCATATATCTGGATATAGTAAATGTTAGATCACCCCAACACAACAGTAATACACAAGACACAACCCAGAATACTGATTACTCCCATCATCTGCAGAGTGATGTATATATGTAATGACCTAACATTATACATATTTGTTCTTTGGTTTTGAGAACAGTAAATCCGGACAATAATCTACATACAGCGCTGTATGACACGCCCACTAGGCCAATTTGGTCATCATAACGATCAGGAACCTGGGGCAACGGGTTTCTTCCTCGCCACCGCCAAGGAAGGTCGTCAGTACTAGAGGCCAGCTCAATGATTGCCGCTTGCTGGGTCCCCTGCTGGGCTTACACTACCTTGGTTAAAGTAGTCATACCTCAAATCAGTTCCAGGACCTGGATCTGTAGTTCCGCAACAGGGTCTCCACTCAATATCTGCTCACCAGCTCCCACTGTCACCCGAGTTGCCGGTGCCAACTCCGGTGCTGTTGCCGCAAGGAACTGACGAGGCTCGTGGTCATGGGGGGTTGATTCCCCTAGCACCTGCATGGCCAGATCCTTAAACTCTGCAAAGCTGAGGTCTGGGTTCTGCAGGGTTACGATGCGCAGCTAGGCTCGATGAACATCGGACAGGAATCCCTCTATGAATTGGTCAGTCAACAGTTGGCCCTCATCCCGCACCCCATCGGGTTCCATCTCCCGAACAGCTCTCATAGCCTCCTGAAGGTTTAAAGCATAGTCCCGTACGCTGTCCTGCATCCTTTGTTTGCACCCATAGAATCTCATTTTGATCTCGGCTGCTGTGCGGGTGTCGAAGGTATCCTTCAATTTGGCCAGGATCTGCTTCACTGTTTCTCCTTGGTCTCTGATCTTGTCACCTTTCATACCACTCACACCATCCTATATCAAGGACACGTCACACTTTTTGGAAATCTTGAGTGATCTACATCATATTCCCCCTTCTTCTCTTCTGGTGACGCTTGACGTCAATAGCCTGTACACCAGCATCCAACATGATGACGGTGTACAGGCAGTTGACTGGTTCCTACAACAATACACTAATTTACCCACGGATAATAAAACTGTCAGGTTTCCGGGTTTTCCAGTCCTCTTTTGAAAGAGCTTGCCCTTGGTTAACATGGAGTTTTATGTTCTGTTGCCCTACTTCCTGTCCAGCTGCTTAAAAGGCCGCCTCTAAGCCTAGTCCAGTGCCTGAGTATACTGCTTGCTGTGTGCTCCTGCTTTGCTGCTGCTGCTGCTGCTGCTGCTTGATTACCTTTGGATCCTCCTGAAAATCTACCGACCGACTCTGGACCATACCCGGTTTCTTCAAACTGTGCCCGGACTCCGTCTGCCGTCTTTGGTCAGCACGTCTGCCCGGTTTCTTCCGGTTCATAACCATTCTGGACTTTCATCCCGTACGGACACTTCTGGACTTTACCGCTTGCCCCTTGTGTCCCGGCTGCGGCGCATTTAGGCCTTCCGGGGTTGATTGCCGGACAGTCCCTGTATAGGGGTTCGCTCTGGTGGTCTCCCTGGGGGAGTCCGGTGCGTGGCCCCGGGAATCCCCTTCGCTCCGTTTCGGAAAGGTATTTTCATGTGTTTGTTATACTGTGTATTTCCGTTGTGTATCTACCGTGGTTACATATCATAAACATCTTGTACCACAAACTCGTCTCTGGCTGTCATTGCCCTAACGCTATCGAAATCCTCAAAACATACAATAGTATTACTTTATACTCAGGCCACTAAGAGGATTTCGCTGGGGCAATGACTGAGACACGAGTAGACCAGCTCTTCTCCATGATTAACTCCCTGCAGCAGGAGATGGAGGCGGTGCAGACTAAACTTAGAGATGTGGAGGCACAGCTGGGCCATGATCACCAGGTACTGGGTCCGGCTATACAGGATTTGCAAGTCAGAGTGGAGGCTCAGGAAGCCGGCCCCACTACGTCCGTATCAGCTGCCGGTATGCCTAGGTTACCCCCATTCCGTTTCAATGGTGACCGTAGTCAGTTTCGTGGATTTGTGAACCAATGTATACTGTTTTTTGATGTACATGCTGATTATTACCGTTCTGACCGGTCCAAGGTGTTATGTATAATTATGTTATTAACCTCACGAGCACTGGCTTGGGCTAATCCTATGATAGAGAACCGGGACATCCGTTTAAATCACCTGGAGGACTTTCTGACCGCAATGGCGCAGATGTTTGATGATCCGAATCGCCGTGCTACCGCTGAATCGGCTCTCCTTTCCTTACGTCAGGGAAAGCGTTCTGTCGTTGAATACGCCACTGAATTTAAGAGGTTAGTGGTAGACACCGATTGGGGAAACAATGCATTATTGTCTGTTTTCAGAAAGGGTTTGTCCGGTACCATCAAAGACGAGTTAGCCCGTTCCGAATCTCCAGGGGATTTTGAACTGTTTCTCCAGCACTGTGTGCGTATTGATACCCGCTTGACGGAACGTAGACAGGAAAAATGGGCAGCTGTAAACCGTGTGAACAACTTTGCATTTCCTTCCAGAGAACCCGCTCTCAGGACGCCACGGGAGGCCGAGGACGTTCCTATGCAAGTGGACTCTCTGCAAAAGCGAGAGACCAATGAACGTCGCGAACACCGGCTCCGTGAGCGTTTGTGTTTCTATTGCGGTCAATCGGACCATTTCTTGATCGACTGCCCGAAACGTCCGAATCGCCCAAATAAGGTATTGGCAGCCATGGCAGAGTGTGACAACACGGACGCAGAGTCCGATATCTCTGAGGCAAGCGGACACTTGGATGCGGTATTTCCCTTGACTGTAATGTCAACCTCACCGAAGGACTCGGAAGGGAAATATACCCATTGCTCGCTCCCCATTCAGATCCGGTGGGAGGGACAGCTAATACCTACCTCTGCAATGATAGATTCTGGGGCAGGGGGAAATTTCATGGACTCCTCTTTTGCCAGGAAACACGGTATCCGGACTCAGCAAAGATCCTCACCGGTTACCATGGAGACGGTTGACGGATCTCCGTTAATCTCTGGACCAGTTGATCGGGAAACCGTACCGCTAGAATGCGTCATGAAGCCAGGTCAGCAGGAGACCCTTGTTTTCATGTTAATTTCTTCTCCTCATTTTCCGATTATTCTAGGTATTCCGTGGCTACGGTCTACAAATCCGGTCATCGATTGGGAAACTAAGGAAATATCCTTCCCACCGCAGAGTATTCCGACCATTAGTCCAACTGTTCCAGTTCCAGTAACACCGAATGCGGAGGGCACTGTACAGGTACCTGTTCTACCCCCGGTGTATAATGACTTTGCGGATATATGCGACAAAAGAAAAGCCGATCGGCTTCCCCCGCATAGACCGTATGATTGCCCCATAGACTTACTCCCAGGGGCGGAGATCCCGTTTGGTCATGTCTACCCGTTGGCGGCACCTGAGCTAGAAGCACTAAAAGAATACATTGATGAAAGTCTAGCTAAGGGATTTATTCGTCCGTCTACCTCACCAGCAGGGGCACCCATCTTTTTCGTGAAAAAGAAAGAGGGGACTCTGAGACCCTGTATTGACTACCGGGAACTGAATAAAATAACTATCCGGAACCGGTATCCGTTACCGTTGATTCCTGAGCTATTGGAGAGGGTCCAACAGGCAAAAATATTCACCAAATTGGATCTCCGTGGGGCATACAATCTACTCCGTATACGTCCCGGAGACGAGTGGAAGACCGCGTTCCGATGTCGGTATGGACATTTTGAGTACCTAGTGATGCCTTTTGGACTTTGTAACGCTCCCGCGACTTTCCAACATCTAGTTAACGATATTTTTAGGGATATCATGGACCAATTCATGGTGATTTATCTGGACGATATCCTAATCTTTTCTGATTCCCTGCAGGAACACCAGGAACACGTCAAGACCGTACTTACCCGGCTGAGGGAAAACCACCTGTACATCAAACTGGAGAAATGCGAATTCCATTCCTCACAAATACAATTCTTAGGTTATGTCATCTCTCCTCAGGGACTGAACATGGAGTCTGGCAAGATACAAGCAATTCTAGACTGGCCGGAACCGGGGAACATCAAAGAGGTACAACGCTTTGTCGGTTTTGCCAACTTTTACCGACGTTTTATCCGTAATTTTTCAGAGATCGTTCGTCCCATCACTCTGTTAACCAAGAAAGGACAGAAGTTTGTGTGGTCCGCCCAGGCCCAGGAAGCTTTCCATCGTCTCAAGGTTTGTTTTACCTCAGCGCCTATATTGGTACATCCGAATCCCGCACTTCCCTTTATCGTGGAAGTCGACGCTTCCGACTACGCATTAGGGGCCATCCTTTCTCAAAGGACTGGGGACAAGAGTCTCTTACATCCGTGTGCTTTCTTTTCCCGCCGGTTGTCCCCTGCAGAAAGGAACTATGACATTGCGGACAAGGAATTGTTAGCGATTATTTCCGCTTTCAAGGAATGGAGACACCACTTACAGGGAGCCGTGCAGCAAGTGAAAGTACTCACAGATCATCGTAATCTGGAATTTCTTAAGTCTGCCAGGTGCCTGTCTCCACGGCAAGCCCGTTGGAGCCTATTCCTTAACCAGTTCAATTTTGTCGTTACATACCGTCCAGGTTCACGTAATGGGAAAGCCGATGCCTTGTCCCGAATCCACGCCGTGGACTCCGTGCCTGGAACCCTGTCTCAGACCGTGTTATCGGATGCCAATTTCGTTGGAGTAATCCAGGACCAGGACTTGTGGAAGGACATCAAGCTGGCCTATGATGGTGACGTATTTCTTGCTGCCCCCCCGAATGATGTAACTCTTGTTCTTCGGAATGGTGTGTGGTTGAGAGAGCGACGCATTTATGTCCCGGAGGCCGTAAGACTTCGGGTTCTCAAGTTGGTCCATGACTCCGTGTTGGCTGGTCATAGGGGGGTACAGAAGACGCAGGAATTTCTGAACCGTTTTTTCTGGTGGCCTACCTGTTTAAAGGATGTAAAGGACTATGTCCACTCATGTGTGGTTTGTGCCCGGTGCAAGGTCCCTCGTGTGGCTCCTACAGGACTCCTCCAACCGTTACCCGTGCCATCTCGCCCTTGGGGGTCTATCTCAATGGATTTTATTGTGGAGTTGCCCGTCTCAGACGGTCACAATACCATTTTAGTGGTGGTGGATCGGTTGACTAAAGCTGCTCACTTTATTCCGTGTGCCGGTCTTCCCTCAGCCGCAGAGACAGTGGATCTGGTTATCCAGAACGTATTCCGATTGCATGGGGTACCTGACGAGATCATCTCTGACCGGGGCGTGCAGTTCACGTCTAGGTTCTGGAAGGGGTTTTGTACGGCACTCCAGATTGATGTCTGTTTGTCTTCTGCATACCATCCTCAGACAAATGGGCAAACCGAACGGACCAATCAAACCCTGGAACAATACCTTCGCTGTTATGTCAGCCATCTGCAGGACGATTGGCTGAAGATGCTTCCGTTGGCGGAGTTCTCGTATAACAACACTCAGAGCAGCTCCACTAAGGTAACGCCCTTCTTTGCTAACTTGGGTTACCATCCGACTATTTTGCCTAGGTCACCGGTTGCGGTCTCAGTGCCTGCGGTGGAGGACAGATTGACAGAGCTACGACAAAATCTGGAGGTTCTGAAGGACACTGTGGCTACAGCTCAGGAGCGTTACAAGAGGTCGGCAGACGCTCACCGGAAACCGGCACCCATGTATAAGGTAGGGGACTCTGTATGGTTGTCCACCAAGAACCTGAGATTGGGTGTCCCTTCGCAGAAGCTGGGACAAAAATTCATCGGTCCGTTCAAGATCACAGGGATCGTGAGCCCTGTGGCCTGTCGGCTGCGGTTACCGCACCATCTAAAGGTACACCCGGTCTTTCATGTTTCTCTCCTCAAATCCGTCTCTCCCAATACGTTTCATGGTCGTGTCGTGCCTCCTCCTCCGCCTGTGATGGTCGACGGCGAGGAGCAGTTCGTGGTTGAGGACATTATTGACTCCCGGCTCCATCGTCGTCGGCTTCAGTATCTGGTACGTTGGCAGGGGTACGCCCCCGAGGACGATTCCTGGGAACCGGTGGGTAACATTCGAGCACCCCGGAAGATCGCTCAGTTTCATCGATGGTACCCGGACAAGCCGGGCCCTGACCCGTCCTGAGGCCGTTTCTGGGGGGGGGAGTAATGTCAGGTTTCCGGGTTTTCCAGTCCTCTTTTGAAAGAGCTTGCCCTTGGTTAACATGGAGTTTTATGTTCTGTTGCCCTACTTCCTGTCCAGCTGCTTAAAAGGCCGCCTCTAAGCCTAGTCCAGTGCCTGAGTATACTGCTTGCTGTGTGCTCCTGCTTTGCTGCTGCTGCTGCTGCTTGATTACCTTTGGATCCTCCTGAAAATCTACCGACCGACTCTGGACCATACCCGGTTTCTTCAAACTGTGCCCGGACTCCGTCTGCCGTCTTTGGTCAGCACGTCTGCCCGGTTTCTTCCGGTTCATAACCATTCTGGACTTTCATCCCGTACGGACACTTCTGGACTTTACCGCTTGCCCCTTGTGTCCCGGCTGCGGCGCATTTAGGCCTTCCGGGGTTGATTGCCGGACAGTCCCTGTATAGGGGTTCGCTCTGGTGGTCTCCCTGGGGGAGTCCGGTGCGTGGCCCCGGTAATCCCCTTCGCTCCGTTTCGGAAAGGTATTTTCATGTGTTTGTTATACTGTGTATTTCCGTTGTGTATCTACCGTGGTTACATATCATAAACATCTTGTACCACAAACTCGTCTCTGGCTGTCATTGCCCTAACGCTATCGAAATCCTCAAAACATACAATAGTATTACTAAAACTTTCTGCATAGACATGTTGAGGATTGTTCTTGAAAAAATTTTTTTTCTTTTTCAAGATCAGTTTTATATGCAACGCAAAGGGACCGCGATGGGATCTAACGTCGCGCCCCCGTACGCAAACATCTTTATGACATTTTTCGAAGAGAGATTCATTCATTCCCATCCACTTATCATCCAACATGCTCTTCTTTGGCGTCGCTACATCGACGATGTCTTTATGATTTGGTCGGGTGATGTCACAACTCTCCTTTCATTTTATGAAATGATTAATACCTATTTACCCAGCTTGTCATTTACTATTCATTATGACACTCAAAAAAAATCAATTTTTTAGATTGCATGGTCATAAAGGACACCGAAGGTACTCTTAGTACCGACATTTACACTAAGCCTACAGATAAAAATAGCCTCTTACATTATAAAAGTAATCATCCTAAACACACCAAGTAATCTCTACCTATTTCTCAGCATACCCGTGTGGATAGATAAGTAACCAATTCTGATATGAAAATGCAGAGACACCAAGAGATGAGCGATAAATTCATACAGAGGGGATATCCACCGCAGATAGCAACAAGAACATCTTCATCCTCCGATAGAACTAAGGGGACTCAGGATCGTATTCCTTTTATTAATACCCATCACCCCTATTCACCACTATTGAAAAGAATTATTTTACGCCATTGGCCCCTTTTGGGGACCTCATACCCCCACATTAAAGAATTTCAGAATCCACCCCTGATTTGTCATAAGCGATCACCCAATCTTAAGAACAAACTGATACGAGCAGACATCGGTTCTGCCATCAACATACCACACCAAAAATTTTTGGCCACTCCCCAACGGGGCACCTTCCCATGTTTGGGCTGCGCCCAATGTTCTAACGTCACTAGGGGTAATACTTTTACCCATCCCAGATCTGGCAAGGTCTTTCAGATCAATCAATTTTTCACGTGTGACAGTACATTTGTCGTTTATTACATTAAATGTCCCTGCGGTCTCGGATATGTTGGAGAAACCACCCAACATATCCGAGACCGTATCAACAAACATAAGGCCGACATCAGGTGCGGACGTATGTTGTTACCCATTCCCAGCCATTTTATCACAGCCGGGCATAAAATTTCCCAGTTGAGGTTTCAAGTCATTGACTCTGCCGAAACCCACCGTAGAGGTGGAAATAGGATCAAGCACCTCCATGATAAAGAGGCAAGATGGATCCACACATTGGGAACCATGGAACCCCATGGACTGAACCGGAAGTATGAAAAAGGTTTTTAATCACTTTTTTTCCGGTCTATACCTTTATATTATGATTGTTCATCTCTTTGCACTTCATCTTTGGTTACGAGATAGGTGTGTGTATATACACATAATCATCAAAAGTACTTATGTTGATCTTGTATATCTCTTATAATGATAGTCCTCACTATGGTAAAAGATTCTAGACATTTGTGATGCTTGTAAATCCAAGTATGTAATGACATTTATTAATGTTCTTTTCTTCCAATACCTGTAATGATCATATTACATTAGCATTGTATAGTCTCATACCAGTCAATTGATTTTAGTTAGCAGTGATGTTATTATTACCTGTATCTATGTACATTGCCTAGATTCTAATTTTCTTTCCTCTTTATTTCAGAATTAATCCCTCACACTAACCAGCACATCCTGTCAGCACTAGATGGTGGCCAATTCCCTCCTTTTGGATGAATCACTGAAATCGCGTCTTTTTCTGGCAACCCAGACACAGTCCCTGCACTAGAACGTCTGTTCCTCTTTGCCCATGCGCGCCTTGCGTTCCACAAGCAAAGCGCGCTCACTTCCGCGTTCCACCAACAGGAACTTCCTGCCCAGACACTGTCCTCCCTCTGTGCATAGAGCGCATGCGCGGCGTGCGCTCCGCTTCTCCTTCTCTCACTTCAGCATGCTTATCCACCGGATATGACGGCTGTGCACCCGGCACATTTAAACGCAGATCACAGCACAGCTGAGCACCTCACCAGACGCCAGGGGCCCTCACACGGTTCACTTCCTCCATGGTAAGTCTCTTTCCCATATACCCCACTGTCCTTGTCAGGTACATGCCACATTATATTCTGTCTCTCTCTTCCTCAGTATGCCTGCATAGAGGCAATGGCATTTCTAGCAACTGCCATACCTTTCTACTGCATTGTTCAATCCCTGAATCCTGGACACTGAGGTATGCATCCAGTGACTGTTTCAGGACAATCACCAGTTATTCTGACTGCCTGCCTTACATACAAATCCATCCTATACCTAATACAAACATTATTATCTGTCTACAGCCCCTGACTATAGGCAACTTTATATTCCTTTTTCTGCATTATCCTGCAAAGGCATTTAGTTACATGCTACGGTAAGATGTCATCATATCATTATCACAGTATCTACTTACATCTGATTACAATTCCTCACCACCCCCTTTTCTCGCCCCCCCCCCCTTTTTTCCCCCCTCTCCCTTGTCATAGTGCTGACTAATGTGCCAAATGCACTAGTTTGATTCAGCTATACTGCATACAGACCTGGTTCCATATTGCTCTTATTGCAATCCATAAACAGGTACATTTTTTCATTTTGTACACTGTAATATACTCGTCTCATGTAAAGACTTATAACATGACACTGATTATGTACAATATTGATTAATTATTATCCTGCCTTACCTTGACGGACACGAAAACGTGCACATAAGCAGAGGCGGCAGCCCTTTTGCATATACAGGTAGTGATCTCCTTCCTATTTGTTCCATTTTCACTGAATAGCAACATATTCTATCACTGATATATCATATAATTATATATTTATATTCACATTTGTTATCCCCAGAATCATGACAACTACGACAAATGTCTATTACTGACTATCTTCATCTATTCTTATAACTAGATACGTTGCATTCTTCTTCATTTAACTATTTCTATAACGTTTTTCTGACATCTTAAGCTGGGGTCACACTAAACGACAGCGACAACGACGTCGCTGTTACGTCACCATTTTCGGTGACGTAACAGCGACCTTGTAAGTCGCTGTTATGATCGCTGCTTAGCTGTCAAGCACAGCAGCCGAAGCAGCGATCATAACGACACGCGTCGCTGTGCTGCAACATGTGCAGAGAGCAGGTAGCCGCGCACACTGAACGCTGGCTCCCTGCTCTCCTAGCTACAGTACACATCGGGTTAATTACACGATGTGTACTGCAGCTACATGTGCAGAGAGCCGGAGCCGGCGCTGGCAGCGTGAGAGCGGCGGAGGCTGGTAACAAAGGTAAATATCGGGTAACCACCTTGGTTACCCGATGTTTACCTTGGTTACAGCTTACCGCAGCTGCCAGATGCCGGCTCCTGCTCTCTGCTCGCTTCATTTCGTCGCTCTCTCGCTGTCACACACAGCGATCTGTGCGTCACAGCGGGAAAGCGACGACCAAAAAATGAAGCTGGACATTCAGCAACAAGCGGCGACCTCACAGCAGGGGCCAGGTCGTTGCTGGATGTCACACACAGCGACGGGACGTCGCTGCAACGTCACAGAAAATGGTGACGTAGCAGCGACGTCGTTGTCGCTGTGTGTGACACCACCTTTACTCTTTCCTTCTTGTGACATAATCACTTATGATAATCCCATATCTAGATATCCTTGCTCATACCAGCATTCTGCCCCAAGGATCTCCCACGTATCTAGGTGAGCCTCACTTTTCCCTTGTCACCTCGGCACTTATGCACTTACCTTCTGGTATTTCCCCCTTGTCCCACCGACTCACACCATTCATCATTTAATTTACTATTGCTTCTCCTCCCTCCCCTTCCGTTTACTATAAACGTTAATTGTCATTGTATACAATTTGTGCAGGTATCGATTTTGTTCTCCACTGATGTATTTTCTATGTTTCTATGTTTATGGATCTTTCTAGTCAGTCTGTCCGACCAGATGAAGGCCGAGGTTAGGCCGAAACGTTTTTAGGCGGACTCTATGCAAATTGTACTATTATTCCCTTCTTCTGAAAAATAAAAATTGGAATAAATTGGAATAAATATCAATACTTTTCCTCTTCTTTTTCTTGGACTTCATTTGAAACATAACAGTGTGCCGGGGATATCTCCTTTTTCTCTGTTTTTTTTCCCCCTGAGCACCTGTAACAGGTGACGCTAGGTCCTCCCACACCCCCTCTGGCCAGGATCTGACCTCCCGCCGAGCTGCCCCCGTTAGCTGGCTGATTAAGATACTCGTTTTCTGGCATTCAGCCAGGGGATACACTCGGAACAAGCTGTACAATCTCTCCTTAAAGTCAGTCAGAGTATACGCCTTCCCGGAATACTGCGGTAGCCATGCTGCCCCCGGTAGACACGGCATTGAGAACGGTAACACCGGCGCCGCTGTTGCGACTTTATGGGTGGCCTGATCCTCCTCAGATAACATATCCAACTCCTTCCCCTATTTCCGGCAGCAGGGCTCCTCTTCGCGCGCTTCCCTGGGATCCACCCACGATGACACGCCCCTTTTCTTCCCACGCTGCTCACCTAATGGCGACTGTTGTTTCTAGTGAACACTAGATACACAGTTCTTGAAGGCGCACAGTACCCGTGATTGCGGGCACAATATCCTGTTCGTGACATTAAAGTTGATGCGCCCACAGGGTCTGTGGGGAGGGTTGCCCGTCACCAGGCCAGTTCGGGATGTCACAGCGGCCTGGCCCAGTTCCGTGGCCCCGTCGGTGTCAATGAAAAGGGGGAAATGAGGATGATGATGGGAGTAGTAGTTTTTCGTGATGCCACCTGTGGTATGCGACCAGGTATTAGCTGTCGCTGCGGGAGGTCTCTCTTCTGGGGCAGATGGTGACGCAGCTTGGGTGTTGCAGCTCTCCACAGGTAGAGCTAGGCCTCAGGAACAATGTGGGGAGTAGTAGTCTCATCTAATGAAGGAGCACGGGGCTTAGGATTAGACATCACGGCGGTTGCAGTTTAAGTTCTTTACTCACTGAGATGTCACTGCCTTTGGACTGCCGGACTCTGCCGTCAAGGGCTCCAGCCGATCTCGGATAGTTCGGAGGTCAGAACTGGTGTTTCTTTCAGTGACTCCTTCCTCCCTATGCCGTGTTGTGTGAGTCCCTGCGGCTTGAAGCTATGCTGGGGCCAGAGTCCTGGGGGTTGTTCTGTTCCCCGTCCCGTATAGCAGGCAGCGTGAGTCTGTAGATGGAGCCGCCCTATGGTCACGACTCATGGCTCTATATGCTGCTTTGCCCCAGGCACTGTGTGTGGGCCAGAAGACTTGAAATCCTCTGCCTTGCGGATTCTGCTGGCGGGACTTGCTTGCAGTGCCCACCAGTAAGGGCTCCACAACCTGAGGTGGACGCAAGTCCTGAGGGAGCCATCAGCTCTCCCCTCAGCGACCATGTCCTCCTGCGTCTCACTTGTTTCCTGTCCTGGACTAGACTGCTTGTAAGTGTGTGTGTGTGTGTGTGTGTGTGTGTGTGTGTGTGTGTGTGTGTGTGTGTCGCCTTGCTCCCCGGTGTCCAGCTCCTCCCCCCGGGTTCCTGAACTAGTGAGCAGAGGGTATACTACATTAGTGATGGCCACCCTCCAATCTCTCTACCCTAGCCCAGTCCCAGTGAGAGGGCATCTAACTGTGTGTATTTTGGTGGATTGTGTTGGTTTTACCGGCGATGACCTCCTCCGTATCCAAGATGAATACTGCAGCTCTGGTGAGGTGCAGTACTCTGTGGCGACTGAAGCCTCAGGGGCGCCACACTGTACAGTAATATGTAGCTCTATTCTATACAAAGTCTGCCCATCTGAACGTAAAGGAGATGACAGGATGGATATCCAAACCTTGTCCATCTGTTGGCTCAGCTTCAGGACAATCTCCTCTATCAATGTCCAGTACTCGCCAAAACTCATCTTGCCGTCCTTGTCCTTATCCAAGGACTGGAACACCTCCTCAACCGACTCCTTTATCCACGTGTGCTGCGGACACAGAAAATAAGAATGGAATTACCTCCAGTATAATATCAAATGAACAGAATCCACAAACAAAACTAGCATAAAAATGGAAAACACACCCCCTGCACTGCCACTGGATGCAGAAGAAGGCCTGACACATCCAACAGTTACCTACGACAAACCGCAAATTCCAATAACTACTCCAATCACATACTTCATGATATACATCGGTGCGGAGAGATTTGTGCTGTTGAATGAGTAGCCCTCTGACAGCCCTTGGCAATTGTGCCAACTTATCAGTACTGTTTCCTGATGAACCTCAATTAATTAAATGGGGAGAAACGCGTCGAGGCTTTGTTATTTCATGCTAATGGGTTGAGGACCATGGAGAGCCTGGATATTCTTTACTCAAGAGGAAAAATATTGCTAATGCTGGGTTCACACATAGCGACGCAGCAGCGATCACGACGGGCGACCTGACCTTATCAGGATCGCTGCTGCGTCGTTACATGGTCGCTGGTGAGCTGTCAAACAGGCAGATCTCACCAGCGACCAGCCAGCAGCGACGGGTGGAAGCGGTGCTGCGCTTGGTAACTAAGGTAAATATCGGGTAACCAAGGGCTTGGTTACCCTATATTTACATTGGTTACCAGCGCACACCGCTTAGCGCTGGCTGCCTGCACGCCAGAATACACATCGGGTTAATAAGCAAACCCTTGCTTATTTACTCGATGTGTACTGTGGCTAGAAGTGCAGGTGTCACGCTCCCCGGGTCCACTGCCGTGTTTCCCGGCTCCCCTGCCCCGCTCCCCGGCTCACCTGCCACGCTCCCCGGCTTCCCTGCCTCGCTCCCCGGCTCCTCTATCAGGCGTCCCCCGCTCCAGCCTCCATCACCTGCGCTCCCCCAGGCGGCTCGGTCCCCGCTCCCGGCGCCCGTCGGCAGCTCTGCTCCAGGCCGGCTCCCCTGCTTCCTGTTCACCGCTCCCTGCCCTGGCTTCTGGCACCCGGGCCTCGCGCATGCGCATTAGGGCGCGCGCGCGGTCATTGACCCTTTCTTAAAGGGCCAGTGTCCTCCAACAGGATATTGAAGGATCAGGTACTGGGTATATAGGGGGATCCTTCCAAGTGGGCGGGGCCTGTTCTTCGTGTTTTGCTAAGCTAGGAGTCAGGTCTCCTTGTGTCTTGCGGTATACTTACCTCTCTCTCTCCTAGAGCCGCTCCTGCCACGCCATCCGGTCCTGACGATTCCCGTACCCCGAACGGTGACTGTCCGCCATCCCGTCAGTCCGTACCATCTCTGATCCCTGTGGTGACCCGTCTTCTCGCTCCGTCGGTTCCGGACTCTGCCTGACAACATCTCGGCCTCCGAACCTGAGCTCCGTCACCCGGACTACCTTCGGTGACTCCGTGGTCCCAGGGACTTCTACACTCCACTCCTTGGAACGGACTGTCCTACTACCTGTAGTGCTCCGGCTACCGGACCCCTTGCCTTCAGTGAGGTGTTCGGCCCAGTGGATCCACCTCCTGGGTCTGCCCGTCCACCTGGCCCTAACAGTAAGAACAGGCCATGGATCCCGCCGAAGCACTAGCGGCCTTGCAGCAGGAACTCACACGCCAGCGCGAGACCCAGACCCGCATGCTGAACTTCATGTCTTCTGTGGATACCCGCCTGAACACGCTACAAGCGACCGCCACATCCCTGGCATCTCAGGTTTCCACTGTACAATCCACGGCCACAGCTCCCGTGGCAGCCTCCTCGGATGCTTCCAGACTTCATTTGGCTTCACCACCCCGGTATGCCGGAGATCCCAAGACCTGCAGGGGATTCCTAAACCAGTGCTCCCTTCATTTCAAGCTGCTTCCGCACTTGTTTGCCTCCGACCAAGCCAAGGTGGCGTTTGTGATGTCACATCTAGAGGGTGAGGCACTGGCCTGGATGAACCCCTTGTGGGAAAAGGAGGACCCTGTGACTACCAACATCCAGGACTTCCTGCAGGCATTCAGAAACACCTTTGACGAACCTGGACGTGCCGCTGCATCCGCCTCATCACTCCTCAGGCTACGTTAGGGGACTACGACGGTGGGGCAGTATGCCATCCGCTTCCGCACTTTGGCCTCAGAATTGGGATGGAACAATGAAGCCCTCACCGCCGCCTTCTGGGAAGGACTCTCCAGCCGTATTAAGGACGAACTGGCTGGCCGCGATGTTCCTTCCACCCTGGATGCCCTGATCGCACTAGCCACCCGCGTGGACCTCAGATTCCAGGAACAATCCAAAGAGGTGTCCCGTGAGAGACGTCCGATACGGCATTCCTCTCCTCCGCAGAAGCCCGCCGTCCTTCAGTCAGCGTCGTCTGGTGTCTCTGTTCACGAGCCCATGCAGATTGACCGTTTGCGGCAGTCCTAACAACGCCGAGCAGAACAACTCGCCAAGGGCCTCTGCTTCTACTGCGGAGAGGGCACACACCTTCTACGCTCCTGTCCAGAGAGGCCGGGAAACTCCAAAGCCTAGGGTTGGTAGGAGAGGCCACCCTAGGTGCTGGGACTCTCTCAGACCTGGTTACGTGGACTGTTCAAGTGACAACGGGAGAGACGCGGTTCACGGCCGAGGCGTACCTCGATTCCGGGGCAGCAGGCAATTTCATCCAGCAGGCCACGGTGGACAAGTACCAGGTGCCTGTTACTCCACTCGACAAACCCCTCGTGATTGCCTCTGTAGATGGGAGACCCCTCTCTGACACCATCTCGTGGATCACCAAGCCGGTGGAACTACGTATCGGGGCCCTGCACACCGAGAACATCGCTCTCTACGTCCTCCCACACATGTCCCATCAAATCCTGCTGGGACTCCCCTGGTTACGGACACACGAACCGTCAGTCAGCTGGGGTACTGGTGAAATCACCCGATGGGGCTCCTCTTGCCACGAGAATTGTCTGAAGACTATACAGCCCATCCGGCGACCTCCGGTTCCGGAGTCCCTACCGGGACTGCCCTCGGCCTATTGGTCCTTCGCGGACGTCTTTGATAAAAAGGAATCAGAGGTACTTCCGCCACATCGTCCTTATGACTGTTCCATCGACCTACTCCCGGGAACTACACCACCTCGAGGACGGATATATCCTTTGTCCCCTGCTGAAACAAGGGCCATGTCTGTCTACATCACGGAGAACCTAGCAAGGGGATTCATTCGGAGGTCCTCCTCTCCTGCTGGAGCGGGTTTCTTCTTCGTTAAGAAGAAAGAGGGCGACCTACGCCCATGCATTGACTACCGGGGATTGAACCAAATCACCGTGAAAAATAAATACCCCCTGCCGCTCATCCCCGAATTGTTTGATCGGCTTAGAGGAGCTCGTGTGTTTACCAAGTTGGATCTTCGGGGTGCCTACAACCTGGTCCGCATCCGCTCTGGGGACGAATGGAAGACCGCATTCAATACTCGCGATGGGCACTATGAATACTGTGTGATGCCCTTCGGCCTCTGTAACGCACCAGCAGTGTTTCAGGAATTGGTAAACGACGTGTTCCGGGACCTTCTCTACGTCTGTGTGGTGGTGTATCTTGACGATCCTGGTCTTCTCTCCGGACCTCCAGACCCACAGAGAGAACGTGCAGCTGGTACTGCAAAGACTGAGAGAGAATCGCCTGTACGCCAAGTACGAGAAGTGTGTATTCGAGCAGTCTTCTCTTCCCTTCTTGGGTTACGTAATCTCCGATACTGGCCTGCAGATGGACCCAGAGAAGGTCTCTTTCATTCTCAACTGGCCCCCTCCTTCCGGACTGAAGGCAATCCAACGCTTTCTGGGATTCGCAAACTATTATCGTCAGTTCATCCCTCACTTCTCTGCTCTGACTGCACCTCTCTCCGCCTTGACCAAGAAGGGGGCTAATCCAAAGGACTGGTCACCTGCGGCCGACGCCGCGTTTGGCTCCCTGAAACAGGCATTTGCTTCTTCCCCTGTGCTCCACCGTCCTGAGTTAAACCGACAGTTTACCTTGGAGGTGGATGCCTCCTCCTCGGGAGGCGGAGCAGTGCTCATGCAGAAGTCCTCCTCCGGGAAGATGGTTACTTGCGGTTTCTTCTCCAAGAGCTTCTCAGCGCCTGAACGCAACTACACCATCGGTGACCGAGAGCTATTGGCAGTCAAACTGGCTCTGGAGGAATGGCGCTACCTTCTGGAGGGAGCAGTGTACCCCGTGATCATTTACACGGACCACAAGAACCTGGAATACCTGCGGTCCGCTCAGCGACTGAACCCACGGCAGGCCAGGTGGTCCTTGTTCTTTGCCAGGTTCGATTTCCAGCTCCATTTTCGACCCGCGGACAAGAATGTAAGAGCAGATGCCTTGTCCAGGTCATTCATGCCCATGGAGCAGGAGGAGGAGACATCCCAGCCCATCATCTGTCCTAGTAAGATCATTCCGGTGGCTCCTGTCATCCTGGCCCAGATACCACCTGGGAAGACCTATGTCTCTGAGACTGACAGGGAAAAGGTGTTGCACTGGGGCCATGCCTCGAAAATAGCCGGCCATGCTGGTCAGAAGAAAACATGGAGTACAATTGTACGTCATTACTGGTGGCCATCCCTTCGCAAGGACGTCGCTTCTTTTGTTTCAGCCTGCTCCTCTTGTGCCAGGAACAAGACGCCCAAACACCTGCCATATGGTCGTCTTCTGCCTCTGCCTATACCCTCCATTCCGTGGCAACACATTGCGATGGACTTTGTGAGGCAAATCCCGGGATATGAAGATGAATTATGACTCCAGTCATAATCCCTCATCACTCCCTGGCAGTGCCCCCTCCCTTCTTGTTCTCAGTGTTCCACTTACACCTCCATGGCCATGTCCTGTGATATGGAAATTAGGTGGCTTAGGAACAATGGACACAGGATGACTCCCTGCCGTCACCCTGTAGTAGGAGCTGCTAGCTAGTTAGCAAGGCTATGGAAATAGCCAGACAGAACGACTCCAGTAAAAAATGGTTCATATCTCGCAAGCCATATTTCCGATAAATATGGCAACCATAAAAATGGTGTCTCCGCATGCAGACGATGCCGGCACACCCTTTTTATGGGAGCAGGACATTGGGAAATGCCCCAGGCGTGATATCAGCCAATGGGGAACTGGCAGACAGGTCATGAGTCCCCTCGTTCTGTAGCTAAATTCATAACTGTCACAATGAGAGCATTGGCGTCCGCCTACGACGCTCCCAGGCAAAGTTATGGCCCATATTCCAGGTTGGGATATTGTCCATAACTCAAGCCAGGGGTGGAGCAGTGCTCCCTGTGAGGTCACGAAGGTAGGAGGGGACCTGGATTTGGCCAGGTTGATAACCCTACTTCGGCCATTTTCCAGGGTTCTTCTGCTCGGGGGCCTGGTTGGGAAAGACCTGTGAGGGAGTTCCTGGAAACCTGGTCTACAGCGCCCCCCTGTGGCCAGACGCAACAAGGTAACTGCTGGAACTGTGTATGCCTGTTTGTAACCCATGCTTTGATTGTAACTGTACTCTGACATATGTATATTCTGTAGATTCCCTATTGTATATATTGTAGTTTCTAGTGTGCTTTAGGCTGATTAAATTATATAATTAATCTTGGGCTGTTCTGTTATCTCGATCTTGAATCCCACGTCTGTGTGTTCGGCTAATAGTTACCGTAAATCGGTTGGTGGCAGCGAATTGTGCCAAGGATTATTGTGGGGAGGCCAGTGAGATTCGGGGAGATTTTATATATTCCGCCCGCGGAGGTCGGGGGAATATATACCTTACTCTCACCGGGGACCCTTCAATAATCGGCATAAGTAGTATAGCGGCCTCCTTGCTTATGGTCGGGCAATTCCATAATTGGCCTGACTATAAGAGGGGCGCTAGAGAGCGCGTCACGTGCTCTGTCTGTCGGTCGGGAGGTATAAAGGAGGGGTGACCCCCACTTGTTACCCCCCGATTGTGACGTACTGGTAGCCAGCGCGGGGGATTTCTGAGTGACCCCCCCCGGTGGTTTGTGACATATTGGTGGCAAGCGGTGGGATCGAGATAATAGTGTGTGTGAGTGTGAGACCCATACTCCCAGACACTAAAGACTGCCTGCAGCAGCTGTGGCTGCTGGGGTCTTCAGACTAGCTCAACACTAGAGTGTCAGAGTGCAGATACTGTAAGGTGTGTGGAGGCATCAGGTGTCAGTTCTGTGTCAGTGACCAAAAGTCTGCAAGAATGGCTGATGGCACCAGGAGCAGAGCTATGCAACTGGCCAATGCTAAGGCAGGAGCCGAAGAGAGGGAGGACGGTGCTGTGGACAGCAATGAGGAGGTTGCCCACGAGTCCTCCAGGAGCTCGACGCCAGAAAACCGTTCTGCCGAGGACATTGCGCAACCTGGCACTGCTGGACAAGATGAGGAGGAGCTCACCCAAGGTTCCTCAACGAGCCAGATGCCAGCCCTCCGCTCTGAAAGGGACAGTGAATCGCCTAGCTCTGCAGCGTGCCGCAGATCACCACGTGCCATTCCACCGAGCCTGGGAGGCTCGGATAGCCTTCTTCAAATGGCTATGGCCCTTCTCCAGGCTGGAGACCAGAAGGGCTACAAGGAACTCCTGGCAGAGCGCAGGGCAGAGCGGCAGGCAGCGCGTGACGCTGAGGCTGCGGAGCGGCACGCAGAGCGTGAGGCTGCGGAGCGAGAGCGGCAGGCAGCGCGTGAAGAGCGAGAGCGACAGGCAGACCGTGACTACCAGCTGCAGCTAGCTCAGCTCCGGCCCTCATCAGCCACATGTGACCTTCGAGACACCAAACTTCCAAAGGTCCGTGTTGAGGACTTCCCAGTGCTGGAGAAGGATGGAGACTTGGACTCTTTCTTGACTGCTTTTGAACGGACTTGCTTGCAGCACTATCTGGACAAGGAGCAGTGGGCCAAATACCTGACCCCCCGTTTAAGGGGTAAGGCCCTGGATATCCTTGGGGACTTGCCTGCTGAGGCAGATCAGGGCTACGACACCATCAAGCGGGCCCTGATCCAACAGTACAACCTCACCCCAGAGTCCTACCGCAAGAAGTTCCGGAGCCTACAGAAGGGACCAAAGGACTCCTGGGCTGACCACAGGCGGGCACTTGCCCGAGCTGCCGACCACTGGACCTAAGGCCTGCAGCTTTCCACCGGACCGGAGATCCTGGACTTGTTCATCACGGAGCAACTCTTGTGGAACTGCCCTGAGGATCTCCGCCAGTTCATCCGAGACCAGAAGCCAAAGGGGTCCACGGCTACAGCTGCCCTTGCCGATGACTACACCAACAACCGGGCCCCTGAGGCCAGGAGAGCGGCCACCAGCAGCACCTGGAGAGGGGGTAAGATGAATTCTGCGACTGCCCCACCTGCCCCTAGACTGCAGGGGGTGTCCCCCTCAACTCCCCTCTCCAGGCCCGTGGCAGAACCAAGACGGTGCCACCAGTGCAACCTACCTGGACACTTCAAGGCCATGTGCCCTCAGCGTCCCAAGGCCCCGGCTCCGTCCCCGTCCCAAGGGCCGCCCAAGGTGTATTGTGTGGGTGGGGGTGGTGGTAGGTCCCTGGACAGCTTCCAACCTGTCACCGTCGGCCAGTCTGTGACCATAGGACTGCGAGACAGCGCCTCGGAGGTGACTCTGGTGCGGCCTGAGATGGTGTCCCCCCAAGACTTGATCCCTGGAAAAACCCTCGCTGTCTCCGGGATTGGAGGCACTGACCCGGCGCTGCCTGTTGCTGACATTTATGTGGACTGGGGCGCAGGGCGAGGGGTGAGGGAGGTGGGGGTAACTGATCGGATCCCTGCAAACGTGCTACTTGGGACAGATTTGGGGCAGATAACCTCCCAGTTTGGGCCCCAACCAAGGGCTGAACCTTCAGCCCGTACTGACATGCCTCCGGACAATGTTAATGTGTTATCTATGAATGATGTAAGGGAGGAGGGAGTGAACTCTGATATTTCTGCTTGCATAGACACCATAGACACACACTCAGCTGCAGCTGTGACAGGGGAGGGGGTCAGAGAAAGGTGTGACAATGCCTCTACAAGTAATCAGCCTGTGAGCTGGGATCTGTTGCCCTCTGCAGGGATAAGCAGAGAGCAGGGTGCTGCAGGGGGAGGACCAGTGTGTGGGGTGGGGGCTACCACAGCAAATGTGGGGTCCCCAGAGATTTCACAGCGGGGTTCTGTTGCTGCAGGAGGGGAACAGGCAGGTGAGATTGGGGCCGGTCCAGGAGCGGAAGTGCTCCCAGGTAAGATCTCGGTGCATGGTTCCCCCACAACCGGGGTGTCAGGAAGCCAGGTAGGTCTGCCTGAACCGGCGACTTGGTCAGGAACGGAGGAGGAGCAGGCACGACCCACGGTCGCAGCGGCTGTGGCCGCTGTCACCCGCAGTGGGAGTGCTGGAAGCCAAGGGGCCTCCCGGAGGTCCGATAGCTCTTCCCCTTCTGACCAAGTGGCAGCCGAGTCAGGTGGAGGCCAGGACACAGGTCCCGGGGTACTGACTGAAGATGTGACAGTCTCGTCGATTCTGGCCACATCTAGTCAGGGGTTTCAGGCAGCGTTAGAAGCTGACGACAGCCTGAAAGCTCTTAAGGAGCAGGCGGCACAGCCTCCCTCGGACTCGGACCCGGAGCGAGTGGTCTGGGACCAAGGACGGCTGTACCGGGCCACGGTCCAGCAGGGTTCACCGGAGGCGTGGCCCAGGGACCGACAGTTGGTGGTACCCTATCCGTTCCGGACGGAGTTGTTGCGGATCGCACATGAGATTCCGATGGCCGGACACCTAGGGATCGCTAAGACCAAGGCCAGGTTAAACCAGCATTTCTACTGGCCAAAAATGGGGGCCGATGTGGCTGCCTACTGCCGTTCGTGTGAAACCTGTCAGAGAGTGGGGAAGGCGGGGCCACGCCCCAAAGCCCCACTGGTATCTCTGCCAATCATCGATGAGCCTTTCAGGAGGGTGGCTGTGGATCTGGTCGGCCCGCTGGCCATCCCCAGCAGCTCCGGGAAACGCTTCATACTGACGGTAGTGGACTATGCCACCCGGTACCCAGAAGCAGTGGCCTTGTCGTCCATTCGGGCTGACAAGGTGGCCACCGCATTGCTGGAGATTTTCTCCCGAGTGGGTTTTCCCCAAGAAATGCTCACTGACCGGGGGACCCAATTCATGTCCCAGCTGATGGAGGCCCTCTGTAAGCAAGTCCAGGTGCGACATCTGGTGGCCAGCCCGTACCATCCACAGACTAATGGCCTGTGCGAGCGGTTCAATGGCACCTTAAAGCAGATGCTTAAGATGTTGGTCGACTCCCATGGGCGTGACTGGGAGCGGTATCTCCCACACCTGTTATTTGCTTACCGGGAGGTTCCACAGGCCTCAACAGGATTCTCACCGTTTGAGCTCCTGTACGGGCGACGTGTGCGGGGCCCCCTGGCTCTGGTGAAAGAGGCTTGGGAAGGGGATTTGGCCACCCCTGGAGTGTCGGTTATCGAGTATGTCATGCGCTTCCGGGACAAAATGCAGGCCTTGACGCAACTGGTACACGACAATATGGCTCAAGCCCAGGCCGATCAGAAGCGTTGGTACGACCAGAACGCTTGTGAGAGGACCTACCAAGTGGGTCAAGAGGTGTGGGTACTGGTCCCCGTACCACAGGACAAGCTTCAGGCAGCCTGGGAAGGCCCATACCTCGTGTACCAGCAGCTCAACCCTGTGACGTACCTGGTCACCCTGGACCCTGCCCGTGGAAGGCGGAAGCCCTTCCATGTGAACATGATGAAGGCACATCATGAGCGGGAGGCATGTGCGCTCCCCGTGTGCAACCTGCCCGAGGAGGGAGAAGCGGAAACCCTCTTGGATATGCTAGCCCAGGTTAGGGCAGGCGGATCCATTGAGGATGTGGAGGTTGGCCACCAGCTCTTGGAGGACCAACGGTCCCAGCTGTGGGCCACCCTACACCCCTTCCGGGGGTTGTTTACCAACCAGCCCGGAAGGACTGACTTGGCTGTCCATCACGTGGACACTGGGGATCATCCCCCGATCCGGCGTTCAGCATATCGGGTCTCCCTGGAGGTGCAGCAACACATGCGCCAGGAGATTGACGAGATGCTGAAGCTGGGGGTGATCCAGGCATCCAACAGCGCTTGGGCCTCGCCTGTAGTCCTCGTCCCTAAGAAGGACCGAACCACGCGGTTCTGCGTGGACTACAGGGGGCTCAATGCGGTCACGGTCGCCGATGCGTACCCAATGCCACGCATCGATGACCTGCTCGATCAGTTGGCCGGGGCTCAGTACCTGACCATCATGGATCTGAGCCGGGGATATTGGCAGATCCCCCTGACTCGCAAGGCCAGGGAACGCTCTGCCTTTATTACCCCATTTGGACTGTACGAGTCCACGGTGATGCCATTCGGGATGAGGAATGCCCCTGCCACTTTCCAGCGGATGGTCAACACCCTGCTCAAAGGACTTGAAGGGTACGCGGCCGCGTACCTGGATGACATTGCCGTCTTCAGTCCCACCTGGGAGGACCACCTAGAGCATCTAGCACAGGTGCTCAGGCGGATCCACCGGGCAGGTTTGACCATCAAGCCGGGAAAGTGTCAGCTGGCCATGAGCGAGGTCCAGTACCTCGGTCACCGGGTAGGCGGGAGAACACTGAAGCCCGAGCCTGAGAAAGTGGAAGCCATCGCATCCTGGCCCACCCCCAGGACCAAGAAGCAGGTGATGTCCTTCTTGGGGACCGCTGGGTACTATAGGAGGTTTGTTCCATGCTATAGTAGCCTGGCAAAGCCCTTGACGGACCTCACCAAGAAGAAGCTGCCCTCTGCAGTCGATTGGACAATGGACTGCGAGACAGCCTTCCGGGCCCTAAAGGACGCCCTGTCCAGCCCGCCCGTGCTACAGGCAGCCGACTTCACGCGGCCGTTTGTAGTACAGACCGACGCCAGTGACTTCGGCCTCGGTGCGGTGCTCAGCCAGGTGGACTCTGCGAGCCAAGAGCACCCAGTCTTGTACCTGAGCAGGAAGCTGTTACCAAGGGAAGTTGCCTATTCCACGATGGAGAAGGAGTGCCTGGCCATAGTGTGGGCCCTGCAGCGTCTGCAACCCTATCTATACGGGCGCCACTTCATCGTGGAGACGGACCACAATCCCCTCAGCTGGTTGCACACCGTCTCTGGGACGAATGGGCGATTGTTGCGATGGAGCCTTGCGCTCCAGCAATACAACTTCACCATTCGCCACAAAAGGGGCCGTGACCACGGTAACGCAGACGGGCTGTCCCGACAAGGAGAGGTCGCGGACGGGCGCACGGGGGAACACCGGAGTGTGCTGCCCCCTAGCGCCCTCAAAAGGGGGGAGGTGTGAGGCAAATCCCGGGATATGAAGATGAATTATGACTCCAGTCATAATCCCTCATCACTCCCTGGCAGTGCCCCCTCCCTTCTTGTTCTCAGTGTTCCACTTACACCTCCATGGCCATGTCCTGTGATATGGAAATTAGGTGGCTTAGGAACAATGGACACAGGATGACTCCCTGCCGTCACCCTGTAGTAGGAGCTGCTAGCTAGTTAGCAAGGCTATGGAAATAGCCAGACAGAACGACTCCAGTAAAAAATGGTTCATATCTCGCAAGCCATATTTCCGATAAATATGGCAACCATAAAAATGGTGTCTCCGCATGCAGACGATGCCGGCACACCCTTTTTATGGGAGCAGGACATTGGGAAATGCCCCAGGCGTGATATCAGCCAATGGGGAACTGGCAGACAGGTCATGAGTCCCCTCGTTCTGTAGCTAAATTCATAACTGTCACAATGAGAGCATTGGCGTCCGCCTACGACGCTCCCAGGCAAAGTTATGGCCCATATTCCAGGTTGGGATATTGTCCATAACTCAAGCCAGGGGTGGAGCAGTGCTCCCTGTGAGGTCACGAAGGTAGGAGGGGACCTGGATTTGGCCAGGTTGATAACCCTACTTCGGCCATTTTCCAGGGTTCTTCTGCTCGGGGGCCTGGTTGGGAAAGACCTGTGAGGGAGTTCCTGGAAACCTGGTCTACAGCGCCCCCCTGTGGCCAGACGCAACAAGGTAACTGCTGGAACTGTGTATGCCTGTTTGTAACCCATGCTTTGATTGTAACTGTACTCTGACATATGTATATTCTGTAGATTCCCTATTGTATATATTGTAGTTTCTAGTGCGCTTTAGGCTGATTAAATTATATAATTAATCTTGGGCTGTTCTGTTATCTCGATCTTGAATCCCACGTCTGTGTGTTCGGCTAATAGTTACCGTAAATCGGTTGGTGGCAGCGAATTGTGCCAAGGATTATTGTGGGGAGGCCAGTGAGATTCGGGGAGATTTTATATATTCCGCCCGCGGAGGTCGGGGGAATATATACCTTACTCTCACCGGGGACCCTTCAATAATCGGCATAAGTAGTATAGCGGCCTCCTTGCTTATGGTCGGGCAATTCCATAATTGGCCTGACTATAAGAGGGGCGCTAGAGAGCGCGTCACGTGCTCTGTCTGTCGGTCGGGAGGTATAAAGGAGGGGTGACCCCCACTTGTTACCCCCCGATTGTGACGTACTGGTAGCCAGCGCGGGGGATTTCTGAGTGACCCCCCCGGTGGTTTGTGACAGACTTTATTACGGACTTGCCCCTGTCCTCCGGACACACAGTCATATGGGTCGTGGTGGATCGATTCTCCAAAATGGCTCATTTCGTCCCTATGACTGGACTGCCCTCTGCCCAGGAACTCGCTGACGCCTATATACAACACATCTTCCGCTTGCATGGCTTTCCATCACACATTGTGTCCGACAGAGGGACTCAGTTTACCTCCCGCTTCTGGAGGGCCCTCTGCAAACATCTGGGAGTGACTCTGGACTTTTCTTCAGCCTACCATCCTCAGTCGAACGGCCAAGTGGAACGAGTCAATCAGATCTTGACCTCCTTCTTACGTCACTACGTTAACGCCCATCACGACGACTGGTCCACGCTTCTTCCTTGGACTGAATTCTCCCATAACCACCACGTCAGTGAGTCCTCCTCCAGCTCTCCCT
Source organism: Anomaloglossus baeobatrachus (assembly GCF_048569485.1). Taxonomy (NCBI): domain Eukaryota; kingdom Metazoa; phylum Chordata; class Amphibia; order Anura; family Aromobatidae; genus Anomaloglossus; species Anomaloglossus baeobatrachus. The sequence continues at coordinate 128,663,973 of NC_134364.1, forward strand.
TCCATGTCGTTTACGGACTTCAGCCTTCCGTCCCATTACCTGTATCCTCTTCCTCGGATGTCCCTGCTGCTGATGCTGTAGTCCGTGACTTTTCTACAATTTGGGACTCTGTCAAGACGTCTCTTGGACGTGCTTCCCTGCGGATGAAGAGACACGCAGACAAGAGGCGTCTGGATCCCCCGTGTTTCTCTCCAGGAGATCTGGTCTGGCTTGCTTCCAAGTACGTCCGATTGAAGCTACCATCATACAAGCTGGGTCCTCGCTACATCGGACCGTTTAAGGTCATCAGCAAAATAAATGAGGTCTCCTACAAGCTGCAGCTTCCGGCCACGATGAGAATACCCAACTCCTTCCACGTCTCCCTGCTCAAGCCGGTTGTCCTTGGTCCCTTCTCCGCTGCTGCCAGTTCTGCTCCTCCTCCTATTGCTGATAATGACATCTATGCGGTAAGGGATATCGTGGCCATGAAAACCGTACGGGGCCGACAGTTCTTCCTGGTGGACTGGGCAGGGTATGGTCCTGAAGATAGGTCCTGGGAACCCCGGGAGAATGTGGGTACTCCTCTGATACGTGCCTTCCTGTCCCGGTTGCGGGGAGGGGGGCGTGGGGGGGGGTACTGTCACGCTCCCCGGGTCCACTGACGTGTTTCCCGGCTCCCCTGCCCCGCTCCCCGGCTTCCCTGCCTCGCTCCCCGGCTCCTCTATCAGGCGTCCCCCGCTCCAGCCTCCATCACCTGCGCTCCCCAGGCGGCTCGGTCCCCGCTCCCGGCGCCCGTCGGCAGCTCTGCTCCAGGCCGGCTCCCCTGCTTCCTGTTCACCGCTCCCTGCCCTGGCTTCTGGCACCCGGGCCTCGCGCATGCGCATTAGGGCGCGCGGTCATTGACCCTTTCTTAAAGGGCCAGTGTCCTCCAACAGGATATTGAAGGATCAGGTACTGGGTATATAGGGGGATCCTTTCCAAGTGGGCGGGGCCTGTTCTTCGTGTTTTGCTAAGCTAGGAGTCAGGTCTCCTTGTGTCTTGCGGTATACTTACCTCTCTCTCTCCTAGAGCCGCTCCTGCCACGCCATCCGGTCCTGACGATTCCCGTACCCCGAACGGTGACTGTCCGCCATCCCGTCAGTCCGTACCATCTCTGATCCCTGTGGTGACCCGTCTTCTCGCTCCGTCGGTTCCGGACTCTGCCTGACAACATCTCGGCCTCCGAACCTGAGCTCCGTCACCCGGACTACCTTCGGTGACTCCGTGGTCCCAGGGACTTCTACACTCCACTCCTTGGAACGGACTGTCCTACTACCTGTAGTGCTCCGGCTACCGGACCCCTTGCCTTCAGTGAGGTGTTCGGCCCAGTGGATCCACCTCCTGGGTCTGCCCGTCCACCTGGCCCTAACAGCAGGGAGCAGGGAGCCGGCAGCACAGGCAGCGTGAGAGCGGCGGACGCTGGTAACGAAGGTAAATATCGGGTAACCAAAGAAAGGGCTTCCCTTGGTTACCCGATGTTTACCTTGGTTACAGCTTACCGCAGCTGCCAGATGCCGGCTCCTGCTCCCTGCTCGCTTCAGTTCGTCGCTCTCTCGCTGTCACACACAGCGATGTGTGCTTCACAGCGGGAGAGCAACGAGCAAAAAATGAAGCAGGACATTCAGCAACGAGCGGCGACCTCACAGCAGGGGCCAGCTCGTTGCTGGATGTCACACACAGCGACAGCGACGGGACATCGCTGCTACGTGACAGAAAATGGTGACGTAGCAGCGACGTCGTTGTGTGTGACACCACCTTAAAGGACCTATGACCCGAACATATCTCAGATAAGTGATTGTTTCTCTGGTTCCCTCCACTATTTAATGATATAACCCCATAGGTTCTACCCGATAAGAAGGGAGATCAGGGATATCATAGGAGGGAAAGCCGCCGAGGAATCGGGGCACCTTTTTACCTTTAGGGTGCATGTAACGTTAGTTATATCTCCATTGGCAGGTAGAGGACAGAGAGATTGAGGGTCATCTAGACACTACCCCTTTAGCAATATTGTTTATTTAATATACTGAGTTATTAACAGTTTTTGTTCCCTAGACAGGAACTTTATTTGGCGGTCCCATGGTCCTGGGATTTTTTGTGTGTGTAATTTTTTCACAGGTGGAATGTTTAGTATTTTCGTTTAATATTTCTTTATTATTTCAAAAGTTTTCATATAACAGAAGATAAGAAATGCATAAGGGTCTTTCATGTTACCCAATGTTACAGCATATAAAGATTATAAAATAACCTATGTCTTGAAGTCTCGTAAAACGTATGGTACTATGAAATGTATCGCAAATCATGTGGAAGGTAAAATCTGTATAACATCCTATAGAACATCTTAATTTTAACATGTACTAATCTTCTATCTTTATATTTATTCCGTGTAAAGTGTTAAAGGCAACTCCTTCTGTATAGTCTGGTTCAATAGGTATGAAAACATGACCCTATGTATATCAATTAGGTGAGAAAGAGATATAGAGAGAGGGAGAGAAAGATAGGTAGAGAAAAAGGGAAGGAGGGGAAGACATGGGGAAATGATGGGGGGGGGGAGGAGAAGGTCTGTATTGTGATGCCGCGCCACTCCTGTGTCCGGGAGCCCATCCCGGCTTCTTGAATATTTATTGTGATAGAGCGCCTGTGAGTAACCAGGTTTGGAATTGCTGTGTTTCTCTATACTGAAGCCACGGGTACCAAACCGAGAAACACAAGGAGTCTTTCCCTTCGTCAAACGCTCTCAACTCCTCCAGACGCCGCAGGCTATCCATAGCCTCTACCCAGTCTGCTCTCCTCAATGTACAGGGGGATCTCCAATGCCTCGGTATGATTTGCCTCATTGAAATCATAAAGTACGAGAGCAAGCCTTTCTTCGCCTTGGAGACTGCCCCTGTATACATTGATAAGAGGGCCACTTCCGGTGAGGGTGTCACTTCCGTGTGATGTAAATGGTTATAGAGAGCAAAGACATCTTTCCAAAGACCCTGTATCCCTGGGCAGGTCCACCAGATATGTAGCATTGTGCCCACTGAGGTCTTGCACCTCCAACAGGCGTCAGATGCCTCTGGGAACATTTTATGTAGTCTGGCGGGTGTCCTATACCACCGTGAGAGGATTTTATAATTGAGTTCCTGCATTCTACAAGAAATGGTGGATTTGTGTGTTAGGTTAAATGACTTACACCATTGTGCCTTGGGAAAAGTCTGGCACAATTCTGTTTGCCAATGTCTAACGTAGTCAGGCAAGTCGTCTCCTCCACCCCCCTCGGGCACTGCTATGTTGTAGATTATTGAGACTATGTGAGGGGGTGTTTCTCTAAGGAAGCATAGTTTTAAAAATGGAGTCAGATCCTTATGTATCTCAGATCCCGGAGCCAGAGAATCTATGAAACTACGTAGTTGTAGATATTGGAACCAGTAACCTGGTTCCCGTGGCCGGTCTCCAAGCAGGGATATCAGTGGTTTGCATCCCTGTTGGGTAATTACGTCTTTAACTCGTGGAATCCTTCCCATTGGCGTTGAAATCAGTCTGGGATGAGGTTCGTGAAACCAGCATTGAAACGCGGGGTTGCCCACCAGAGGCGTCATAGGACCCGGTTCTCCTGTCAATCTATATCGTCTATTGGCTGTCCTCCACGCTGTAGCCAGGGACAAGAGGATCGGGGAAACTCCCAGGGTCCCAAGGTTAGTTCTAGATGACAACCAGAAGATTCCGTGTGCCATATTCGGGCATAGGTCACATTCAATCTCCACCCACAATTTTCTGTCTTTACTGTGCAGGAGATCCAATATGCAACCACCCACCGCTGCTGCGTGATAAGCTTTAAGATCTGGGAGCCCCGCCCCTCCGTCCCAGCGAGATTTAGTCAGCATTGAGTATTTCAGTCGGGGTTTGGTGCCACGCCATATAAAATTGCTGATCATCTTCTTTAACTTGAGGAAGACAGTTTCTCCTAGGTTCAGTGGGACAGTTTGAAACAGGTATAGTATTTTAGGTAGGACATCCATTTTAATTGTATTGACCCTGCCGAACCAGGAAATGGGGAGGGTATGCCATGCTATGAGGTCTTTGTGGATATTTTTTAAAAGGTCTGGGAAATTGTAATTATATAGATCTTGGTGGTTGGGAGAAACCCTGATCCCCAGATATTTAATGTAATTGCTGGCCCACTTAAAGGGGAAGGCGGGTTTGAGAGTATTCTCTTCTACGGATGGTAGCGATACATTTAAGATCTCTGTTTTTTGTAGGTTTACTTTAAAATTGGAGAGTCTGCCAAAGATCTCAAACTCCTGCAGTATGTTGGGCAAACTAGTCTTCGGCTGTGTCACATATATCAAGAGATCGTCCGCAAATAGTGCTAATTTATGAGATGTTTGTCCTATCTGTATCCCTTTTATCGAAGGGTTTTCCCTGAGTGCATTTGCTAAGGATTCCATTACCAGGATGTATAGGTATGGCGATAGGGGGCATCCCTGTCTGGTACCGTTTCTAATATTAAATGGAGCTGACAGGCGTCCGTTCACGCCCACTTGTGCCGTTGGTTCGTGATATAATGCTTTTATCCATTGTAGTAAGCGCGAACGGACGCCGATTGCCTGCATTGTGGCTTCTAAAAAAAACCAATGGACTCTGTCAAATGCCTTTTCGGCATCTACTGTCAAGAGGCACATTGGGATTTGACGCTGACGTGCCTGGGCCACTAGGGACAGGGTTCTAATAGTGTTGTCCCGTGCCTCCCTCCCTGGGACAAATCCCACCTGGTCTTTGTGGATTAGTTTGGGTATGAGGGGGCCTAGTCTCAGGGCTATCATTTTAGAGTACAATTTAATATCCACATTTATTAGTGAGATAGGTCTGTAATTAGAGCAGGTCAGTGGGTCCCTGCCAGGCTTGGGGATTACAGTTATTCGGGCTTGGAGTGTCTGTTTAGGGAACTGGCATGTGTTGGTTATGGAATTGAAGGCTTTCAGCATTATAGGGCTGCAGGCCCCTCCACATATTTTGTAAAACCGGGGGGTGAACCCATCAGGACCAGGGCTTTTACCCACTTTAAGGGTTTTAATGGCATCGCTTAGCTCTGTGTCTGAGAAATCCTCGTCTATGTCTTCAGCTACCGCATCTTCAAGGGGGTCTGGGGCATATTTGTTTAAGTATTCCCAAATGTCGCGATGTCTCGCATCAGGTGATGGGGTATGTGGGGATGGGATGTTATAAAGTTTTGTATAGTAGTTTCTGAATTCTTCTAATATGTCAGGGGTGGAATGTATCTGGGTACCTGTCTGTGAGTTTAACGCTAATATTGGGGTTTGTGCCTGTCTGGGGTGAAGGGTCCTGGCTAACAATCGTCCACTTTTATCTCCAAACTCAAAGATATTCCTACGAAATTTATCTCTGATACACAGTGATTTTTGGTCAAGGATAGATAATATTTGGTGGCGGATAGTAGAAATTTCCGTTTTAATGGTGTCACTGGATTTGGTTTTGTTTATCGTTTCTTTATGGCCTAGTTGTGCTAACAGTTCTTTTAGTTCCCTTGCACTTTCTTTTTTAATTCTTGATCCATGGGATATGCAGACCCCCCTGATCATACATTTCAACGCTTCCCATTTGACCGGGGCAGGTGTGGGATCTGCCATATGATCTATTTTGAAGTTTGCAATGGTTTTATGAATATCCTCCAGGCATTGCTCATTCTTGAGCAGGTTGTCGTTCAGTCTCCATGTGTGTCCCACCCCCCCCCATATCTCTCACCCCAATTTCCCCATATACTGGTGCGTGGTCCGACCAGAGAAAAACATCCATTGAACAACCCGGGGATTTGTCTAGCAGGTCGTGGGATATGAAAGTGTGGTCTAGTCTGGTGTAGCTATTATGAACTGTGGAATGAAAACTGTAGTCTCTGATTCCGGGATGTAAGACCCTCCAAAGATCGACTAGTTTAAGGGATGTTAGTTCTCGTTTTAATCTGCGTAGTGCCGAGGAGGGGATTGCAGACCTACCAGAGGACGAATCCATGGCTGGATCCAGCACAAGGTTGAAGTCTCCTCCCAAGATGATACAGGTGCCACCCGCAAACTCTGCCAGCTTCTCCAGAGTCTCCACTCCAAAGGATACCTGGTCCTGATTTGGGAAATAGATGTTAGCGATTGTATAAGTATTATTCAGGAAAGATATTTTAAGAAATAGCCAGCGTCCCTCCGGGCTAGTGAGCGTGTCGAGAACTGTTGGCTGGAATGTCTTGTGAAAAGCAATGGAAACCCCACATGCCTTCTTGTTGGGGTGTGGGCCATGGAACCATGTCGGGTAATTCTTGGTTTTACAGTTGGGAGTGTTGGAGGCTATGAAGTGTGTCTCTTGAAATAGGGCTATTTTAACTCCCTTCCTGTGCAGGCGATATAGGATCTGACTTCTCTTTTCGGGTTTATTTAAGCCTTTAGTATTGTAAGTGCAAAAGGTGAGGTGCGACATCACAGGAAAGGGTAGGCAGGGTATAGGGAAAACCAAGGGGAGAAGAGAAAGAGCAGAGATAAGATAGTGGTGAAAGGTAAAATTAGATAAGCTAAGTAGCTAGGGTGCCTACTGATCTTAGGTATCTACTGGTAGACTATTGTCTAATGTGGCACTCTGCCACGTCCCTAATAGAGGTGCGGGAAAGCCTACGGTCTTTCAGGAACTCCCTTCTGCGGCGAACGCCCACAAGTAATATAAATAACAATCAACGTATACAGTCTAGTAGTGATTAATCACTTTTCCATTCCCCTCCCCCACACCCCCAATTACTTGGTGTGTTTTGGGTATGGATCGCACATCGGGAGGAGAACACGAGGCTATCAACTCAATATAAAATGCCATTAAACCAGAGCTCAGTATCAGATCCAGATGTAAAGAATGAAAGGGGGAGCAACAGATTGAGTGAGACAATAAAAAAAAATAAATATGAAGTGGTGTAGGGCAAATGACCAGGGGGGAGGACGTGGGGAGAAGTGGGAGGACGGAGTGTAGGAGGCGTATGGAGTGGTGTATGTAGAGAGCATGTCTAAGAGGGGGGGAGAGGAAGGAGGTAGAAATTAGTGTAGGGCATGTGTCCTTTGTAAGTATGTGTGCTGGGGAGGGAAGATGGGTTGAGTAGAGTTAGTTTGTAGGAAGTAGTGCGCTCATAGAAGGTGTGTGAAGAGGAAGACGCAAGGTGGGAATGATACGAAGGAAGAGGTATCAGGGGAGGGGAGAGGGGGCGAGTGGAGGGGAGTAGGGAGAGAGAGAAGGAAAGAGAAGAAAAGAAGAAGAAAAAAAAAAAAAAAAAAAGGGGGGGGGACTAGGAAAGTAAGCGTGAGGAGAGAAGATACTGATACATGACGCTCTATGAACAGGTAAGCAGTCCAATACAATCAATTTATATCTCGCCTCCTGGTTTTCCAAGAAGTTTTTGTCCTTTTCTTTGGATGGTCAGCGATATTCAGCGGTGTATATCACGGGGGGATCCTCCACCCCTTCTCTTCTGGACTTGTCGCCAGTGCTCTCTTGGTGGTAAGGGTGCAGGGCCCCCCGGGGTTGGCCAATCTGGCAGGCTGATCATAGGCAGTTCAAAAGTCCCTAGGAAGTTGGGGAGGTCTCCCAAGGACCGGAAGACCGCCGACTTCCCATTTTTCTTTGCTGTGAGTTGGAACGGATATCCCCAGCGATAAGGAACATCCTTATCTTTGAGGGATTGGAGTAGTGGTCTTAAGGCCCTGCGTAGTTGCAGTGTCCTCCGTGCTAGGTCTGGTAGGACAATCAGAGGTGTCCCTTTATATGTACCCGCTCCTTTCTCTCTGCATCTTTGTAGTATGGCCTCCTTTTCTTTATAGAAGTGGACCCGACATATCACATCTCTTGGTCTGGCCGGATCAGGAGATTTGGGGCCTAGGGATCTGTGGATGCGGTCCAGTTCTATGCGTTGTTCTGGGTCGCGTTGGAGGAGACGGGTAAAGAATTTTTGTGCCCATTCATCCAGCTGTGGTGGTGCCACTGCTTCTGTGAGGCCTCTAATTCTTAAGTTATTACGGCGATGTCTGTTTTCAATATCGTCTAAGTGGGTCAGAATGTCCTGTATCTGGGCCGTGTGCTCTGATAGGACTTGTTGATGTGATTCTATATGGGAAAATACCTGTTCCTGCACCTCTTCTGTAGCTGCTACACGCTGGCCAATTTGTTTGATTTCTGATTGTATAGAGGCCATGTCTTGCTTATGGGATTCCCTCAGTTTCCCCAGCAAAGAGTCCATTTCCTGCCTGGTTGGAATTGATCTGATATGTGCTTTCCAATCCCAATCTTCTTCTTGCTCCTGTGTCTGGTCTGATTTATTCTTCTCTCCCTTGTTTCTGCGGGTGGAGGTGTTGGAGGGGGGGGATCTTTGTTCTTTAGGTGATGTGTGCTGTTGTTGTGGTATTACAGGCTCCTCTCCGGGTGTCACAGATCTGCTTCCCATGGCTGCTGGGGTCTGCTGTATCACAGAGCTGGGGCCCTGCTCTGCCTGCAGTTTATCTGGCAGTCGCTTTTGTGGCTGGGACAGGGGGTTTTCAACACTCCCTTCTGTAGTGTCCTGCTGTGCCTTATCTATGTTTATGGCTGAGCTGGCTGCTGTTAGGGTACCTTCACACTTAGCGATGCAGCAGCGATCCGACCAGCGATCTGACCTGGTCAGGATCGCTGCTGCATCGCTACATGGTCGCTGGTGAGCTGTCAAACAGGCAGATCTCACCAGCGACCAGTGAACAGCCCCCAGCCAGCAGCGACGTGCAAGCGACGCTGCGCTTGCACGGAGCTGCCGTCTGGAAGCTGCGGAGACTGGTAACTAAGGTAAACATCGGGTATGGTTACCCGATGTTTACATTAGTTACCAGCGCACAGCTGTGTGTGCAGGGAGCAGGGAGCCGCGCACACTGAGCGCTGGCTCCTTGCTCTCCTACCATAGCTACAGTACACATCGGGTTAATTAACCCGATGTGTAATGCAGCTACATGTGCAGAGAGCAGGGAGCCGCGCACACTGCTTAGCGCTGGCTCCTTGCTCTCCTAGCTGCTGTACACATCGGGTTAATTAACCCGATGTGTACAGCAGCTACATGTGCAGAGAGCCGGAGCCGGCAGCACAGGCAGCGTGAGAGCTGCAGATGCTGGTAACTAAGGTAAATATCGGGTAACCACCTTGGTTACCCGATGTTTATCTTGGATACAGCTTACCTCAGCTGTCAGACGCCGGCTCCTGCTCCCTGCTCGCTTCATTTGTCGCTCTCTTGCTGTCACACACAGCGATCTGTGTGTCACAGCAGGAGAGCGGCTTTGAAGAAAACGAACCAGGGCTGTGTGTAACGAGCAGCGATCTCGCAGCAGGGGCCAGATCGCTGCTCAGTGTCACACACAGCGAGATCGCTAATGAGGTCACTGCTGCGTCACAAAAACCGTGACTCAGCAGCGATCTCGGCAGCGAGCTCGCTGTGTGTGAAGCACCCCTTATGTGAGGAGACAGTGAGGTCGCTCCTCTGCATGTTTGCTCAGCGTTATCTCCTGCCTCAGTGTCTGCCGGCGCCATGTTGGAGAGAGCAGAGGTATCAGGCTGGGAGGCTGAGGTCCCGAAAAAGCGGGTGATATCTGTACCTTCCCCCTCTGGAGTCTGTACACTCGTCCCCCGTCCTCTCCTGCGTGCCATTACTGATCCTGGACCCGGTGAGTGCCTTTGAAGTGTGAGAATTCACCGCTGGTATGTGGGAGCTCCTTCTTACAGCATCTCAGTGTGCCATCGGCTAGCTCCGCCCCCCGAATGTTTAGTATTTTAATAAGTTTAAATAAAAGTGTTTTTATGTATACTAATTGAGGTAGCTTTTGAGGTTAAATATTTGATATACTACCTTTAGGGTAGTATACATAGGGGCAGTATTATAGTAGTTATATTCCTGTACATAGGGGCAGTATTATAGTAGTTATATTCCTGTACATAGGGGCAGTATTATAGTAGTTATATTCCTGTACATAGGGGCAGTATTATAGTAGTTATATTCTTATACATAGGAGCAGTATTATAGTAGTTATATTCTTGTACATAGGGGGCAGTATTATAGTAGTTATATTCTTGTACATAGGGGGCAGTATTATAGTAGTTATATTCTTATACATAGGAGCAGTATTATAGTAGTTATATTCTTGTACATAGGGGGCAGTATTATAGTAGTTATATTCTTGTACATAGGGAGCAGTATTATAGTAGTTATATTCTTGTACATAGGGGGCAGTATTATAGTAGTTATATTCTTGTACATAGGGGCAGTATTATAGTAGATATATTCTTGTACATAGGGGTCAGTATTATAGTAGATATATTCTTATACATAGGGGCAGTATTATAGCAGTTATATTCTTGTACATAGGGGGCAGTATTATAGTAGTTATATTCTTGTACATAGGAGCAATATTATAGTAGTTATATTCTTGTCCATAGGGGCAGTATTATAGTAGTTATATTCTTGTACATAGGGGGCAGTATTATAGTAGATATATTCTTGTACATAGGGTCAGTATTATAGTAGTTATATTCCTGTACATAGGGGCAGTATTATAGTAGTTATATTCTTGTACATAGGAGCAGTATTATAGTAGTTATATTCTTGTACATAGGGGGCAATATTATAGTAGTTATATTCTTGTACATAGGGGCAGTATTATAGTAGTTATATTCTTGTACATAGGGGGGCAGTATTATAGTAGTTATATTCTTGTACATAGGGGCAGTATTATAGTAGTTATATTCTTGTACATAGGGGGCAATATTATAGTAGTTATATTCTTGTACATAATGGCGGTACTATAATAGTTATATTCTTGTACATAAGAGCAGTAATATCAGCATTACCATGGTATGTGCTTGTTACTCACAGTGAGGACATTAGACAACTCCTGCTTCAGGATCTCCCAGAACTCCTTCTTGTTCATCTTGTCATGTTTCCTTCCTTTCTTGGTATACTCGTAATATTTATGGACCAAAGTCTCAATAGCGGATTCTAGTTCGCTGTAGCCGGACGCCATCAGTGCACAGGGCTGAGTTCCTACTGGTAGAGCAGTTTGTTAGTCTGCGACGGCCCGGGAGATGGGCAAGTTCTGTATTACATATAGGGGTTAATTTAATATAATAGATTTTATCTGTTTAATCCCCAGAGATGTATAATCATCATGGAGAAACAGACGATGACATTGGTATTATTTATAACCTGACCGACTTGTAACACAAATTAAGAAAACAGGTGTTGCTGGTCCTGCCTGTGATCTTGTCCATGAGATTCAGCTATCACCAATAATCCCCCTTACATAGTACCCCCCGGCTGTCAGCCATTTCCCTCCATATCATATTCTACCTGTCGGTCACATTCCCACAGATCCCCCTGCCCCAGCAGTACCTGTATAGGGCACACACACATATATATATATTACCTGGATATAACTCCTGGGGTTCGGTCCTCTGGAGCTGGGATCTTTCTGTTTCCTTCATCCTGGCTTCTTCTTTTTATTCACCCTCAGGTTCCTCCCGGGTGCTCCCATTGCTTATTAGTCCAAAGCTCAGCCCAGAGCACGGAAGTTTGGGAGTAAAGTGTGTCCTCCCTCACCATGTGCGTTGGTGTATACAGATGTAGCAGAGCTGTGTATTACCTGTGGTGTTATATAGGGCAGCAGGTAATGACTACAACATTGTCTGTACCCGGAGATTGATCGTGGCATACAGTGCAAGTGTTAGGCTATGTCTTTGTTTTACAACTCCTGATATTCTTATTAAATGGAGGCTCTTTGAGGTGGCTATCAGAGGCCCACATACAGTACTAATGGTATTATCCAAAAAAAAACATAGAAAGTGATTTATTTATTTTTTAATTAAACAAAAAAAATCCCCTAAGGCAGGAGTGGGGAACCCATGGCTCGCGAGACAGATGTGGCTCTTTTGCGCCGCATCAGGCTCACAGACAAATCTTCCGGCTTGTAAGACGCACTTTTTTTTCCCTCTAAACTGGGGAAAAATCATCAAACATTCATCTTACAAACTGCATATTGCTTACCGGGGCAGCAGTGGTGGCACATGGTCAGCGATACTGCGGGCTCGTGGGGTGTCATGGCGGTCGGCGCCATTGATCTATGGGCTGCTTTGAATCTCCCGCAGTTGCCGAGATCGACTTCAAGAAAATGGCCGCGGAGGCAGCACATATGCGGATAGGACTCCGCGTCCATTTTCTTGAAGTCCATCGCGTTGATCTGCGCACGCACCGCGGTCATTTTCTTGAAGCTGATCTCGTCAACTGCGGGAGATTCAAAGCAACATGCTGGCAGATGCCCGCTGCTGTGACACTCCACAAGCCTGCAGCAGTATCGCCGACCCTCTGCACACTGACCCGCCTGAGTTGCGACACCGTGCCTGCAGCATCGCCTACCCTGCCCCCTGGGACCGTCTGAGCTGCTCCCTCCTGGTGAGTACGGCTCTCGGGGAATTACAATCTAAAATATGTGGCGTTCATGGCTCTCTCAGCCAAAAAGGTTCTTGACCCCTGTTCTAAGCTGTCTATATCCTTTAAAAAAATGTCCAAATCTGTAAAACCCAATGTTATGATTTGTAACCAGGCTTAATCTGGATTTCTTTTTTCGGCACCTAAAACTGCAAGTAAAAAAGAAGCAACGAGCGTACAGCACTTCAGGATTGCCATGTACTTTGCTGCCATAAAGGATAGACATGCAGATATGGGCAACAATGTCTATTGTTTTCTCAAATAGTTTTTAATGATATACAGAAAATATTATGAATGTACTACCTCTTCCACATTTTTTTCTTTAGATATGTTGTAATGTACGTCTAAACCACTGGAGGACACAGATAGAAAAGGGCCATATATGGGCCCGTGTAAGGCCCGTTCCAGCATCCCTGCGTTGTCTTGGCTCCCTCTCCTGATGGGGACGCTGGCTCTCTCACCTTCCCGGCCACCCAGCGGTGGCTGCCCTGTCCCCGGTCCGTGCTACTGTTTCCCAGGGCCTGTGCACATCGCACAGACCTCCTGTTCAGCTGCGATGCATCAGGTATTTAAGGTACCTTCCCCTTAAGGGAGGTGCGTGGACAACAAGTTCCATACATTGCTAGTTCTCTGATCCCTTTGTTTTGCTGGTACTGTGCTGTGTGATGATTCCCATCGGTGTTTCAGTGCATGACAATATAGTAGAAAATTATTTCTGGCACACATATGAATTGATACAGGATATTGTGATATATATCATGAATATAGAAAAAAAACAAGGAGAAAAATTGTAGGAAAAATCTGGGACCCAGCTGACCACTTGCCACCATTCATATTGAAGATTTGACATGACACAAGTCAGGTACAGAATATGTTTTTAACTTTAGTAGGTTAGGGACTGTCTCAGATGGGTGCACCGTGACGAGGTGAGACGGCTTCTTACCTTTTTGCAAAAATGTATATACTAAGTACCCGGTTATTAAGCACTTGCAATTTATTTATTTATAGTCAGGGTATTTTTCCTACAATTTTTCTCGTTTTTTTTAGTCTTGAGGCTGCAATTCACATGCTTGTAATGTTGCATGTTTATTGAACATTTGTTACAGCTCAGTTTTTTGGTGTTTTTTATATCATGAATCTATTCTGCGAAAATCGTCAACCATCAGTATTGTCAATGTTTCAGCTCAGTGGTGAGCCTTTATCAAGGCAGAATAATCCTGAGGTAGACAATTAAATGTGTATTATGCAGAGATAAGGCACAAACAATAAATGGTGCAGCCAGGGGATGAGGCAAGGAAAATTAGTGAGACAAGGAGAGATCGTGCTGGAGTCTGGAGAAAGCAGCTTGGTGCAGGGAACAGTGTCCGGTGTATAGGCTGTCCAGTAGCAGTTGTGGCGGATTTCTCCATTATCTCAGTGCATAACAAGTCTGCTGCTGCTGCAACCATCCACACCGATCGCTTTCACAATATCCGCTGCTGCAAGTATCCACGCCGGTTGCTTACACAATATCCGCTGCTGGAAGCATCTGTACCGCCCCGCACTCGGCTGCCGCCGAGCCGCTCGGATCCGGGCTCGCTGGTGGGTGGCTCAAGTGTCTCCGGACCTGGGGGTCACTTTGTTCTGAAAGGCCGCTGGCGCTACTTAGTGGGGTGTTAGGTAGGTGTACGGCCGTAGCCATGTTTAAGTTTGTGACGCCACCCACGGGTTGTGGGGAAGGTGGACACCACCGCTGCGGTTATTGGGCACCCGGGGCAGATGGTGATGCAGCAAGGTGTTAACCCCTCTGTGGGCAGGGATGATGGCCCCGGGACCCGTTGGGTGTCAGTAGCTGGGCGGTGCAGGGCGGTGCGCGGCCGGATGGCACTGTTGTATTCACTGTTATTGACACACACAAGTCTCTGGTAAACAAAGTTGATGGTGGTGTCGGTGCCCGCAGCCGGCTGCGTCTGGTCTCCCACCCGGTTAGTGGTCTTGGCCTTTCTCCTGCACCGTGTAGTGTATTTGGGCTGCCTGCGCTTCAGCGACGGGAGTCCGCTCCCCGGCTGTATGTATGTCGGGAGAGCCCTTTTGCCCGCAGACGTTGGCCCGTGGGATTTCTCTGCCTGTGCGGTGGCTTTCTATCCCCCTCGGTGGGCTGTTGTCTTCAGTCGGGACTTGGGTGGGAAAGGACCTATAGTCCAGACCGCAATCAGTCAATTAACTCAGTCCAGTCGGTTCTGGACCTCGTGTCAGGGTCTGAGTACCCCCCTGTGTGCTCCGGTTTCCGAGTCGGTTCCCCGGGTCGGTACCAGCGGGCCACTACCCTGTCCCGGTCCACCACGGTTCCACCGAGCCGTCTTCCCGCCTCCTGCAGGCTAGGCCACTGTCTGCCTCCTAGCCAAAGGTGCCCGGGCTCCAACCCCGGCACCTGTCAGACTCCTTCACTCAACTCAACTCCAGACTAATCCGCTGTGTTTCCTGCCTCAGGCCCTCTGAACTCCTCGGTGGGCGTGGCCAACCACCTGGCTCCGCCCCCTGGTGTGTCCATTAAGCTCTGAGAGAGGTGACTAAGGTTTATAGTTTGGCTGGTGTTACCCAGTGAGGGACTGGTGTTGTGCGGGGCGCTATCTGTGACTACCTGGCTAGCCCAGGGCATCACACATTCACGTCGGCCGCTGTTACTGCATCCTTCCTTTTATTCCCGCCAAATCCTCGACATCGGCTACAGCTTCTACAACCAGAGACTGTTTGTAGCCGTGGCGCCAGTTGCCGGAGGTACTGTTGATCCCCTGGGGCTCCTCTCTGTCGGCTACCTACCAGCATGTGTACCTATCGCTATCTCTAGTGACGACTCGGTAGCCAATCCAGTTTGCTCCTCAAGGCCAGTGATCGGTACCTTCAGTCCAGTCCAGTCCACTTACCCTGTGCTCGCCCGGCAAGCATTATAGTATGCCCATGTGATCGATCCCACTGGCCCCAGTTCAGCTCAATTCACCGGCCTACAGCAAGAGGTGGTTTGGCAACGTAAACCATAGGACTTGATGCTGATTCATCTTCGGTCACTGGACACCCGCTTTCAAGCCATGTCTCTCTTGAACGTGATACCGGCTGCTTTTCCTACTCCAGCAACAAATCCGGCTCCAAGTTCCGGTCTTTATCTGAAGTTCCCTCAATAATTTAAAGGTGATCCCCAATTATGCAAAGGCTTCATAAGCCAGTGCTCCTTGCCCTTCGGGCTGCTGTCACATCTGTTCTCCTCAGATTGAACCAAGGTGGCCTTTATGATGTCGCACCTGAGTGGCGAAACTCTTGCTTGGATCAACCCACTGTAGGAGAGAAACAATCCAATCATGCAGAACCTGGTAGTCTTCTTGAAACATTCCATAAGGTGTTCGACAAGCCGGGTTGAGTTTCTTCGGCCACATCCTTGCTGGTCAGACTCCACCAAGGGAGTCTCACCATAGGCCAATATGCTGTCCGGTTCCGCACCCTGACCTCCGATTTAGGCTGGAATTATGAAGGACAGGTGGCTTTATTCTGGGAAGGATTGTCTGGAAAAATAAAGGCAAGCTGATGGGTCGGGATGTGCCACCTTCTTTGGACGACCTTGTATCTCTGGCTATCCACATCGACCTACAGTTCTAAGAACGATCCAGAGATGAACTGGGAGAATCGTCTCTATACCAAATTCGAGAAATGTCTGTTTTAGCAGTCTTCCTTGCCTTTCCTAGGCTACATAACCTCGGACACCGACTTGTGGATGGATCTGGACAAGGTATTGGCCAATTAATATCGGCATTTCATTACGCAATTCTCATCTTGGATTCTCCCTATCTCGGCTCTGATCCACAAGGGGGAAAATTCAAAGGTGTTGACCCACAGAAGCAGAGGATGCATTGGTCGCCCTCAAGCAGGCCTTCTCTTCAGCTCCAGTGATGCATAGGCTGGAGACTAGCAAGCAGTTTATCCTGGAAGTAAATGCTTCATCCTCCGGTGCCGGTGCAGTGCTCAAACAGAAGTCTGCTGCAGGTAAGACAGTAACTTGTGGATTCTTTTCCAGGACCTTCTCTCCTGCCGAGTGCAACTACTTGATTGGTGACCAAGAACTATTGGCTATCAAGATGGTCTGGAGGAATAGCGATCTCTGCTAGAGGGAGCGGTGCATCCAGTCATCATCCACATTGACCACAACAACTTGGCCTACCTAAAGTCGTCTCAGAGTGTAATGCTCACGGCTAGTGTAGGGGCAGTGAGAGGGATTAGTGAACCCACTGGGCCACAGGGGGGTCCCGGGCATACCATTTAGTGGGAGGGGCTTGACTAAGCGCCCACCGTGAGGCAGACACAATGTACCACTCCCACGGCAGTGACTGGGACTGTGGCAGCTAGCCCCCAGGACAGGTGATGGACTCAAGTGTAGACACAGTTACAGGTGGGTACAGACAGGTATGGTGGGCATGGCAAGTACAGGCAGGTATGGGAAGGCAGACTTAGGTATAGGTGATGCACACAGGAGTACTGGGATCTTACAACTAGCTAGCATACTGGTATACTGACTAACTGAATGTGTTGCACAGGCACCTCCCCTAATGGGATGGTGCCTTAATACATAGACTGAGATGCTTTTCCTTGAAATGGAACACCGGTCCTTTAAGACAAGGGCCGCTTATGTGGACTCCTGGGAACCCTGTGGAGTATGTACACGGCCCAGGAGGGAGGGAAGGAGGCAGCAGCACACATGGATGGCCGAGGAAGTGCAGGGGGGGACGCGACCCAGCCGGGGCAGTAAGTTGGCATCTCTGTGGAGGCACCGGCGCTACACAGAGATTGAACCGCACCAAGCCCAGTGATCATTGTTCTTTGCAAGCTTTGACTTCAATTTGCACTACCGCCTGGCCGAAAAGAGCGTTAAGGCCGATGCTCTGTTTTGGTCGTTTCTATCAGCCGACCAAGAGAAGCCTCAGCATATTGTTGAGCCTTCCAGGAGGCTGTCGGTGGCTCCTATAGACTTGTCTCAAGTTCCTCCTGTAAGGCATTCATTGCTGAAGCAGACAAGAGGCAAATTGTTCAGTAGGGTCACTCCTCCAAGCTGGTCGGCCACACTGGACAGAAGTCCCTTCAGCTGATTTCTTGGCATTATTGGTGGTCAATGCTACGATAAGATGTCCTAGAGTTTGTTTCGGCCTGTCCTTCTTTTGGCAGCAACCAAACAACAAAGAAGCTTCCTGATGGATGACTGCTTCATCTACCGGTGCCATCGGTTGCAGCACTATGTGGGTGGTAGTAGACGACAGGTTTTCAAAGATAGCCCATTTCACACCACTGACTGGGTTTCCCTCTGCACCAGTCATCGCTAAGCACTTCATCCAGTACATCTTCAGGCTGCATGGTCTACGGAGGTGCTCAATTTACCTCTCAGTTCTGGAGGGCCACTTGCAAGCTACTGGATGCCACCTTGGACTTCTCGTCAGCCGACCAACCGCAGTCCAGCGGCCAAGTAGAGCAGGTGAATCAGATCCTGACAAGCTTCCTGCGGTACTTAGCCAACGAGCACCATAGCGACTGGGTCAAGTTCCATCCTTGGGCGGAATTCTTATATCGCAATCACTCTAGTGAATCCTCCACCATGTCGCCATTTCACATAGTGTATGGACAGCGACACAAAATCTTGTTCCCAATGGCGCTCACATAGGGCAATCCTGCAGCCAATGCTCTGGTCAAGACTTTGTCCCAAGTCCGGGCGGTGACCAAGTCCTCCCTGGAGCAGTCCTCCATCTGTATGAAGAGGCATGCTGACAAGAGACGCAATGGTTCTCATTAGTTCCAGTCAGGAGACAAGGTATGGCTTTCTTCTAGATACGTCCGCCACAAGTTGCCATTTTAAAAGTTGGGTCCCTGCTTTATTAGTCCCTGCGAGGTGCTCCAGTGGATTAACGAGGTATCCTCCAAGCCAAAGCTCCCGGCTTCCTTACAAATTCCCAAATCATTCCATGTGTTCCTCCTTAAACCGTCATCCTGAGTCGTTACTACATGGATCCAGGTAACTCTCCTACTCCGGTCAGTGATGAAGACACCTTTGCGGTAAAAGCCATTCTCGTTGTGAAAAGGTTGCGAGGTTACACCTACTTCTTGATGAACTGGCAGGGGTTTAGCCCTGAGGAGAGGTCGATCTTGTGTATCCTAGATAGGTGGACCAAGCTGTTCTCCGCCATTATCTTGATTGTATCATGCCATCGGGTTACTGGTCTTCCTCTTCACCTTGTTCCTCCTATTCTTCAAACCATGATGTCCTTCTCCAGTGATTGCTCTCTTCATATGATGTGTCCAAAGTAGGCAAGTCATAGCTTGGTGATGTCTGGCTTGATTTGTTTGTTTTTGTTGAAATCCATGATATTGATAACATTCTTCCCAGGACCACATATGAAAGTTGTTGATTTTTCTCCTGTCTTATTCCTTCATTATCCAGGATTTGCATCCATATTACCACAGAAAAGACCAGACTATGTATGAGTTGTGTTTTCATCACCAGTGAAATATTCCTTGATTTGAGGACCTTGTCCAGTGACTTCATTGCCGATTTACACATAGCTATTCATAGCTATTCTCTTATTGACTTCTAGTGTCATTGCTACATCTTCAGTGATCATTGATCAGAGTAGTTTGAAGGCCTTTACAACTTCTAGTTCATCACCGCCCATCTCAAACGTGTCCTGGTCGTACCTGGCAGTAGTCAATATCTTTGTCTTCTTTGTACTAGCTCTGGATGTCACAAACAAGATAACCCATAAAGTTTATTTGAACCAAGAGAACACTTTTTAAATTTAGTAAATAACGAAATGTATCCTAGTCTTATAAATATAGTACATACATGTTAGATCTGTGACATAATATCACATAAATAAACCAAGATGTCATCAAGAGACAACCACATATTGCCCGCTTTTATCTCCGAATATGTCTAACAAATTTTTTAAAAACAGCCGAGGCATTACTGAACCCTAAAAGCATGACAACATATTTATAGTGACCCTCAACTGTGTTACCTGCAGTCTTCCACTAATCTTCTGTTATATGGATAAAGTTACACGCACCCCTGAGATTAAAGGTACCGTCACACTAAACAACTTACCAGCGATCCCAACAACGATACAACCTGATAGGGATCGCTGGTAAGTTGCTAGGAAGTTGCTGGTGAGAGGTCACACAGTCAGACGCTCCAGCGATCCCACCAGCAACCTGACCTGGCAGGGATCGCTGGAGCATCGCTACACGGGTTGCTGGTGAGCTGTCACCAGCAACCAGTGACCAGCCCCCAGTAACGCACTGAAGCGATCCTGCGCTTGGTAACTAAGGTAAATATCGGGTAACCAACCCGATATTTACCTTGGTTACCAGCGCACGCAGCTACACGTGCAGAGAGCAGGGAGCAGCGCACACCGCTTAGCGCTGGCTCCTTGCTCTCCTAGTTACAGCACACATCGGGTTAATTACCCGATGTGTGCTGCAGCTACATGTGCATAGAGCAGGAGCCGGCACTGACAGTGAGAGCGGCAGAGGCTGGTAACGAAGGTAAATATCGGGTAACCAAGGACAGGGCTTCTTGGTTACCCGCTGTTTACAATGGTTACCAGCGTCCGCAGAAGCCGGCTCCTGCTGCCTGCACATTTAGTTGTTGCTGTCTCGCTGTCACACACAGCGATCTTTGCTTCACAGCGGGAGAGTAACAACTAAAAAATGGCCCAGGACATTCAGCAACAACCAACGACCTCACAGCAGGGGCCAGGACATTCAGCAACAACCAGCGACCTCACAGCAGGGGCCAGGTTGTTGCTGGATGTCACACACAGCAACATCGCTAGCAACATCACTGCTACGTCACAAAAGTTGTTCGTTAGCAGCGATGTTGCTAGCAATGTTGCTTAGTGTGACAGGGCCTTTAGTTTGGTGACCACAGGTGAGATTACATATTGTACTTTTAGGCAAACAAGTGTTTAGTACCAGAACAATGGGACAATCAGAATCTCTTTGTGGGGTATTGTTTAGATTCGGACACAGAAAATTTACCAGCAAAGTTTCCAGATATATTGGATGTGGCTTAAGACAGAGTCACAGATAAAAACACACATGTGTTCTGACACTCTGGGGACTAGCGTAAAATATCTCCCTGGTGCCGGTCAATAACTGGGTTATGTTTATTTAACCAAAGCCCAAGACCACAGTGGCAGGCTGGTTCAATGATAAATGACACAGATTCCAAATGTAAATCTCCAACATGCAGGGACACCTCCTCAGTGATATACTTCACCGCACCCTTCGTGAAAGGTGCATAATCAATAGTAATGACTTTCCTAGGAA
This sequence comes from Anomaloglossus baeobatrachus, assembly GCF_048569485.1. Taxonomy (NCBI): domain Eukaryota; kingdom Metazoa; phylum Chordata; class Amphibia; order Anura; family Aromobatidae; genus Anomaloglossus; species Anomaloglossus baeobatrachus. The sequence continues at coordinate 128,684,836 of NC_134364.1, forward strand.
AACAATTTTACCAAGGGTAAGCCAAGATCCTTTGCCATCTTGGCATCAACAAAACTTTCTTCAGAACTATTATCAATAAAGGGTTCAAGTCTCACATTTTTCTAGATAAGATAAACAACCAGAGAGAGATAATTTAGCAAAACCATAGGGAAATACCTGTGTGCCTGGGTGGGCATCTCAGGTCCTACCCAAGGCACGGATGTCTTTCTGGCGGCAGTTGTCTTAGACAGTCATGCATCTGACCTCCAGACTATAAGGAGCAGAGAACCAATTACTCCAGCTGGACAGCACACACACCCATACTACCAGATTGGACAGCACTATAGTACCCTAATCTTAGTGGATGGGAAATGCCTGCGTCACCCAGAGCTTCTGATCCAGAGTCCGACATCTCCTCCATCACCAGCGCGACCCACACAGTGACAGAACCAGACATTACAAGATCAGGTCTCACCAGATATGTAACAGTATGCCATTTATAAAGCTGGTGTCACACTAAGCGACAGCGACAACGACGTCGCTGTTACGTCACCATTTTCGGTGACGTAACAGCGACCTTGTAAGTCGCTGTTATGATCGCTGCTTAGCTGTCAAACACAGCGACGCAGCAGCGATCATAACGTCGCTGTGCTACATGTGCAGAGAGCAGGGAGCCGCGCTTAGCGCTGGCTCCTTGCTCTCCTGCAGCACACATCGGGTTAATTAACCCGATGTGTGCTGCAGCTACATGTCACAGTTCAGAGAGCAGGGAGCCGCGCGCACTGCTTAGCGCTGGCTCCTTGCTCTCCTTGCTACAGTATACATCGTTTTAATTACCCGATGCATACTGCAGCCACATGTCACAGTGCAGGAGCCGGCGCTGGCAGCAAGAGCGGAGGCTGGTAACCAGCGTAAACATCGGGTAACCAGGGAAAGGTCTTCCCTTGGTTACCCGATGTTTACGCTGGTTACAGCTTACCGCAGCTGCCAGTGCCGGCTCCTGCTCGCTTCATTTCGTCGCTCTCTCGCTGTCACACACAGCGATGTGTGTGTCACAGCGGGAGAGTGACGACCAAAAATGAAGCTGGACATTCAGCAACGACCGGCGACCTCACAGCAGGGGCCAGGTCGTTGCTGAATGTCACACACAGCGACAGCGACGGGACGTCGCTGCAACGTCACAGAAAATGGTGACGTAGCAGCAACGTCGTTGTCGTTGTCGCTGTGTGTGACACCAGCTTAATAAGAGCGGCTTCCGGACACTTAAGGCAGGGTTTACTGTAATCAGGAACAGATAATGAAACTTCTTGATCAGGTATTTGCTGTTGATATAACCTGCTGGCAGAAGGAATCTTAAAGTTCATTTTAATCAAAATATTTTGGAATAGTAATAATTTCAAAAATTGGATGTTTAAAAAAAAATAAATGTTCCTCTGCTGCAATAATCTTATAAACGAGTCCCTGCTGTGTACTGTGCAATAGCCTATCTGAAAACAAACACCCCTGACCCAACCGATTCCTGTACAAACTTAGGTTCATAGCTGTTCAGTCCCTAGTCCTCTCCCTAACCACAGTGCTAGGAGAGGACAACTCAAACCTGGCTTCCTAATCAGCCGTCAAGTTTTCCTCATACCTCCTTAAGAATTGGCGGGAAAGGGGGACAGCACTATAATCCTGAATCAGGATAGAAAGGATTCCTTAGTGAGAAAACATAAACCACAAAAATAAATGGAAAAAGTGAAGTACTTCTGCTAAAAAGAAATGCCTCCTACTGCCTAGCTATGAAAAACAGAAAGGACTAGGATAGACAGAAGCAGCATAGAAAAATAACCTAGATGATCTCTGACTGACAGGAATCCAAGGCACTATGGCTGTGACGCCAAATCGGATCCACGAAGAATATCACCAGAAGGAAAGATCAGAAAGGGGAAGGTTTAAATAGCAGCACCCAAAAGGTGATAGGGAAGGCTGAATTAACAACTGAAAACATCTGCTGTCTGAAAAAGAATGAAACAAGGACAAGAGATAAAATGAACATGGACAGAAACAGAACCCACTGTGGCTCATTGGAGAAAGAAGAAGTCAATCACACAACACAGGCTTGCCCGATTTGAATCCCGAGACATGAAAGGAAGATAATCACATGGGAGCACACCAAGCTACATTAAAAAAAAGCAAAATGTGGAGCGCAAGAAAGTTCAGTGGTCCAAGGAGAAGGGTGGAGAGCCCAAATCCAGGACAGGAGTTTAACAGTACCTCCCTCCAAAAAAGTCCATAAGCTGCCAGCGGTGTAGAAACTACTGTACCTTTGAGAACCATGATTAAAGGTGAGGTTGATCCTCCAAGCCCAAGGTCCAGGTGGGTTCACGAGCAATGGTCATCAGTGCAGCAGGCAGGTAAAACAAAAGGTACTAGAAGATGCAGACAAATAAGAGATGTCCTGGAGACTGCAGAGAGGTAGCTGAGATACTGGAAACCGCAGGCAGGAATGAGACATCATGGAGACTGCAGACAGGTAGCTGAGATACTGGAAACCGCAGGCAGGAATGAGACATCATGGAGACTGCAGAGAGGTAGCTGAGATACTGGAAACCGCAGGCAGGAATGAGACATCATGGAGACTGCAGAGAGGTAGCTGAGATACTGGAAACTGCAGGCAGGAATGAGACATGGAGACTGCAGACAGGTAGCTGAGATGCGGGAAACCGCAGTCAGGTACTAAGCAGGTCATGTTGCAAACACAAATAAAGAGTCTTAACAGCAAGACACAAGGTGTGTGTCTTTGTAGGCCTTATATAAGTCTTAGTATTAAAACTTAAAACTGTATCTTGTGTAACAAGGTGGAGGGTATGTATCACAGAGGTGTAAATCTGGATGTCCGCTTTGGATCTTGCAGTGCCACAAGTCCTATTAGGGTGCTCCAGGGACAGGTTGTACAGATAGCTGGACAGACGGACGGGTCTGCCTATCCACATAACTCCACCCATGTATGTGTCTCGTGTCAAAATGGAGACTGTTTGACACATGGTCAGTGTGAGGAGGCTGTGTTATCTCCAGGAAGGAATCCACTGAGAGAGATGATTAGCTGGTCCTGACCAGGACTGTGTATAGAGGTTGTGAAGTCTCTGGAAGGAACTCAGTGAAGAAAGGAGGGTTTGCCTCTTCTGATCAGGGTCAGTGTACGAAAGTTTGTGATACCTCTGCAGGGTACCTCTGGAAATGGGCGAGTATACTGACTGGGGTCAGTGAGTGGAGGCTGAGATAGCTCCACTGGAATACTTGTATGGAGAAGTGGTAACCGAACCTGTGCGGGGTAAAGGGAGTTAAACGGGCTGTGTAACCATGCTGTGTGCCTTTAAGCCAGAAGAGGATTTGTATGTTACCAGATGTGCGGTTATTGTGTTGCTTTAATAAACCCACTGGACTTTTAAATGGAAAGCGCTTCTGTCTACCTCAGTGAGCAAGCAAAGTGAGTAATCCCATCCCACTTGCTAAAAAGACTCTAAAAGGGGCTTTACACGCTACGACATCGCTAATGCGAACTCGTTGGGGTCACGGAATTGGTGACGCACATCCGGCCGCATTAACGATGCGGTTGCGTGTGACACCTATGAGCGATTTTTGCATCGTCGCAAAAACGTGCAAAATCGCTCATCGGTGACATGGGGGTCCATTCTCAAAAATCGTTACTGCAGCAGTAACGAAGTTGTTCCTCGTTCCTGCGGCAGCACACATCGCTCCGTGTGACACCGCAGGAACGAGGAACCTCTCCTTACCTGCCTCCCGGCCGCTATGCGGAAGGAAGGAGGTGGGCGGGATGTTACGTCCCGCTCAGCTCCGCCCCTCCGCTTCTATTGGGCGGCGGTTCAGTGACGCAGCTGTGACGTCGCTGTGACGCTGAACGAACCGCCCCCTTAGAAAGGAGGCGGTTTGCCGGTCACAGCGACGTCGCCGGACAGGTAAGTAGTGTGACGGGTCTGGGCGATGTTGTGCGGCACGGACAGCGATTTGCCCATGTCGCACAACAGATGGGGGCGGGTACCCACGCTAGCGATATCGCTACCGATATCGCAGCGTGTAAAGCGGCCTTTAGTTTGTCTGTGCACCTCGACCTGCTCAGTACCTGTCTGTGGTTTCCAGTATCTCAGCTATCTGTCAGGACATCTCCTGCCTGGAGTTTCAAATATCTTGGCTACTTTTCTGTGGTCTTCAGGATGTCTCCTGCTTGCGGTTTGCAGTATTTTCACTATGTCTGCCTTCTCCAGGACATCTCCTGCTCCTGCGATTTCTATAATTTCTGCTACTTGTTTTTGGCTTCTAGAACGTCTCCTCTGCCTGCGGCTTCTAGCACCTCTGCTACCGGTCTCCCTTGTGCTTCGTCTGCCATGTGCCCACCCAAACCTTGGAAGATCCACCTCAGCTAGAGAGCACCTAACAGCCTTTCGACCAGATACACTTCAATGTGTCTACAGAATGTTTTTTTACCTCCTAAGTACCTATCACAGTGGATAAAATTGAACCAAAACAAGAATGTAATCTAATATTATGGAAAAAAGTTTTAAACAGATTCTCAATATTGATTATTAATAGCAAATTCAGCTAAGGTGAGATCTTCCACCTAGTCATACTGATTATCAGACATAACACCGAACATACTGCTCAAGTGTTAGATTAGTGCATTCAGTCTGACCATTGGTCTCAGGTGGGTCGCCAGAAGAAAAAAAATAAATCTCAATACTCATCATTTTAACAGAATGTCGGAAACTTTATTTTACAGAATACCATGAAAACACAATATGTGTCTCAAGAATAACTTACTTAAGATTTGAGAATTAGGCAACCCAAAATGATAGTGTACTGAATCGGTCAACTACAATCTGGATAACAGTCTCCAATTCTGAGGGTGGGAAATCAGTGATGACGCGGTGGGTCCAAGGACTCGTAGGGGCTGGAGAGACCTAGTGGGACAGGTTTGGGACATCTTGGCTTGAGCACAAGTTTCACAAGTGAGTACGAATTCCCTATAGTCCCCAACGATGGTTGGCCACCAAAAATTCTTGGCTATCAGATAGATAGTATTGTCCATGCCAGGGTGATCTGCAAGCACAGAATCATGAAGCTTTTGAAAAATACATAGGCGAAATTAGAAAGGAACAAATACTTTTTTGGTAGGAGTATGTCAGGGGATAGGTTTTGGGATCTAAGGGTCTCTTCTGCAAGATCTAGGGATCAGAAGACACAACTATAAAATGGTGTCTTTATATTTTGCATATTTGCACCTTGGAGGAAGTGGCGCCTTTCCTTGCAGCCTACTTAATTGCCAACAATTCATGATTACCGATGTCGTAATTTCTCCTGACAGATTGAGTAAGAGATGGTGTAACTTGCGATAACACTGGTACAACTCCAACTTCGGCAGTTTTGACAGCCACAATAAAAGAACACTCTAATTCGAGTGGAATGAATTCCGGTCAGACAAGAAAAAAAAACCAAGTTATTATAATTAAATGAAGGGTAAGACTGCCTCAGGCTTCCAATTAAACACTTCTGCCCCATGTTTAGCAAATAAGGAATTATTTATGAGTCTTTAGCGCACCATGTGTGCATGTCGGATATGTTACTCAATATCAGGTGAATCAGCCAAGATGTCATCCAAGTAGAAAAACCCATATTTACCACTTATATCTCTTAATATGTCATCAACTAAATTTTGAAAAACATTTGCCACAATAAAGGGCCCAAAAATCATCACCAGACACTCATACTGACCCTCAGGTGTGTTAAATGCAGTCTTCCATTATCTTCTTTTCTTACACTGATGAGCTTTTATGCAGCTATGAGACTAAAGCGGGCTTTACACGCTACGACATCGCTAATGCGGAGTCGTTGGGGTCACGGAATTCGTGACGCACATCCGGCCGCATTAGCGATGCCGTTGCGTGTGACATCGATTAGCGATTTTGCATCGTTGCAAAACAGTGAAAAATCGCTAATCGGCGACACGGGGGTCCATTCCCAATTATCGTTACTTCAGCAGTAACGAGGTTGTTCCTCGTTCCTGCGGCAGCACACATCGCTGCGTGTGACGCCGCAGGAGCGAGGAAGCTCTCCCTACCTGCCTCCCGGCCGCTATGCGGAAGGAAGGAGGTGGGCGGGATGTTACGTCCCGCTCATCTCCGCCCCTCCGCTGCGATTGGGCGGCGGTTCAGTGACGTTTCAGTGACGCCGCATGGACCGCCCCCTTAGAAAGGAGGCGGTTCGCCCGTCACAGCGACGTCGCCGGACAGGTAAGTATGTGTGACGGCTCTGGGCGATGTTGTGCGGCACGGGCAGCGATATGCCCGTGTCGCGCAACAGATGGGGGCGGGTACCCACACTAGCGATATCGGGACCGATATCGCATTTTGTAAAGTAGCCTTTAGTTTAGTGAAGCAATGTGCCCCAAACCAGCTGGTTGTAGAGATCAGGGATGAGTGACAAAAGATACTGCTTCTTTACAGAAAATTTGTTAAGTTTCTGATAGTCAATACATAATTTGTGAGCACCAGGTTTATCTACTGGCAGGGCCGTATTTGCGACTAGGCACCCGTGGTCCTGTGCCTGGGGCGACGTGTTGCGGGGGGCGGCTGCTTTCTGGCAGCAAAAAAAAAATATTATTTTTACATCCTCTCCCCCTCTGTTAGAAAGTCTAACAAATCCGCTGTGTTTTTGGAGGTGGGAGGCGTACCTCTATTTATTTGTATGCGCGTTCCAGTGCCCACGCCTTGCGAGTCAGGGAATATCCAAAATGAACGCTAGATAGGGCTCTTAATTATCTGGATAGGGTAGATAGGAGGAAATTATTAATGAATAAAATATGTGATAAATCCAAATATATCAAAATGGAGGATTATTCTGCACCTATTACTTTCTCCACAACTTTTAGCCCACAATATGATAGTATAATTCGGATTATCAAGAAATATGTGCCTATTTTGAACCAGAATGTAAAATTAGCAAACACATTCAAATCTAATTCTGTGCGTTTTGTATCTTGCTACAACCCTTGGCAACATATTGTGTCCCAGTTATCATATTCAAAATGTGGTTAGATCTAATAGCACATGGCTCACATTTAGAGTTTTGTTTTTTTTTTAGATGTGGCCACTTTCCCTGTAAGGTGTGTCAATATGTTGCTATGGGTGATACCTTTTTTCCTTTTCTACTGGGTTGCAATATCAGTTGAAGAGACATATGAATTGTAACAGTGAAGGCGTTATTTCTTATTAACTGTACTCTATGCTGCAAGCAATATGTCGGCTGTACAGTCGGACCGCTGAAGAACCGCCTCATACGACACGTTTTGGATACGGCCAAGACATACTTATGCGGTTCTTCAGCGGTTTCTAAGCATTTTTCCTTGCAACATGGAGGGGATCTTTTAAGTCTTAAATTCAGAGCTATTGAAAAGGTTAGTAGTCGGATAGAGGAGGAGATTTTCAAAGAAAAATCTTTAACTGTGAATCCTTTTGGATTTTTCAACTTGATACAACGGTTCAACAGGGGCTGAATATCCACCAAGACTTAATTGTTCAATATAATTAATTTTGTATAAAATAGTAATGTTGTTTCATGTGTATATGTTATTATATTCCTTATGTATTGTTACTATTTTATTATACTGTGTGTATTTGTGTATGAGTGATTTTCCCTGTGTACAGGTGTACTTGTAAGGTGTATAAGGGAGCCAATTTGGGCTCCAACAGGTAACCTGTTGCATGATGGGATATAGCAGACAATTTAGAGGTATTGCCAATCACTGTTAGTAACCATGAATAAGACTTAAGGCTGCTTTACACGCAGCGACATTGCTAGCGATGTCGCTCGTGAAAGCAGCCTCCCCCGTCGTTTGTGCGTCACGGGCAAATCGCTGCCCGTGGCGTACAAAATCGCTAGTACCCGTCACACGGACTTACCTGCCTAGCGACGTCGCTGTGGCCGGCGAACCACCTCTTTTCTAAGGGGGAGGTTCGTGCGGCGTCACAGCAACGTCACACGGCAGGCGTCCAATAGAAGCGGAGGGGCGGAGAGCAGCCGCATGAAAGTCACGCCCACCTCATTGCCGGAGGACGCAGGTACGGTATTGTTCGTCATTCCTGCGGTGTCACACGTAGCGATGTGTGCTGCCTCAGGAACGACGAACAACCTGTGTCCTGCACCAGCAACGATTTTTTGAAAATGAACGACGTGTGAACGATCAACGATTAGGTGAGTATTTTTGATCGTTAACACTCGCTCATAGGTGTCACACGCAACGACGTCGCTAACGACGCCGGATGTGCGTCACGAATTCTGTGACCCCGACGACATATCGATAGCAATATCGTTGCGTGTAAAGCCCCCTTTAGGGTATCTTTCTTGTCAAAATGCGTTGGATCATATATCTTGTTTTGTGTTGGATACCATCTATTATGGTCTTTTAAAGAAGAAATAAATGGTGTTTTTATTTATTCCTGCCTGAGATCCGCTGGATTTGTTTTTCGCTTTGGATTCTATTTATTCCCCACCTGGGATTTCCATGCGGACTATGTGGTACACTCCTGACTGGGACTAGGGTGAGCTGGCTTTTTGTCAATGATGTGTTGGCATTATTTTGCAATGTATATTAGTATTATTGGTCTAGGTATGGTGGGTGTTATTCAGTAACACTATATCATATGTGTTATTCGGTAATTGTATGTGTCACGCTGTACAAAGGGCTAGTAAGAAGTGAGTACAGCGTAATCCCCACTAGGTGGCAGCAGAGTAGTGAAGGAGAGTCAAAGTTACACTGTAACAGAAAGGCAGCTAAAGTACAGCAGAGTAACTCAAGCAGGCAGCTAACAGGCGAACCACCAGGGGGCAATAGAGTAGTCATACAGGCAGGGTCTAGCCAGGACATCAAGTCACTGCAGAGGGAGGATCAAAATCAGGTCAGAAAACACAACCGAGTCAGAAGTCGGGAGATTAGGGATGCAGAGGGAAACACAAACAACAGACTGGAGCGGGAAGTCAGACACTGGGACAGATGGACAAACGGGAGAGGGTACAGGTCAGGGCACGACAACAAAGAGTCAGATAAACCAGGAAATCTCACCAGAGCCAGTCACAGGCTGCAGAGCAAAACTATAACCAGCACTGGAATGCAGTTTCAGAGACCAGATATAGTGTCTCCTGAAACCAGAATGAGGCTTATGGGAGTTAACCCTGACATGACCAGGCCGAGTCTGTGAAACTCTGGAGCGGAGAATACCGGTCCTGGATCATGACAGTATGACTATTTTGTTAATGCGTTACTAAAAAGAAATGTAGATGATTATAAATTTGTATTATTTAAATGGCGGCAGTAAATGTATCACTAATTACTGTGAGGCACTTTGGTAGGACTATTTTTTTTAGTACGGTTTACTCTGGAGTTCTTTGATTTGTTTGCTGTGGCTGATTCCACTGTTTGCAGGCGCTGCGGTGCCCAACGAGCGTCAGGAGTCACACACAGTCACAAAACGGAGCACAGCACTGCCTAGACTGGTCTTCTGCAGATGGACTGGTATATGTATAGCCTGGCTAGGATGAATATTAATTCATAATGTGTATATTCACCCCCCAATAACTTGTATGCCCCTAGTAACTTGTATGCTGCCCCCAGTAACTTGTATGTTCCCCCCAGTAACATATATTGTTTATTATTTTAATATTTAATTGTATTTTTTTTTATTGGGGGGGGGCATTCAGACTTTTGCTATGGGCCCCATGATTTCAATAATGTACGCCCCCTGCCTTAGGGGGGGACTATAACCTGTGATCGTCTTAATCGCTGGTGCTTTATACAGCAATGCCATTGCATTGCCTTGTAGACCTCCATCCTCCTGTACCTGTCTGTGCCTTGTATTGTTTGATTATTGTACTTGTCCCTATTTTGTATACCCCTTTCACATGTAACGCGCCATGGAATAAATAATAATAGTTGCTGCATACAGAATAAATCACAGTCTCCTCCAATACCAGGCCAGAGGCAGGGTTTCAAAGGAGATCTGCTATGACAAGCACAGAGGACTTCACCACATCCCCTGCTGTTACAGCTACCCACTGGTGAACCACAATCACGTCACAAGAGCTGAAAATGGGGTGCCTTCATTCTGGTGCATGTTAAGTCCTGCTGTCAGAAGGATTTTAAAGGTTAATTAAGGTTGGTACTCCACTCTACCCACGATTTTTAGCGGCAGTTCTTGGCTGTAATACACAGCCATTACCTGTCGGCCCGCTCCATACACCAGTTTCCGATATGTGCCGTACATGTACAGTGGATTTTGTGATGGGATCATCTAGACCCCTCACCCCTCCTTTCCGGTGAGGTAAGGGGGATGACGGCGAATGATATACAAAGGACAACTACAGTTTTGGAACATTCTACTTTAGATCATATTTTCCAACAGTAACCTCCCAGTGGAATAATATGACCACTCTTTTTCCAAACAAATTTTTACCATGCTAGACACGACTATGATATATCCATAATTTGGGGTAAGATTCTGTGGGTTGCTAGCTGTGAACCAAATTGCACCCAACGACATATGAAGTATTAAGCCTGTACTCCTTTGCACTTGTGGATTTTACCGTAATCATTTATGTAATAAACTAGGAATTTTTTTATTTTCACTATGCTAGACTAACATTGTACTTTTTGGATGGCAGCCGAGACCGAGCAGGGAATGCCAAATAGTTTGAGCCTGTTCTAATTCTCCATGTTTTCTATACAAAGATATGTTCCTACCTGTGCACACTGCATCCAGAACAATCATACAGCGAGCAAATGGTCATACAAACAAAAAATAAATATTAAAATACATCTATATCCCGAGTACTTCACCTATAAGAGTCTATTACATTAAGTCACACACGGACTGTAAAATAATGAGGACACATCTTATATCCCAGTCGCTTTATTGACACAAGGAACAAATAAAGGCACAGTTCGCCGCCCGGGCCATCGCCACACAATGTGGACATCACTACTTCTTAGGTTTGATATCTCTCTTAACCTGCTTGCTGAGCTCGCCCACCAGTCTCCAAAACTCGTTAAACTTCAGCTCATTGTCCTGGTTAATATCCAGTTCCTTCATCTTTTCCTCTAAGGAGACATCCTTTAAAAAAAAAAAAAAGTAAATTTTACGTGAAATCTTGCTCAAGACATCTCCACACACAACGGCAGCCGATGCAGAGGATGGAGCCCAATATTAAGAATGTTGGATTTCTATAGTCTGGTCCCATGGTCTTGGCCATTAATGTATCAGGATTCCCACCGGCTAGTGACCGCTGCATACTAACTAAACAAGTATGTCACTGATTTGCTGGACATTACATTTAGGCTCAGACTTACCTTCATCAGGTGCGGCAGCTCATCATGAGAAAGTTTGATGAATTCATTGACACTCAGAGTTCCTTTCTTGCCCTCCTCTCCGGCGTGGTCAAAAAAACATTTCACTATTGTTACAATGGCATGTTCCAGTTCAGTCTGTGAAGATGCCATCTTATGCTGTGGTGTTAACAAGCCTGGCACCAAAAGGAAAGAGCGTTGTAAATAGAGGGGCACAGGTAATAATAGCCAGAAGCCAAGAAATTGCAAAAAATAAAGGATGCAGGGACAGCGAGAAAGGGGCGCAGCAGAGCGCACAGGCAGAAGACATTACCAGCTCACACCCGTGTTCTGCGCTGACTGATCACTCACACAGATGTAGCTGTATACCAGTCCCACCACATTTCCAAGTCCTGGCACCAGAACAGTCCCCCAGTGTACTGCCGAGAGGAGTGACCCTCGCCGCCCACCTCACAAAGCCAACACTTATTAACTCTTCTGTAAGTAGCAAGCAAGGCACACATCAGCCAACTTCCAGTATGGCATCATTCATGCCATGTGGTGTAAACTGTGCACCCCACCACCATCTGAGCCAATCAGATCCCTGTAAAAGATCTTGTACACAGCAGACCCCAATTTGGTGGCATCTTAAATGCTTGACATATAATACAGACAGTCACCGAATAATTCTGAACATCATGTAAGGAATGTGTAGACCATGGGAGAGTCGCCAACAACCGGTCTAACCGCAGACCTGTTCCATCCTTTTATGTGTTTCACAAGACCTCCTTCAGACATCTATTTTTCCATATACATGTGCTTTGTTTTTCAAATAGAGCACATACCAGTTATAGTCTGTGACTTTTTGCATCCAGTTAGTTACAGACAAAAAAAAACAAAAAACAAAAAAAAAAACCACCCCAAAATGTCCATTTTGACCCGCGTTACGGATAAATATTTGTATTACAAAAGAAAAAAAAAAAATAATATTGACTGCACACAATGCCATCTGTGTGCCGTCCTTTATTGTTATTGCAATGGGTAGGAGAAGCTTTACCATTTTTATTTTTTTAATATGAGAAAATCACTTCTCAAATGTAACTATGTAAAAAAATTTGGATAGTAAAAACAAACACTTGTAAAAAAAACCCAAAAAAACTAAATGAAAATCAGATCCAAAACACTGATCAAAATCAGAGCAGATCATTGACGTCTGAATGAGGCCTAAAGCAACATCCGAATCCTTGATACTAGTCTGACTCAGACACCACAGGAAGCAATATATATATAAGCCTTAGGCTATGTGCCTACGGGCGCTCGTACCTGCAGATGTATCCGCAGGTACGAGCGCATGTTTCCCGCAGCTGCCCGCCGACGTCCGCAGCTGTTTTTAGCTGCTAGATTACAGCGGAATAGCTGCGGGAAATATGCGGACATTCATGCGGCTTACCTGCGGACGTCCCGACCTCTTATCTCCATAGCGGAGGGCCGGGACATCCGCAGGTAATTCCGCATGAATAATTGACATGCAATTATACATGCGGATGCCTACATCCGCAGCATGTTCGGCAGCCGCACTTTCCGCAGCGTGGACACAGCACTCCCCATGTCCCATAGGATAACATGGGGAGTGACTACATGCTAAAACCTGCGGATTTATCTGGAAAATCCAGAAAAATCCGCGGCAAAATCCGCAGAAACAAGGCCCCGTGGGCACATAGCCTAAGGCTGGAATCACACTTGTGAGTGTAAAATCAGTCGGATTTTCATGCCAGAAAGTCGGTCGATTTATGTTCGCATTTCATCAGTGTGCTGTCAGTGTGCTGTCAGTGTTTACCCTCAGCAGCTGCTATTCATGTACTGTTATGTACAGGAGCATTTACAGTGTTCTCTGCTACATGCGTGAAATGTATTGAGAAAAACGCATGTCACTAGTATAGTCCGTGTGCCGTCTGTGTGACATCCTTTTTTTTTCACGTACCCATAGACTTTCATTGAAGAGACTCGTGCGAGAAACTCACCAAAGCGCAGAATGCTGTGATTTTTTTTTATCAGTCCGACTTGGACTGAGAAAAAAATAACAGCAGATGGGAGCTGCCTCATTGATTAACATGTGTCCGAGTGCAATGCGAGAATTTCTCGCATTGCACTCGTGCGAGTTAATCGCAAGTGTGAAGCCGGCCTAAAGGGTGCTTTACACGCTGCGACATAGCTAACGATATATTGTCGGGGTCACGTCGTTAGTGACGCACTTCTGGCGCCGTTAGCGACATCGCAGCGTGTGACACCAAGGAGCGACGATCAATGAGCGCAAAAACGTGAACAAATGTTGCTCGTTGACACGTTGCTCCTTTCTCAAATATCGTTGCTGCTGCAGGTACGATGTGGTTCGTCGTTCCTGCGGCAGCACACATCGCTGTGTGTGACACCGCAGGAGTGAGGAAGATCTCCTTACCTGCATCCACCAGCAATGCGGAAGGAAGGAGGTGGGCGGGATGTTATGTCCCGCTCATCTCCGCCCCTCCTCTGCTATTGGACGGCTGCCGTGTGACATCGCACAAACCGCCCCCTTAGAAAGGAGGCAGATCGCCGGCCAGAGCGACGTCACAGGGAAGGTAAGTATGTGTGACGGGGGTAAGTGATGTTGTGTGCTACGGGCAGCGATTTGCCCATGACGCACAACCGACGGTGGCGGGTACGCTCGCTAGCGATATCGGTACCGATATTGCAGTGTGTAAAGTACCCTTTAGGCCATGTGCCCACAGGAGATCGTACCTGCGGACCTTTCTGCAGGTATTTCCGCAGGTTCACGCAGCAGCTCCCCGGAATCCGCAGCTATCCATTGTTGCGGTATTTCTGCGGAATTGTTGTGGTAAACCTGTGGAAAAAGTGCAGATTTCATGCGGAATTCCTGCCCTGTATCTCCATAGTAGAGGAGCGGGAATTCCGCAGATAATTCCGCATGAATAATTGACATACAGTTACGTGCGGCTGTGGGAAATCTGCAGCATTTTCTGCAGCCGCAAATACTGCAGCATTGATACAGCACTCCCCAAATCTCATAGGATAACATGGGGAGTGTCTGTATTTGCGTTAACTCGCGGATTTATCTGAAAAATCTAGAAAATCCGCAAGTTTTCCGCAGCAAAATCCGCAGTTCCTTTCTTCCGTGGGCACATGGCCTGTGAGCTTGGGTCTGCAATCCTATCAAATGCTTGAGATATTGAGAAGCAGGAAAACGCTTCACTTTGTGAATATGCTGAAAGATGTGGATTTCCCCAGAGGTTTTGAGCAGAATTATTATCCCCCCCACCCTGCAGCCATGTGCTGAATCACCATACATAGTGCAGCCTGCGAATGACCTGCACATAGACACCTCTGACCAGTGAGGACAGCGCAGGGTCATGCACATAAGGGAAGCAGAGGGTTAGTACATTGCAGAAGGGTACGTGCAATCATTTCTTACTACTCACACTGTATATACACCTTTAAGACATTCCTATCCTCGGGATAACAGGAAGTTTGAGAAGCCTGTGGCAGAAGGAGGAGGTGCAGACTGTGACAGCAGCTATAGGGGAGTTTCCTGCCGTCGGTTGTAGGGCGGTGCAGCGGCAGCAGAGGGCAGCACTGAGCCTTCAGCACATCATTTATTAATGCCGGGACATGAGACGATATCTTAATAATTTACCATTCAGAGACAATGGTGCCGTCAGTGGGTGCACGTTACAAGCTACAAATTAGTGGCACAAGCAGGACAACACTCACAAGCACAGGCCTGAAGAGCTAATAACCTCCTAATTAGCATACAGGTAAACCAGGTAATGAAACTCTGGACACAGCAGCTCACACTCTAAATCCAACCAGCGCACAATATAATATTAAATCTTTATTTCTATAGCGCCAACATTACAATCCACACGAGGAGACGCCAAACCAATGGTAATCAAGGTATATAACTGCATCATGGCTGTACAGTAGTGGTATAGCCCGCCTTCCAAGAGTATAACAGAACAGTAACATCTACGCGTATGTAAACGAAAATATTAATAAAAACATAGACCAATTATGGAGCTGGAAATGAAGACGGTGGCGAGCTGTAATCAGATCTACAACGTGACAATAGATTCAGAGATCAATGTCACCGACCGAGGGTGATGGATGAGCCGATGATATTGTGACGGGGTGTACAGCAGAGCAAGGAGAGACAACAGGCCGAGGATGATCCAACAGGTTTACTAACAGGAATACAAGAACAGCACACGATAAGTCCACGTAAAACAGATTCGGGGGCCCTTCCCGACAATCCTCGGACCGGATTACAAAGCAATCGTCCTTACAGTAGTCCAAAGAGTTCCACACAATCCCACGGGCCGCCACACAGGCCTAGCTCCGTCCGTGTCCACAGCCACACAGGCTGGAGCTCCTGCTCCCTTCAAGTTTCAGCTCACTCTGAAGTTACAAAAAGGGAAATGCATTGTCTGTGCTCCTTGACCAGCCCACCATGTTCAGGGGGTGGGGGGTCACACATCCTATCATCAATGGTTTGGTCCATCACAGGGCTCCGATATGTCTGCCAGCCACAGTAGATGAAGGGATCCCCTGCTGTGCAGAACAATGACTATTCCTTCACTGGCCAATTCAATTACAGATTAGATACACAACTCTGGAAAGAAGAGGACAGGCTATTTACATAATCACATTAGATGCCAAGACTACAATTGTATGAGAGAGACACATTGAGACCAGTAGCTCCCCCAAGGAAATACATGAATTACAACTAATACAACCAGGGAAATATGCATATCATGACATAGTATCACAGCATATACAGTGAGAGGGTAAATTACATCTTCACAATCCCTCCCCCTCCCAACTTGTGTACGTACTAGGGACCTCTACAGGTCACTGGTTAAGTACACACAGGCAGAGCGTTACTTACATGTGGCTTCATGCAGCCACGAATTGGCATCGTAGCTCTCCCACATCATTGCCCAGGAGAACAGCTGCAGGCAGACCACCCATCACCCCAACCACGCATCGCCTGACCCCAAAACCAAAGTTCAGATCCACAGTGGCTGTGGGAATAGTCCTCCATTGTCCACCAGCCAGTTCAATAACAATCCCAGGTCCTCTATGGATTGCCTCAGGCCGAACCACTCGGGGATCAGCCAGTGTGAGGAAAGCACCCGAGTCACAGAATCCAACAAGTCTCTGTCCATCCAGCACAACCTCCTGCAAGTGCTTACCTCGATGAGCAGAAGTCGTCATAACTGCGGGTCGCACCCCGTAAACTCCTGGTGGTGCAACATGGGCTGAGTCACTAGGCCAGTCCTCACATAGCGGTGCCACATCTTCCTCCATGGCGCTGGGCTGTAAATAATTAACAATCCGATTGGGCGCAGCATCAGTCTTCATTTGAACAGCTGGGCAGGAGACTTGCCGATGCCCTGGCTGTCCACATTGATAGCATCTGAGCTGGGTCTCCCTCCATCCAAGGCGTCCTCTTGGGTAAGGGGTAGGGGAACTTGGAGGCCGGCTCCCACCTGAAGGTGCTGTAGGGGTTTGAGGATGATTCCTCCATGGCCTGGCTGGGCATGAGGCCTGCAAATGCCCGGGATGCCTACAAACATAACACCAGCGCTCTGTTACTTCCTCTCCCCGGCGTATTCCAGAAAGTGCAGTAGAAGCAACTGGAGGCACATTAACACGGGTATCAACATGTGGTGGCTTAGAGGAACGGGGAACAATGGGGACAGAATAACTGGGGGCATCCGGTGTTGTGGAGCTGTTAGGCGTCTCTCCATCCTCCAACAGAACCCTCCACTGAGGCTTGATGGTGAGCACCTCATCAGCGAGAGCAGCAGCTTCCTCCACTGTCGCTGGTTTTCTCTCACGCACCCATTCCCGGATCTCAGCGGGGCACTGGGCAAAGAATTGTTCTTTTAGGATGACCTGCAGGAAGGTCTCCCAAGATAAGGCCTCCTCTGCCTCCAGCCAGCGATTACATATTTGTTTGAGTCTATGAGCATATATCTTAAAAGACACTTCCCCATCACAGGCTAAAGCACGGAACTGAGTCCTGTAAGTGTCTGGCGTTACAGCATAATGTTCTAGAATAGTCTGTTTAATCTCCGCATACTCACAGTTCCACCGAGGGTCCATAGCTCTATAGGCTGCAGCAGCTCCCCCCTCTAGGAGCCCAACCAGATGCCGGACACGCTCCCTGTCCGGGACTTCCATTAATCGACACTGATGCTCAAAGTCCTGGAAGAAGCCCTCAATGTCGCCTGCAGCCTCATTGAACGGCTTAAAGTCTTTGCGGGACACCCTGGGAAGTTCCCTCATGATGGGTGCTGGGGTTACAGTCTGTCTGGAACCTCTCGCGGCTTCCACAGCGAGCTGCTTATCCAGCAATGCCATCTCCTCCATCCTGCGCTCCTTCTCTTCAGCTCCACGCATGGCCTCCCTCTTATCTTCTATGGTGGCCTCATCTCCAAGCAGTGCCATCTTTTCCTTGTACCACACAACCCATTGACTTTTTTGGGTATTCACCTCCGGCTCCCGTCTTTGCTCCCCTTGCTGTGGAAATTGTTCCTCGGTGCCATCTTGCAGGCAAGCGTGTTCCAATGCCTCAATTAGTTGCTCCTTAGGAGAGTCCTTTGTAGCCGACACCTAATTCACGGGCCTTTGTTTGTAGACTCGCCACAGTCCAGTTCCTGTATCCTGAGGTTCTGGTTTCAGACGTCGATTGGCTGTTGTCCTCCATTTCTTCTGCTCTGATCCCGCCGCTGCCACCAGTTTGTGACGGGGTGTACAGCAGAGCAAGGAGAGACAACAGGCCGAGGATGATCCAACAGGTTTACTAACAGGAATACAAGAACAGCACACGATAAGTCCACGTAAAACAGATTCGGGGGCCCTTCCCGACAATCCTCGGACCGGATTACAAAGCAATCGTCCTTACAGTAGTCCAAAGAGTTCCACACAATCCCACGGGCCGCCACACAGGCCTAGCTCCGTCCGTGTCCACAGCCACACAGGCTGGAGCTCCTGCTCCCTTCAAGTTTCAGCTCACTCTGAAGTTACAAAAAGGGAAATGCATTGTCTGTGCTCCTTGACCAGCCCACCATGTTCAGGGGGTGGGGGTCACACATCCTATCATCAATGGTTTGGTCCATCACAGGGCTCCAATATGTCTGCCAGCCACAGTAGATGAAGGGATCCCCTGCTGTGCAGAACAATGACTATTCCTTCACTGGCCAATTCAATTACAGATTAGATACACAACTCTGGAAAGAAGAGGACAGGCTATTTACATAATCACATTAGATGCCAAGACTACAATTGTATGAGAGAGACACATTGAGACCAGTAGCTCCCCCAAGGAAATACATGAATTACAACTAATACAACCAGGGAAATATGCATATCATGACATAGTATCACAGCATATACAGTGAGAGGGTAAATTACATCTTCACAGATATCTCTACACACAGCCCAGGTATTAGATACAGCAGCTCAGCAGACAATGTCACACATAGTGGGTTTAGATGCATCAGCTTGCCATGCAGTATCACACAAGAGGCTTACAAAGTAAATAGGTCCAGAAATATTT
This sequence comes from Anomaloglossus baeobatrachus, assembly GCF_048569485.1. Taxonomy (NCBI): domain Eukaryota; kingdom Metazoa; phylum Chordata; class Amphibia; order Anura; family Aromobatidae; genus Anomaloglossus; species Anomaloglossus baeobatrachus. Next base: position 128,703,804 of record NC_134364.1, read on the forward strand.
GGACAGTGACACAAGTTTTGTCATTTCAGCTCTTTTCCAAAACAAAATGCAAAATTCAGAAACAATCAATATGGGCTTCACGAGCCGACTCTCAGCTTTAATTTGAGGGAATTCACATCCTAATTGGAGGAAGGGTTGGGGATTACAGCTCTTTAATATTTAGCTGCCTCTTTTTCAAGAGACCAAAAGTAATTAGACAAGTATCTCAAAAGCTCTTTAATGGGCTGCGAGGGGTATTCCCTAGGTAATGCATAATCAGTAATAGGTCTGGAGCTGATTCCAGGTGTGGTACATGCATTTGAAAGCTGTTATTACGAGGGGCTTCTGATAAGTCTTTGGCTTTACCCAGAAAGAAACGAGCTAGGATGATGAAACTTTCCATATTTCTTCCACACACTCTCCACTGATGACAACACACTTCTTATATTGGTATTCCATGTTCTGTAAGCCTAGCAAAAAGAAGGATTTTGGTTGTGCCTCAAACCAGGCATTTATAGCAGCCATGGCATCAGAAATGGTGTGAAATGTGGTACCCTGAGGTGTTTCTTCATGTTTGGAAACACATGATAGTCGGAGGGAGTTAGATCTGGTGAACAAGGTGGGTGGTCACCAGCTGAAGCCCGGCTCTGCCAGTTTTTCCGTGGTCACTTGTGCAGTGTGAGCGGAGGCGTTGTCTTGCAGGAACAAGATTCCTTTGGACAGCTTGCCGCACCTTTTGGCCTTCACAGCTGCCTTCAATTGGTCCAAAACTTCAATTTATCACCTTGCATTGATGGTGGAACCCTTTTCAATGTAGTCCACTAGCAGCATACCCTCCTTATCCCAGAACACAGACGCCATCACCTTGGTGGCTGATTTTTGCACCCTGAACTTCTTTGGACAAGGAGAACCACTGTACCTCTACTCTTTTGACTGCTCCTTGTTTTCAGGGTCGTACAAATAAATCCAGGTCTCATCCCTAGTGACCGGTCGATCCAGGAAGTTCTTCTCAGTCCGGAAAGGCTGACAAATGGAGCGGGAAGTTGTCACTCGCTGCTTCTCTGATCTGTGGTCAGACATTTGGGACCCACTTTGTAGATCGCTTCCTCATTTCCAAATGTTCATGGATAATGACACAAACACGTTCACGGGAAATCCCCATGACGTCTGCTATTGCTTTAGCTGAAATTCGTGGATTTTCCAGTATCAGGTTGTGCACAGCATCGACAATCTTCTCAACAACAAGAACCACTCTCAGGAGTCTAGGACGTTCCTCATCATTGGGGCTGAAGTGGCCCGATTTACATTTGGCGACCCAGTTCTTACCTGTGGAATATGAAGGGCACTGATCCCCCAATGTCTGCTACATATCACCATGAATATCCTTCACAGACTTTCCTTGCAGAAACAAGAATTTTATCCCTCTGCTCTCAGATGCTGTGAATATCGCATTAGACTCCACCATTTTGTTTTCCCGCGTGCGTAGAACACTGTTGCCATAAGCAACAAACACACAATTTTGAAAACATATATTAGGCACAAAAGGCTTTCATGTGATGTAACATTTGTTATCATAGAAACAAAAAAGATGCCAAAGACTTATCAGCAGCCCCTCGTAAGAACCTACATGTTGTTAAAAGAGCTCTCAATGAAAGAGAAACCGACCAGAATTAGCAAAAAAAGAAATCCATCAGAGACATAGCAGAAATGTTAGGAGCAGCCAGATCAACAGTCTGTCACATTCTGCCAATGGTCCAAAACATCCTATGAAAGCAAAGACGTTAAATATTTTGCAATGGCCGAGTCATCACCAGATCTTTGAGCTGCATTTCATATGATTATAGGGAACCTGTCACCACTTTTTTGGCCTATAAGCTGCGGTCACCACCAACCACCGTGCTCTTATATACAGCATTCTAGCATGCTGTATATAAGAGCCCAGGCCGGGGGCATAACATAAAAAACACTTTATAATACTCACCTAACGGTCGCTGCGGTGGGCCTTATGGGTGTCTCCGTTGTCCGGTGCTGGCGCCGCCTCTTTTGTCCGTCTTTGTGCTCCTTCTTCTCTAGCCGCTGTGCATGACGGGTCCGACGTCATCCACACTCACTGGCATTCAGGTCCTGAGCAGGGTAGATCAAAGAATTGTAGTGCGCCTGCGCAGGATCGGCGAGTGTGTATGACATAGACGCGTCATGCACCCAGGCTTCAGAAAGAGGACAAAGATGGCCGAAAGAGGAGGCGCCGGCACCAGACAACGGAGACGCCCATAAGGCCCACCGCAGCGACCGTTAGGAGAGTATTATAAAGTGTTTTTTATGTTATGCCCCCGGCCTGGGCTCTTATATACAGCATGTTAGAATGTTGTATATATGAGCCCGGTGGTGGTGGCCAAAGCTTATAGGCCAAAAAAGTGGTGACAGGTTCCCTTTAAGACAAAAATTAAGGCAGAAACCTCCACAAACAAGGAACAACTGAAGTCAGATGCAGTAAAGGCCGATAAAACATCACAAAGGAGGAAACCCAGTGTTTTATGACGTCCATGGCTTCCAGACTTCAGGTCATCATTGCCTGCAAAGGATTCCCTACAAAATATTAAAAATGAACATTGTAGTTATAGTAAAGTTACTTTGTCCAATTACTTTTGAGCCTCTGAAATGAGGATTTGTAGAAAAATGGTTGCAGTTCCTAAATGTTTCCCCGGATATTTTTTTTCAACCTCCATTAAGTAAACCTAAACATCTGAGCTTCAATTGCACCTCAGATGTTTCATTTTAAATAAAAATAATGGCATGCAGAAAACTAAAAAGGATACATGCAATGAATAAAAAAAATGTGTATAATATATATATATATATATATAAAAAAGAAGGATTTTTGTGTACTCACCGTAAAATCTCTTTCTCTGAGTCTTCATTGGGGGACACAGGACCATGGGTTATGCTGCTGTCACTAGGAGGCTGACACTAAGTAAACAGAAAAAGTTAGCTCCTCCCCAGCAGTATAACCCCTGAGCCGGAGGCGGGCTCAATCAGTTTAGTGCACAAGCAGTAGGAGGAGAATCAAACAATCCTGGATAAAACAAGTTAAAAACTATGACCAGTAATCGTGTGACTAGTGGCCTGGGGAAATGGCCACTGATGCAACCGACAGGTAATATATATAACCAATAACACAAGCAGGGTGGGTGCTGTGTCCCCCAATGAAGACTCAGAGAAAGAGATTTTACGGTGAGTACACAAAAATCCTTCTTTCTCTATCGTTTCATTGGGGGACACAGGACCATGGGACGTCCAAAAGCAGTCCCTGGGTGGGAAGAGAAACCATCACCGGAGACAGGAAGGCAACCGCTTCCCCCTGTCGGGCTCGCGCCAGACGTACAAGCACCTACGTTGTGACAGGTGTGCCACTGCCACCCGCAGACCTTACTCCAAGACTGGCCGCTGTCGAAGCCTGGGTGTGACCCTGGTAGAAACTAGTAAAGGTATGCCGACTAGATCGGGTGGCGGCCCAGGGAACCTGGACGGTCGACATCTGGAGTCCAATCGTCCAAAGGGTACCCCTTGCTCGGTAGCCCGTGGCGGAAGTCCGCCCTTCCAGCGAAAGTCTTCACCTATGGAGTAATGGATCCATGTGACAATTCTGGCCTCTGGCGCCGGCATGCGCCCCTTGGGAACGGGTGGCGTGGTGGACTGGGTGTCGGTGTAACCGAAAGGGGTGTCCTGCAGACATGTAAGACTGAGGGCTCGTACCAGTTCTGGAACGAACTAGGCCCCTTTCCGGCTGAGAGAGGAGACTAGAACCGAAAACCAAAAACTAAACACATCTTCTGGAAGGAATCAGCGAGCTGCCCTGGACAGGAACGAAGAGTTCTGGCCGGAGCCTCCCCTTGTCCTGCTGGAGGAGCTGGAAAACAAAAAAGGGGGGAAAGAGCGACAAGAGGGCTGTCCGCCCCGATGCTGTCTGTAACAACAAGATGTCCACGAGGAGCCCACCTAACAAAAACAGGTGGAGCCGGGCAAAAAAGGTTACCTTGAACGAACCCCTCACTGGAACAAGGACCCACGTTTTTAGCGAACGATGAAACAGCCGAGCCAGATGGACGCTTCTCTGAGCGAAGGCCCTGATTGGAGGACGGGAAGTGAAAAAACTCTGAACACACCGAAGCGAAACGGGCCGACACCTGGCCGAAACACGGACGCGCGAGAGGGCCGCATTCGGATCTGACTGGAAGAATGCCAGCAAGAAGGAGGGAAGATGTGGTCCTCACCCACCGGGAAGCTCTTTCCTAGTGGAAATAAATCCTGGAGGAAACTGGATTCCCGGCCCTCAATGTTGTCTGTAATCCTCTTGTCAACAGACCTGACCGAGGCAGAGCCCGGGATCCACTGGCGTGGCCGTCGAACTTGGGACTTTGAGTCCTGGTAGAAGAGAGGGGCCCCGACACGGAGAACTTGGCGGTCGGGAAGGAGCCCCGGGGCCTCCGTGAGGAGTTGAGTAGGCTATGCGAACTATGCTCGCCTGGGACACTCCAGAGGCATCGTTGCCTTGGTCCATCCTGAGAACCCTCGAGACCATGGGAAACTGCGGGAAGATGCAGGAGAACCTGAAAAGGCTACCCGACCGGTCGAGGGCGTCGTCACCTAGTCCAGAGCAGGTGGTACACTCGACGTACCATTGACTTGAAAGCTGGAACGGGAGAACAATAGGTCCACGACTGGAGGTCTTCCCTCGCCCGGGAACTGACTGGTGACTCCCCTGTTGAGGAGCCCTTTTCCTAAGGGAGGTCTTTCCTACCGAAAAAAATCGGCCGTCTAAAACGTCCATGCTAGGGATGTACTGCCGAGGTCAGCGAGTTAAGGGACCCGTCCCCGGGCAAGATTTTCTTGGCCTCTTCCCTTGCCATGAACTCTCTGCGTCTACCTGGTGGATGATGCACGTCGCCGCTGTGGCAAACCCCGACCCAGAGAAGAAATTGAAGCCGTGCTAACAGGATGGCTCTGGCTTCCGGAATATTGAAGGGGAGACAACGCTCTAGGGCTGTCCCTCGGGACCGTGCCGAGGAATGGTGGGGGCAGCCTACCCTAGCACGGGAGACTGGTGACGGTTGATAATATCCTCCAGAGGAGGGAAGGGAAGCTTCCCAAGGGACGGTTTCGAAGACTGGTCCGCTATGAGGAGATTGGCGGATCACCCGCGAAGACGGAACCCTCTTTGTCTCCGATCTTCAGTGTGGTCCACTGGAGAGTAAGGGATGAATCTGGTACGTGCACCGTCGCTATCACCGCCACAGACTGCCGAGGGCTCGCATAGCCAAAACGGGAGCGGGTGGCAAGGGTACGCGGGACTCTGTGCCAGGAAGGAAAAAACTATTCCTGCGTGAGGAGTAGCTACCCCTGAACGGGCTCGAAAAAAAAACGTGCCCAAGGGATGATGGACCGAGCCGGGGTCTGGTAGGACTCCTTCCGGTATCTCAGCTGCGCTAGTAGCGAAAAGTGAATATGACGGTCTAAACCCCAAGCAAGGATCCTTGAAGGGAGAACTCTGGGCCTCCCGGCCGTACTTGGGCGTAGAGAACCTAGCAGCCCTGTAGAGTAGGGTGCGCAGGGACAGTGATCCCTGCAAGCGCTCTGATAAAAAACTGGAACGGTCCACTGCCACTCAAGGTGGAGGGGCTGTTGGAGGGATAGAGGCTTCCTGACGGGTGCGGCGTGAACGGGCTGGGAAATAGTGTGAGGGGACGATCCTGATGCATCTGGGTCGATGCAGGGAAAAGGATGAATCCTTCCCTTACGTAGTCTAGGGTAGAGAAGTACTCTACTCTGACGTAGCCAAGTGGGGCCACTGGACTCGCCTATCTTCAGAGTGGCGTTCCCTAAAGTCGGAAGGGAAGTCAGTGACCTCCTAGATGTCAAATCTGCGTTCCTGATCCCGAGTCAGAGGTCTCGACAGGTGGACACACTGATGGTAGAGGCTCAGGCCGAGCAGTAGGCAGGCCCCAGGTATGTGAAGAGAGGGTACTCACTGAAGATGATAACCAGTCCTGGGACGGGATAGGTGGAACTTGGTCCGCTGCGTATGGAGTCCGCTGATTCTCTGAGGGACGCCACGTTCGGGACGAGAAACCCGGAGGAACACAGGCGGGTCGACCACAGGGTGGGGTGCCCCTTCCTTTTGGAGCCCCTTTTTATAAGGGGTAATGACAATAAAAGGACTTACCATTGGTAGAAATCGAGGCCTGGGATTATCCGTGCTAACACAGTCACACGGCGAACTGTATTCCACTGAAACCGAAGGGGCCTGCCGTCTTCGTCTCTGCAAGGTGACTGCCCCCTCTCTCCAGAGCCCTTCGGGGGAATGATAATGCCAAAAACACACGACTTACCGGTGGTAAACGGCGTGTCTGGTAGATGTCTGTAATCAATCCAAGACTCCAGTGTAGCCTGGCCATACTTTCCGAAAACCCCTTTGGAGAAGGGAAAAAAGACAATGACATGGCTTACCGCAGGCAAACGTCGTGTCTGGTAGTTGTCCGTGAACACGCGGTAACTCGGCGAACTCTGGATGTCCCCCGAGCACATCAAGGGTCTGCTCCCAACGCCCTAAAGGAGACCTGGGTGCACGGAGAGAAGAGGGGCTGTCCGTAGCCTTACGGCTTGACTCACCGTTTCTAGCATACTAATGCGTCCTGCGCCAAAACATCTAGGTCCTGCTCGGAGTCCAGCGGAGATGGAAAGCCTGGGCCAACACCCGAGAGGTCGTAAGACTACCGTAGGAAGGGCAGTCTGGACCTGGGGAATAAGGTGGAAAACTGGGGGGCCACGAAAGACGAGACCTGGCAGGTCCGCTTCCAGCCTAGGAAAAAGGTCCCTGGTACGGGACTTGTCTCCCCGAGGGAATGGCGCCGTCTTGTGGATGGCATGACCAAGCGTCGGCGGGGGACGCAGCGCATGCGCACGAACCCGAGGGACGTCAGCGAGGGAATATATGGCCTGAGACAGGGCGTTAACCAGCCGGCAGGGGCGAGACACAGGGGCGTGCGGTGCCAGGGGCTGCGGTAGCTGTCAACACTAATCTGCCATTATGTGCGGGAAATTACCATTAAGGGAACCGCAAACTTGAGCTACCGGTCCCAAATAATTAAAAAACTCAGCTCTGAGAGCTCTTAGACTAACCCTATTGGGATGTGTCCTGATGCAAAAAACCCGAAAAAAGTACCTGAAGAGGTTAATGTATAATGTACAAAACGCAAGCCCTGATAAAAAACCCCACTGTATTTAATCATCATGGAAACTAGGGTTTATCTTCCCCTGATATACGGGCTGCTGCAGCGTCAGTAAACCGCATACCAGGAGTTTGCCATAATCACTTTTTTTTTTTTTTTTTTTAATGAACGCTGAGGAGGCTGGAGGTGGGCCCAGGAGAGCGGGAAAACGCAACCACCGCCCCCACTGTGATGCCTGGGGCTGAGCGGAGGGCGGAGACGGAGCGGCCGGCGGCCAATAGCGATGCGGCGGGGGGCGGGCCTGGGACGCCGGAGACAGGGCCGAAGCCGGGGCCTAAATTTTGAGGCAGCCGGCGCAGGGGAAAACAGAGACCGGCGGATCCACCCGCAGGAGCGGCGGCACGGCAGCGACGAGCACCGCAGGCGCGGAGAAGGACTCCATCGCCGGATGGAGACGCGGCCGGGGCGCCCGGTGAGTAGGCCCGGACCGGGGCCTAAATTTGAAACCGCCGGCGCAGGGGAAGGTAGAGACCGGGGGTCCTACCTGCGGGAGCGGCGGCGCGGCAGCGATGTCCGGGCACCGGCCGAGCCCTGCCTGTGTGGACTCCAGCGCCGGGTGGGGGCGAGGCCGGGGTGCTCGGTGAGTAGGCCCAGACCGGGGCCTATATCTTGTAGCCGCCCGGGAGAAGGGAGGGTGAGTGTCCTACCTGGTCGGCGGCGCCGCATCTGGCAGTGTGCAGGCGTGGAGCTCTGCACCTGTGTCCGCTCCGCACACCGGAGGGCTGGCTGCGGGCCGCAGAAGAGAATGAGGCAGGCAGACAGGCAGGAAGATGGACGCTGGTGGGGGCAGGGAGCCCCCTTAGTGAGGCAGCGCTGCGGGCCCGATATCATCCAAACGCGCTGCGAGGTCCAGTCCCTGCTGTATGCCCCTTGCACCCTTTGGAGTGATACCGCAGGGTGAATAGGGGGTGCCCAGGAAGGATTAGCCCCGCGTGCCAACCCGGGAGTGGTACCGTGGAATTGGACGGGGGAGAGGGCCCGACGAAACAAGCTTCTGCTACCCAGGGGAGTGGTACCCACACGGGCTGCGAGAGCTGAGGTAGAGAAAACGATACCTGCAGAAAAAGAGAAAACCAACAGATGAGAGCGACGAGCGTCGCCGAGAGAAAAAAGAAAAAATATACGCAAAAAAACAAGTGGCTGAAGGGGGCCCAGTCGGCCCACATCAGCCTCCTACGACACTAAGCAAAAAACTGATTGAGCCCGCCTCCGGCTCAGGGGTTATACTGCTGGGGAGGAGCTAACTTTTTCTGTTTACTTAGTGTCAGCCTCCTAGTGACAGCAGCATAACCCATGGTCCTGTGTCCCCCAATGAAACGATAGAGAAAATCATATGTGTCCGGTTTATGTGCAAATGATCAATAAACATGCATAAGAACAGGCCACCAATCACCAATGAATGAGCAAGCCACTTGTTAGTCGCATTATTGAAATGTTCATACTTGTAAAAAAATCATGCTGTAGAAAGATTGTTCTTCTCTATATAGTTTTGTGATATTGTAACAGCCTTGTACTGAACCTTCATAAGCAGGTACTGGGGGACACTATGTGCACATGGCTAAATAACTGGTTGAGGGACAAGAAACACTACAGTAGTTGTAAATGATATATTCTCTAAATAAGCTTAAGTTAGCAGTGGGAGCCACAAGGATCAGTGCTGGGAACAAAGGAGGGCACAAGGATCAGTGCTGGGAACAAGGATCTATGCTGGGAACAAAGGAGGGCACAAGGATCAGTGCTGGGAACAAGGATCTGTGCTGGGAACAAAGGAGGGCACAAGGATCAGTGCTGGGAACAAGGATCTGTGCTGGGAACAAAGGAGGGCACAAGGATCAGTGCTGGGAACAAGGATCTGTGCTGGGAACAAAGGAGGGCACAAGGATCAGTGCTGGGAACAAGGATCTGTGCTGGGAACAAAGGAGGGCACAAGGATCAGTGCTGGGAACAAGGATCTGTGCTGGGAACAAAGGAGGGCACAAGGATCAGTGCTGGGAACAAGGATCAGTGCTGGGAACAAAGGAGGGCACAAGGATCAGTGCTGGGAACAAAGGAGGGCACAAGGATCAGTGCTGGGAACAAGGATCTGTGCTGGGAACAAAGGAGGGCACAAGGATCTGTGCTGGGAACAAAGGAGGGCACAAGGATCAGTGCTGGGAACAAAGGAGGGCACAAGGATCAGTGCTGGGAACAAAGGAGGGCACAAGGATCTGTGCTGAGAGCAGTGGAGAGCAGAGGAATCTGTACTTAGGATTAGTGGGATACTGCAAATATCAATATTAAAAAAGGACACTTGGAGTGAATTTCTATATTTAATGATTAAAAAAAACTTTATACTGTATATAGCAATTACGGTAAGTCCAAGTGTTCTCAGTTCTTCTATCTTATGGAGTTTCTTTTTGGGCCATTGTTCATGCCAGGTTTTTTGTTCAATTGGCCTTTGGTTAAATATATTTCATGGATCCCATTTTTGTGAAGCATCAATATTAAGACCAATTCTTTTTAATATCATTATTCAAACATATTTGGACGATATTGATTGTAAAGTGTCAGTCTTTGCTGAAGACAAAAACAAAAACTTTTGTTGTACTGATCTTGACTGCATTATAGAACCATCTAGATAAGATAATTGGCTTTGGCAAAAACATGACAGATGAAAATGTTAATAAATGCAAAGCATCTAGATCGCAGTAATCCTTTTGATGCATATTAATTAACATACTCGAAATTGCAGAACAGTTCTTGGGTATTTAACAAGTAAGTTAGGCCCCTTTCACACATCAGTTTTTTGGCCATCAGTCACAATCCGTCGAATTCTGAAAAAAACTGATCCAGCGACTGATGTCGCTGGATCTGTTTTTTTCTCATTGACTTGTATTAGCGACGGATGGCCTCACTTTTCAACTGTCATTCGACGGATCCGTCGAAAAAATGTGTGTCAGGTGGACGGAGGCGGCGTCCACAGCAATGTTTTTTGTGTATGTCGAAAAAACAGACGGCGACGGATGCGTCCCCACCTGTTGTTTGGTGGAGTGGTGGATTCCGTTTTTTTAACTGAGTATGCTCCAATGTCAGTATATAACGTAGATTACACCCCACGTGTCATTCTCAGTGCTGTGATTGGTTTTTAGTAGCCAATAACGTTTGGGAGCCACCCCCTTTAAAAAAATGGATCCATCAAAAAACGGATGACAAACTGATGTGACGGATCCGTCAAAAAACGGATGCGTTGAGCTGACAGATTGTGACTGATGGCAAAAAACTGATGTGTGAAACAGGCCTTAAGCAAGCAGTACTTTATGTCCAGCAGCTACAAAAAGCAAGCAAGATTTAGATTTCCTGTGATCACAATGTATTACCCCTCTATAAATCACATGTAAAAGCCAAATCTAGAATATGGGATAGAGATTTGGGCTCCACATATTAAGCGCACCAATCACCAGGATTTTCCTATATAACCTAAAGCCAGTGCTATACTGGCACTATTATTCTGATGCGATGCATACCTTTAGTTGTCAACTAGGATGTATAGGTTTTGAAACACAAGCAAGTAAAGTTTGTAAAATCAGCAGCTTGTTGAGTGACAGCAGCTGCAGCAGCTGATATCTGGAGCAAGTATTCATAATGATTCCCTCCCTCTGTTGCTTATCCTAATTCTATTATACAATCGTTTTACTTTGTGACTAAAAGGACCTGTGCAGATGTCATACAGATAAGATCAGAATGGGCGTGGGCTCAGCCAACATAGCTTATAACAGGTTCTGGTCACATGGGAATGACATCAGCACAGGTCCTTCTAGTCACAAAGTAAAACAATTGTATAAAAGAATTAGCATAAGCAACAGGGGGAGGGATAACTATGAATACCCCCCCAGATATCAGCTGCTGCTGTCACTCAACAAGCTGCTGATTTTACAAGCTTTACTTGCTTGTGTTTCAAAACCCTTTACATCCTAGCTGACCACTACAGGTATGCATAGAATCAGCCTGATAGTGCCAGTATAACACTGGCTTTAGGTTATATAGTAAAATCATGGTGATTGGTGCGCTTTTAAAGAAGATATTGGAAAGTTAGTCAGTTCCAAGGCAGCAACTAGATTATTACCAGGATGTAACATCTCTCTTAAAATGAAGTTAGAAAAGTTACGCTTGGTTAACTCATTAAAAAAAAAGACGCCTCCGAGATCTGTGTGATCAATGGTCTGGCATGTGATTTATTCTTTTCAAAGACCAGGGGAAATTCATTACATGTGTTGGAAAGGCAATTCTGGCAGCTAAATGGGAATCTTCCTGGTTTTGCAGCTTGGTGAATACATCACTTAGGGGTGCTTCACACATAGCGAGATCGCTACCGAAATCGCTGCTACGTCACGTTTTTGGTGACGCAACAGTGACCTCATTAGCGATCTCGCTGTGTGTGACACTGAGCAGCGATCTGGCCCCTGCTGTTAGATTGCTGCTCGTTACACACAGCCCTGGTTCGTTTTCTTCAAAGGCGCTCTCCCGCTGTGACGCACACATCGCTGTGTGTGACAGCGAGAGAACGACGAAATGAAGCGAGCAGGGAGCAGGAGCCAGCTTCTGGCAGCTGCGGTAAGCTGTAACCAAGGTAAACATCGGGTAACCAAGGGAAGCCCTTTCCCTGGTTACCCGATATTTACCTTCGTTACCAGCGTCCGCCGCTCTCACTGCCAGTGCCGGCTCCGGCTCTCTGCACATGTAGCTGCAGTACACATTAGGTAATTAACCCGATGTGTACTGTAGCTAGGAGAGCAAGGAGCCAGCGCTAAGCAGTGTGCGCGGCTACCTGCTCTCTGCACATGTAGCTGCAGTAGACATCGGGTTAATTAACCCGATGTGCACTGTAGCTAGGAGAGCAAGGAGCCAGCGCTAAGCAGTGTGCGCGGCTCCCTGCTCTCTGCACATGTAGCTGCAGTACACATCGGGTTAATTAACCCGATGTGTACTGTAGCTAGGAGAGCAAGGAGCCAGCGCTAAGCAGTGTGCGCGGATCCCTGCTCTCTGCACATGTAGCGACGTTATGATCGCTGCTGCGTCGCTGTGTTTGACAGCTAAGCAGCGATCATAACAGCGACTTACAAGGTCGCTGTTACGTCACAGAAAATGGTGACGTAACAGCGACGTCGTTGTCACTATGTGTGAACCCAGCCTTACTCTAGCTCACTTTAGGTTTGGCTCTGCTATAAAATCGCATGGTTGATTTATTATATTTATCTCACTTTGATGTGGTCTTGGTTTACTACTATAATTGAGGGTGACTAAGGCCCTTGTAAAGGATTGTTTGTGAAGCAATATCACCATCTGGTATTCCATTGGAAGGTAAGTGGTAATACGATACAGATCTACACATTATCAGTGATAATTTATCACCCAAATTCCCTGCTGAGGTCTACAGCTGCTAATTGCAATTACTAAACCTTGCAGTCATGTGACCAGCAGCTCTTTTCTTATACACATATGTAGGGTCTAGTTTCATTGGTCTCCAGGGTGATGCATCTGAGGTCCTTGGTGACATATGGAAATGTGACTAGTGATACCGGAGAGGAACTAGAGTCATTGTTTGACATGTAATGAATCCAGTGGAGGGAGGAGATGAAAAGGAGACTGGCACTGGGACAACAGACCAGTCTACTCAACCTGCCGTGGAGGAGTCATATCTGCTGTTGAGAGGTCATAGTCCGGTGAGATTCCTCAAGTTATACCCTACCACCCCTGTCTACCTCTGCATGAAGATTTTCTTCTCAAATCTATTATCTGAGATGTTCCAATAGCTCGTTCTCTCTGACATCTTATTCTTACATTTCATATGCCTATCCTTTACTAAGTGAGTCCATCTCTTACACCACATCCCATATAGAAACAAAATTAGTAATCATCCTCCTAGACATAACTCAACTTTATGTAGTGGTTGGTAAATTGCTTGTTTGGGTAACATCTATTTCTATGGACAATCCCCCTCATAGACATGCTCAGCTCGGATGAGCATACGTGTTTAAATAGGAAGAGAGGAGTAACCAGATGCCAGACCCCTAGTGCAGTAGCATATCTCCCTTGATCAGGCATACTCATATTCAACATGCCAAACCTGTCTTCCTCCCCGCCCCCCAATATCTGCTGTTGTGGAGGAGTCAAGACATTCTGTACACATTATAAGTTCCTCCAAAAATATCCAGTTTGGTTGACATTCGCCTAATGACCACCTTTACTCTCAAACAACAGATCATTTTAATCTCTTACCGATATTTTCTCTTATACTGTTTACCAAAACATTTTCTTTTATTGACAAGGTTCTTCCACCCGACACTCAGCATATGTCGTCTTATTTATATTGCTAAGTCACACCATGTACCACGACCTTTCCTTCGGCACCATGAATTTCCTCTCCCACCTCAAGACATTCTTAATGATTATCCATTTTCCTTCTCAGAAATCCTTAGCGCTTTTCCATCTTTAACACTAGAACTACTGAGGTAGTCATTTTGACTACTTTGCACTATGTATTTCTATATAGGTGTCACGAGTCCAGTAGTTCTAGTGTTAAAGGGAACCAAACATCAGGATTTTGGTATATAAGATAAAGCCAGTGCAGTACTGGCACTATCAGGCACAGGTTGTCCATACCATTAGTGGGCAGCTCAGATGTTTAGGCTGTGAAATCCAAGTTTATGAAGTTTGAAAATTCATCCACTGTTTGATTGACGTGTGCACTTCTCCAGATAATATCCGGGCGGGTTATGCACATGATTCCCGCCCTCCCCCAACCCCCCCCCGCCTGCTCCTTCCTCTCTCTGGCTGTATGCAAATTTCTCTATTCAGAAACAAGGTGTCGGAGTTGGCACCTGCGCATAGCGCTTATCTCCGGCGCCATGTTTTTGAAGCCCGCATTACCTAGTTTTGTGCCTGAAAGGGCGGCGCATGCGCCCTCGCTTCTTCAGATCTCATTATGACCGCGGGAGCGCGCATGGTCACAACAGGACTGGAGAACAGCTGATCTTACCCCGATTAGCTGCAGCAGACGATATCGTAGCTGCAGCTAATCGGGGTAAGATCAGCTATTCTCCCGCGATCATAACGGGATCTGAAGAAGCAAAGGCGCATACGCCGCCCTCTCAGGCACAAAACTGGGTATTGCAGACTTCAAAAACATGGCGCCGGACATAAGCGCTATGCGCAAGCGCCAACTCCGATGCCGTGTTTCTAAATAGAGAAATTTGCATACAGCCAGAGAGAGTGAGGAAAAGGTGAAGGGGGGGGGATCATTTGCATAACCCACCCGGATATTTCCTGGAGGAGGGCACACGTCAGTCAAAAAGTGGATGAATTTTCAAACTTCAAAAAATTGGATTTCACAGCCCAAACATCTGAGCTGCCCACTAATGGTATGTACAGCCTGTGCCTGCTAGTGCCAGTACTGAACTGGTTTTACCTTATATAACAAAATCCTGATGTTTAGTTCCCTTTAATCTCACCTACTTTAGTTTTTATACTGTTCTGCAACAATGTTCTCTTTTCTTCATTTCTTCACAGTGTGTGCAGTTCATCAACCAGAACACTTCAGAGATGTCTTCACAACTTGAAGGAGCCATGGAGACCCTTATCAATGTTTTCCACACATATTCTGCCCGGGAAGGTGATAAGTTCAAGTTGAGTCGAAGAGAGCTGAAGGATCTACTACAGAATGAACTTGGCGAGTATCTGGAGGTAGGAGAAAACTGATCTTCATGTGTGGAATGCCCTTTAGTAGGATCACGTTGGTTGATATCGGCCAAAGGAAATGTAATTTCCTGGCTACTTCATGGGGAGGGGGGTGGTTTAGTAGTGTCAGAAAGCCTATACACCAATAAAGAAGGCATACCTATGGTTTCACTAGATTTGCTTGTTTATATAGTTTTCTTTCTTTTATATTGTTCATGACAAAAAAAAAATCACTCACTCATTCTGTAAGCTGGAAGTATTTGAGACCATGTTCCTTTTAATACAAGTGAAGCTAATCACATCCGTACACAACTAATCACCTACATTATGACAATTATCATTTTCTTATCTCTTCTCTGTTTTCTTATAGACTCAGAAAGATGCAGGCACGGTGGATAAGATCATGAAGGAATTAGATGAGAATGGAGACGGGGAGGTGGACTTTCAAGAGTTTGTCATTTTGGTGGCATCTTTGACTGTAGCATGTAACACCTTCTTCTGTGAGAGCAGCTGAACCTCCTGAAATTAACCACTTGTAGTAGTAGATGTACAAATGTTTGTGTCTGATTAAAATTGAGAAGCAAGTTCCACATATGTTTTGTGTCTTTGTTCTACAAAATACATCATCTTATCTTGGGTATATTACTATGATCTGGGGTCCACACAATTCATCAGATAGACATCATAGTGTCACAGATTCTTAACCTGGCCATAGCCTACTATGGATGACCGAAAAAGGTTCAAAGAACCATAGATTTGTTGAAAACGTTCTTCCAAATTTTTTTTCCGGTTGTTGTAGTTGAGAAGACATGTATTTTTAAATATTGATCTGCAGTCCATCAATGAAGACCCAGACCAGGTAATTTTGTGTAAGCGGTCATCTTTATATTTGATGCTCTTGTCCAAGACTATGACCATTAAGCAATAACAATGTCATTCTGAAAATGGCCTCTTAAATTCACAATTCTAGCTTTGGTCAAAAGGTATCTCCTGAGCCTCAAAGTTTTTGTTGTCTTTATATGAACATAGGAAACTGATGTAGATGTTAAAGACTTTAAAAAATTAGGTCCAGGAAGTTGTTTTAGTTGCAAAGACACAGGTTTGGTTCACCAAGAAATAAACCCAAAGCTTTTGGGGTTCCACTTAAAGGTAAAAAAGTACTGAAATCTTCTAATTTCCAGAGTCAACCGTATGGGATCCTCAAGTGTGGCCCTTACCTCAAACTAATATACCCAGGTTTTGTGTTCTCTTTCACCGTTATACACTTCTGTAATCATCCCATATATACCTGAATTAAGTACAAAGATAATACGCATCTAAAGAACAAAACCAAATTCCAGAGTATAGAAATCTTTAGAAATAATATGTTCCTCCACACTTCCTGTAGGGATATTTTTTTTCTTTAGCAATCACAAGTACTGGAATCTATAGATAGGCATATAAATATCTATATCACCAACACTAACTACTGTCATTTGTTTTTCTATCACCATATTCTGAAAGTTGAATGTTTAACCTTTTTATATTAATAAAAGCTGTATGAGGGCTTTTTTTTTTTTTAAGGACAAAATGTAGTTTTTCAATGGTATGGTTCTGGAGTACAAAAGAGTTTTTAATCACATTTTTTTGGAAAGTGGAATAAAAAAAACAAAACAGCAATTCAACAGTTTTTTTTTTTTGCATAAAGAGTTGTAGGTATTATTAGTACTATTAGCTTTAAATGACTTTGATCACTTTTTTTATTTATTTATTTTTCTGAGAAGCAGAAGGAAAAAGAAAAAGCAATTCTGGTACCGTATCTTTTTTTCCCTGATGTTCACCACACAGGAGAAATAATAACAATATACAGTGGAACCTCGGTTAACGAGTAACCCAGTTAGCGAGCATTTCACTTAACGAGCAAAGCTTGCTGTAAACTTGTAACTCAGCTTACGAGCAAGCTTTGCTGAACGAGCAAAATACTCACCGCACACACTTCCGGTTCCATACATCTACCGCGCTCTGACCCGCTCTTACAGTCCATACAAACACACACAAGCATGCACAAACACGCACGCACGCACGCACACACACACACACACACACACACACACACACATTATGCTCACCTTACCTTCCGTTCCAT
Organism: Anomaloglossus baeobatrachus; assembly: GCF_048569485.1. Classification (NCBI taxonomy): domain Eukaryota; kingdom Metazoa; phylum Chordata; class Amphibia; order Anura; family Aromobatidae; genus Anomaloglossus; species Anomaloglossus baeobatrachus. The sequence continues at coordinate 128,720,907 of NC_134364.1, forward strand.
CGCCGGCCTCATGGTTCTTGTAGTTCGCCAGTACAGGATGTGTAACCATCGCGACGAGGGAGGAACTTGCTCTGGCAGCAGATGTTCCTCCCTCGTCGCGATAGTTACCCAATACACATCCCGTAGCGGCGAACTACAAGAACCATGAGGCCGGCGATGGAACGGAAGGTACACATATTATGCTCACCTTAGCTTCCGTCCCATCGCCAGCCTCATCGATCTTGTAGTTTACTGGTACAGGATGTGTATCGATAACCATCGCGATGATGGTTCCTCAGCTGTCAGCCGCTAGTCAAAGGCAGCGCACTGGCCAATCAGAGGCAAGCGGCTCCTGCCTTTGACGTTAGTGCTCGGGCAGCGGACGTTCCTCCCTTGTCACGATGGTTACCTGATACATATCCTGTAGCGGCAAACTGCAAGTTCCAGGAGGCCCGCGAGGGAACGGAAGGTAAGGTGAGCATAGTATGTGTGTGTATGTTTGTGTTTGTTTGTACGTGTGTGGAATGGCACAATAGGAGACCAGGATGGGACATTTAACAAGTTGTGAAACGAATTGTCTGCATTGCAATGATTTCCTATGGTAAATTTTGCTTTGCTGAACGAGAACTTGGATAACAAGCACACTCCCAGAACGGATTGTTCTCGTTAACCAAGGTTCCACTGTACTTTCATTAGTATGGTTTCTTATGGAGGCAGCCAGTTTAGATATAATGTTATTTGGGGAGTTTTTTTTCCAGAAAATACGAAATTTTTAAAATATAATGTAAAGGTAATGTATGGTTTGACTGGAGGTAATAAAGTGAGGTAACATCTTAAACTATATGAAGTCTAAGAGGTAACACCTCTACTTGTGGAAAGTGATATGCCAGTGTAAGAAAACGCATAGGTGATGCAATGCTGCTACACAAAAATTAGACTTGAACTCTAGCGCCACCTACTGGAAGTAACAATCCTAAAAACTAATATCATCACGTTAACAGGCCAAGCCTTTTTAAAGAGCCAACATTAAAAATCATACTAGAAACCCTATTTGCATACACTTACTTGCCCCTCTTCAGTGCATAGCAAGAGATCTTTTTTAGCTCAATGAAAGGCCACTGACTGGGGTCTAAGGGGTAACGTCACACCTTGTTGAGAGTGACGTACTTGTTTAAGTAAATTTATATGTGTATCAATGCTCCTTTGGGAAATATGGAGTTTTAGAATAGCTACTTTCATTAGGTGGCAAATGAGTTCAAGTTATCTTCCTCTCTGAAGAGGCAATCTGCATATTTAATATCAAAGAGGTGCATTGCATCACCTTTAATCCTCCTTACACTGGTATGTCACACTCCACAATGCGTGATGTTACCCCTTCGATCTCAGTTGGAGGGCTCTCATACAAACAAATCAAATTGCTTATAGCGCACTGAGGAGGGATAAACCCCAAACGTGTGTGAATAAACATCAAACCAAAAACTCTATGTCACATGATAGGGCTTGTTAAAGAACCAACGATCATTGTTTGTGACTGCATCTGTCGTACTCTGCATGCCGAGAAAGAATCTGTGGGCAGTTCATGTCCTTCCTCTTCTTGCATCCTCTCTTGAGGAGGCAGAATTTTGACAGATCCCCGATTCTTTGGAGATCGGGATCCCACACAGCCTTATTTAAAACTGTGGACTAATGTGTTGTCGAATAGTTGACAAACTATCCTGGGGACTTCTTACGGATGGCAATACAGGGCAGGCTGCACGTCCGGAGATTCATGCACACCTGAAACCTCTGCAAAAATGCAAAACCTAGTACTGCCCCGCCCCTTCTGGTCACATGGGTATGACCTCACCACAGGTCCTGCAAGTAAAAGTAAATTGATTGTATAATACTCATGCTAATTCTAACAGGGTAAGGGGATAACTATGAATACCCCCAGATACTATCTGCTCCTCAGCTGCTGTCACTCAAGAAGCTGATGACTTTATAAACTGTACGTTCTTGAATTTCAAAACCTATACATCCGAGCTGACCACTAAGATATGTAGAGAATCAGCCTGATAGTGCTGGTATTGCACTGGCTTTAGGTTATATATGAAAATCCTGGTGATTGGTTCCCTTTAATAACTGTGGCTAGTAGGTGTTCCACCCACTCCCCTTCTATGAAACATTTCTGCTTGAGGAAGAAGCGCTTATTAGTTGCCACCGACATGAGATGGTGATGAGAGTGATGCTTGTGCCCTCTCTAGGAGTTGTTTGTTTGCTTCTATCGGATTCAATATCACCGCAGCTTCCACTGCAGTCAGTTCCCCAGCTAAATATTGTGTGTTGTCTATTTTGGGTTTTACGGGAGCGAATTTCTCTGATATAGAGGCCCCTTACAAAGGCCTTCATAGAATCCCACACTGTATGAGATGACGTGGAGCCCTCATTCAAGTTAAAGAATTCCATGATGTCCGTATGCGAACATCCCCCTATAGGCTGAACCCAGAAAGGGTTAAGTCTCCACACGGGTCTAAGCAAGATAAGAGGGTGCCCCCTAAGGATTTTAACAAGTAATGGTGAGTACCGTGTGTATGTATGGGGTCATAAGCGAGTTGCCGACAGCCAGGTCTATCCATGACATGGTGTGGTGTGAACTAGAATAACAGGAAAATGCAGGGCACTGCGGCCGATGCCGCTGCCCCTGACTGCTGAGCCCCTCGCTACGTCCCCCATGGTCACCTCTCCCTCCTTCCCATTGTGCAATGCCCCCCGCTGACCCCCCTTCCCTGCTGGGACCTCCTCCAGGGCATATAAACAGCTGCCGGAGTCCCTCCTTCCTCTTACCACATCTGCCCTCAGGGTGAGCATCGCCGATGGACCCCCTGGAAGCAGCGGTAAGAGAAAGGAGCGGACGGGAGGGAGCCGAATGGCTTGCCTCCCTTGTGGGCACCAGCTCCCTCCTGCCGGTTCCCAGCAGCGGTGGGCGCAGGTCTTCCAGACCCTCCCGTCCACCGCAGCGTCTAAGCCCCACCACAGATTCCAGGCGCAGGGCGGCCCGGTCCAGAAGGTCCGGTCCGCTTTCACCTCCTGCTCCCGGCCCTAGCTCCCGGCCCTAGCCCCTGATCCCCCCCAACATCATGCCGGTCGCCATGGCCACCTCGCGCACCTCCCCCCGCCGGGATGACGCGGCCCCGTGTGACTCCCTGTGGCATACGGAGGGCGCGTCACATCCTGCTATCCATGTTCGCCGCGTCACTTCCTGTGATGCGGCGATCACATGATAACTCGTCACTTCCGGTTTCGGGTCCCGGACCGGAAGTGACGTCAGAATCCTGAAAAGCAACAGAATGCGGTGTTCGGCGCACATATCAGCTGTTTTTAACAGCTGACATGTGTGACTACAAGTTACGGGTGGAATCGCTTCCACCTGCAACTTGTAACCCCTTACATCTCGCTGCCAAAGTCTGGCAGCGAGATGTATATGCGCGGGCATTACTATCACTTACCACCGCCCCCACCGAAAGTCACGTGCGTGATCACATGACTTTCGTTGGTTGCCATGGTAGCACAGGGTCATGTGATGACGCCTGTAGCTACCTTGAGTCACTTGCTCTCAGTGCCGGCATACTTCCGGCATTGAGGGTAAAGCAGTGTATCTGCAGGTCTCAGCTGTGTAGCTGAGATCTGCAGATAGTGCAGAGCGATCGAATTGTTGATCCATACATCCCCCTAAAGGGACAAGTTTAAAAAAAAATAAATAAATAAATAAAATAATAAAATAAAAAAAAAAAAAAAAATATTAAAAAAAAAATAAATAAATAAATAAATAAATATGTATACATATATACACATATTTGGTATCGCCAAGTTCAGAAAAGCTTGATCTATCAAAATATAAAGTCAATTAAAGAATAATAATGCTATAATGCTAATAATTTTATTCACTTGGGTAGCGCTGTCCACGGCGCTTTGTATGCATTGGCGACGCTGTCCCCATTGGAACTCACAATCTAGAGTCCCTAATCTGATTGTTAAATTTCGTAGCAGCAAAAAAAAAAAAAAAAAAACACAAACACCCAAAATTACGCTTTTGGTCACCGCGTGTTTTGCGTAACATCCAATAACAGGCGATCAAAAGTAGCATCTGCGCAAAATGGTACCATTAAAAAATGTAAACTCGAGACGCAAAATAAGCAGTCATTGCGCCATAGATCCCAAAACGAGAACGCTACGGGTTTCGGAAAATGGCGCAAAACGTACGCCACTTTTATTGGGCGATCTTGTTAACACCATCAGGAGTAGCTCTGGTTAACCCCGCGTTTGTACAACATCAGGATGGAACGCAGCAGCGCCCGACTTACACAGGGACGTGTTCTACTGCTGTGTATCACAGCTGGGAACTCACCTAACACCAGATACAGTTAAAATAAATAAATAAATTAAAAAAACGCGCAAACGAATACGTCGATATCTGTTCCCTAATATCAGTGGACCAAAAAACAGTCAACAAAGAAAAGAGTCAATTCGCAAAATACTGCAATACCATTTTCAACTCCTATAAAACCCATTGGGGTTCTGCGTGGTGGAAGTACGACGAAGAATTTAGAAGATGCTTGGCATTCCAACCGTTGGGAAGTTAAGGCCACCGATTCGTGGCTTATGATGGCGCAAAAGTCCCACCAGTCGTTTCCAGGCCCACCAAACTTTTCCTCTCACCACGCTACACCTGGAGCTGCAAATGTCCGTAGACCAGGTCGCTGTTGGCTTTTCAATGAAGGCCATCGCAGGTTTCAAGGACTCCGCAAATACAAGCACGAATGCTCATCGTGCGGAGGCAATCACACCTCCTCCAAATGCGATAAGCAACTAGACAGGCGTCACACTAAAAATGCACCACCAGGTCCCAAGGACCCCAGTGAACGTGCACGTGGTGGAGCCATTGCTAGAACGTTACCCCAATAAGGCTGCGGCCAACGCTATTAGGGACGGTTTCAACCACGGTTTCTTTATCCCCCTTTATGTTCTCCTCAGAACTAACCTTCGCCCCCAACCTCAAATCGGCCCGGGACCTCCCACAGGTCCTGGCGAACAAACTACTGAAGGAAGTGGCGTTAGGCCGACTAGCAGGCCCATTTATAGATTTACCATTCTTAAACCCTCGCGTTTCACCCCTAGGGATAGTGCCTAAGAAAGAAAAGGGTGAATTTCGCCTCATACACTACTTGTCCTTCCCGGCTGGGCGGTCAGTCAATGACGGCATCCCCACAGAGGACTCAGCAGTTTCCTACGCATTTTGACAAAGCGGTCGCACTGGTGCGAAAAGCAGGGTAAGGAGCACTAATGGCAAAATCGGACATAGCATCTGCTTTTCACCCGCTACTAGTGCACCCCGATTGTCCCACCTGCTAGGGCGCTATTTCAACAAAAAATTCTGTTACCACATGTGAATTACCATGGGTTGCTCCATATCCTGCTCACACTTCGAGCTCTTCAGCTCTTTCCTGGAATGGGTGGTTAAGGACGTGGCAAAGAATAAATTGGTCACCCATTATTTGGATGATTTCTTGTTCGTTTTCCCACACCAACTCTAAAGCATGCTCAACCGCGTTAAAATCTGTCCAGGTCATAGCGGACAAGTTTGGTTTCCGCTGTTGGCCGAAAAAACAGTTGGCCCTGTGACCTGCCTTTTCATTTGAGAATCGAAATAGACTCAATTATCATGATGTTTCGGCTACCACTCGAAAAGGTTGAAAAAACCACATCGCTCATTGACGGGTTCTGCGCGGTTCGTAAGGTAACCCTGGCGCAAATGCAATCTCTATTAGGCTTGCTCGCCTTCGCCTTTCGAGTCATGCCCATGGGAAGGGGCTTTTCCCTGAGGCTCTGCCTGGCCACTAGGAGCATAACTGCCTCCCATCAAAGGATTTGCATCACCAGCGCTCTACGTGAGGAGCTCGGTGTATGGAGGTCCTTCATAGCTACTTACAATGGGCGTTCATGTTTCCAGGAACAGGAAGTTTCCAGCGCTGATATATCTATTTTCGGATGCTGCCGGGTCCACCGGATTCGGCCTTTACCTTGGTCCCAATTGGTGCGCTAATCGCTGGCCCAACACATGGCACCTGTCTGGGTGGACAAAAAAAAAAAAAAAAAAAAAAAAACTTTACTCGAGCTGTTCCCTATAATAGTAGCTACAAGTCTTTGGGCAGAAAAGTTGGCGAACAATCGGACCCGCTTCAGGACTGACTACATAAGTGTCGTCCACGCCGTTAACCACCTCGCATCTTCCTCACCACCGGTGATCAGCTTGCTACGATACTTAGTTCTTAAGTGCCTTGAACATAATATCTGGGTCAAGGCCATCCACATACCGGGGATTGATAATACTATCGCTGATGCCTTATTGCATTTGATTTTCAGAAGTTTCGAGCATTGCACCCAGAATCTGACAACAATGGCCAAAAGTGTCCACAGTCCCTCTGGACGGTCCCTGTGGACAGTTGATTCCGCTGGTTAAGGCATCCCATCAACGTGGCATTTGTATGGTAAGGCTGGGGACGAATGATTTCAATATAGTTCAACCGCTGCCTAGCCAGGTGTCCGCGGTTTTTCTTAGCAATTCCGTTGCTCGAGACATAACGCATCTACATACCAGTGGCTTGCCGGGCACAGTAGCGTAGTTGCGGGTTGCAGGAATAGCCTCTCACTTTCAGGTTCGTGGATGGACCGATGTCACCAAGGCCTTTCTGTTCAAACAGGCCGTTAAAGGCTGAAAGCGCTGGTGCACGGAGAACAGGAAGGCCAATTCATTCGCCATCCTTTCCGGCATAATAAACCAGCTAGGTGACGTTTGCACCAATGACAGCGAGGTCCTCTTGTTCTCGGCCGCCTTCTCGCTAGCATTCTTCGGAGCTTTGATGGTCAGCGAATTAGTTAGCAGGTCCCTAGGTCGCACCGGTGGTCTGTTACGCGACAATGTTATAGTTTGCAATGGTGGAGTACGGGTTCGCATAAGGCGCTCCAAAACAGATCAGCTCGGTAGAGGAGTTTGGTTCCCTATTTTCCCGTTTTCAGGTATCCTATGTCCCATCCTTACCTTGCAGCGACACTTAGAGTCTTGGGTTCCCAACAAATTCTTCTTGGAGCACGCAGAGTGATCCCGCTCATGGCGACACAACTTTCGGCATTGCTTAAAATGTCTATTTCCTACCTGGACCTACAACCAGGAGATTATGGCATGCACTCCTTCCGCATCGACACGACAACCGAGGCAGCAAGGGCCAGCTTCATACCTATCCGTGCAGTCCTGTAGTTCCCTGCCACCAGTTGTCCACTGTTTGGCACGTTTATATATTACACAAAAAAAAAAAAAAAAAAATTGTTAACCGAAATGATATACATATATTTATTTATCTAAGCACCTTCAAACCTAAAGAAACATTAATACAATGATGTTTACTGACACGATGATGGAAAATGTTTTGCATACAAGAGAAGTAACCGTTTTTCTTTTAGATCTGTCGAGACCTAGCATCTGGATCCTAGGTCACTCACACATATTCTGGGCAGCACGGCGGACTGAGTCGAGACCGGGTGGAAGCGTGCTGGGAGTTTGTGACCTCAAGTTTCACTGGAGAAGAGTTCGGGGCCTGGCCTGGGCCCAGGTCCTGCCCGTGGTAGTGAGCATATCCAGAGTAGCCACTGGCCTACTGGTGCTGGTCATTCACGGGTGGAAATGACCTAGTAAATGTGAGGATCCAGGATCTGCTTGCGGTCATGCAAGTGGTCCTAGATAAGTTCAGCAGCTTCTTTCCTAGATAAGTTCAGCAGCTTCTTTCCTAGATAAGTTCAGCAGCTTCTTTCCTAGATAAGTTCAGCAGCTTCTTTCCTAGATAAGTTCAGCAGCTTCTTTCCTAGATAAGTTCAGCAGCTTCTTTCCTAGATAAGTTCAGCAGCTTCTTTAGCAACGTAGTGGGGGTACGGTCCAGTATATTACCGAGATTGAGTTGTACAGGGGCAAGGAACATAGCAGCTGTGGAAAGGTCAAGGCAACAAGTTAATATGCAGATCGCCAAATTTATAGCGTCAGGAAGAGGGATAGTGCCTGGACACGAGATGCTGGAATCAGAGGTCAGCCGTTTGGTGCTAGAGGATGGTTTTAGCCTTAATGATATAGGCCTAGACAATTTCCTGTCGGACAGTAAGGACGGGGTTGAGCGGGCCATAAGGGCCCTGTGTGGGGGTCGCAGCTCAGGCTTGGGCCTTCGCCACTCCGTGGCCGGTGGAAGAGGGATTTGGTGAGAGCCAACCTGCCACGGACGGCCGTAGGCATCGGGCCTCCTCCCTCAGGTTTAAGGCGGATTTGTGCCTGTGGTTAAAGCTGTGGCCAAAATAACAAGCAACCCCCTTTTATATCAACATTGAATGGTGTTACGTGGATACCTTCAATAAAGTACAAAAGAAAGATATTCCATGTGTGGTCTCATTCATTGCGCGGTGGGGAGGGGGAACCGGTTGGTGGGTCTCGGCAGTCTGCAGGGCACTGCGGCCGATGCCGCTGCCCCTGACTGCTGAGCCCCTCGCTACGTCCCCCATGGTCACCTCTCCCTCCTTCCCATTGTGCAATGCCCCCCGCTGACCCCCCTTCCCTGCTGGGACCTCCTCCAGGGCATATAAACAGCTGCCGGAGTCCCTCCTTCCTCTTACCACATCTGCCCTCAGGGTGAGCATCGCCCGCCCTCCCTCCCTTAAGAAGGTTCTGTTACAAGTTCGGAAGTCAAAGCTGGTGGAAGAGGGATTTGGAGAACCTACCTGCCACGGACGGCCGTAGGCATCGGGCCTCCTCCCTCAGGTTTAAGGCGGTTTTGTGCCACGGAAAAAGGTTATGGTTCAATTTCAAAGTCACAGCCGGTGGAAGAGGGATTTGGTGAGAGCCAACCTGCCACGGACGGCCGTAGGCATCGGGCCTCCTCCCTCAGGTTTAAGGCGGATTTGTGCCTGTGGTTAAAGCTGTGGCCAAAATAACAAGCAACCCCCTTTTATATCAACATTGAATGGTGTTACGTGGATACCTTCAATAAAGTACAAAAGAAAGATATTCCATGTGTGGTCTCATTCATTGCGCGGTGGGGAGGGGGAACCGGTTGGTGGGTCTCGGCAGTCTTGCTTAGCTGTGGGGTTTTTATGTGCCGAAGATCCACCATTTATAGCTTATCCAATGTCCTAGCAAAGGAGATTGGGGCAGCTTCCTCTGAGATATTGCCTGTGTGGAGTTTATCCAAGTAGGGATGTAGATAAGGCTGGAATCCCCTACCAAAAGGGTTGGTACTGTAGAGAGAGAATCAAGAACAGTCATTATCTTTTTCAGTGTCTCTGCCTGAGTAAGGCGGAGAATATATACTGCTACTAGGATGAATTGTACATTATACATTATTGTACAGAGTATACAAACAAATTGTCCCCCCGGATCAACCACTGATTTAGTGCAGGAGAAGGGAACAGACTTGTGCACCAATATACTCACACCCCTTGCGTGGGATGAATATGTGGTATTATATTCATGCACAATCCATTTTCTTCTCAGTAGGTGAATATTGTCCTTCACTATGTGGGTCTCAGACAGACACAGGACAGCCGAAGAGAAAAGGCTATATGCGCACTGGGAAATAGAATTTTCTCAAGAAAATTCCGCAGGCACTGAAATATTACCGCACCCGCGGTAAAAAAACGCGGCAAACCGCACCCGAAAACCGCATGCGGTTTGCTGCGGTTTTACCGCGGTATTGTTCGCAGTATTGCCGTGGTTTTGCCGCATGCGGGTTGGTATGTGCTTTATTGCATTCAATGCAATAAAGCACATTGAAAAAAAAAATAAAAAAAAAATCATTTCCTTCTTAGATAGTAGATAGATAGATAAAGAGACAGAAGAATAGATAGAGGGATAGATAGATAGATAGAGGGATAGACAGACAGAGGGATAGATAGATAGATAGAGGGATAGACAGACAGAGGGATAGATAGAGGGATAGAGGACAGATCGCTGCATTTCCCACGGTCGGCAGTGAGTTCACATTACCGGCCGTGGGAAATGACCGGTAATTACCTCGGCTGTCTGCTGCATTCATTCAGCGCTGTGTCTGTGACACATCGCGGCTGGATGTAAGCAGCGCAGGACCTGTGGATTATGCTGGAGCTGTGGATCACGCCGGAGCTTTGTTTCGGGAGGGGTTAATAAAATGGTGAACGAGGCTTGTTTGTGTTTTATTTAAAATAAAGGATTTTTCTGTGCGTTTTTTCACTTTACTTACGGGTTGATCATGTCAGCTGTCACATAGACACTGCCATGATCAAGCCTGGAGTTAATGGCGGTGATCCGCCACCATTAACTCCTTGTATTACCCTGGCTGGCACTGCTACACGGCGGCAGGAAGAGCCGGGAACACGCCGGTACTGCCGCATAATGCATGCGACAGTCCCGGGGCAGCTGCGGCTGATATTCTCGGCTGCGGGAGGTGGGAGGGAGGCGGGGGACAATAACCCTGCCCCTCTCCCTCCCCAGCCTGAGAATACCGGGCTGCCGCTGTGTGCTTACCTCGGCTGGACGGTAAATATGCAGCGGAGCCCACGTGTTTTTTTTCTATATTTCCGTTTGCTTTCTATGTGTGTTCTATGTGTCTGTGTCTGTGTTCTATGTCTGTGATGTCTGTGTGTCTGTGATCTGTGTGTGTTTACTCTCTCCTCCGCTTCCTGTTCCTGTAATGACATCACTTCCCTGCAAAACCGCAGGCAAGCGATGTACATTACCGGAGGTAAACCGCGAAATACCGCAGGGAATAATGCAGGAAAACGCAGTGAACCGCACAGAATTTGCTTCCTGCGTTATTCCCTGCGGGATTTCACGATTACATTGGAGTCAATGGAGTGAAATCCCGCAGCGACGTGCGGAAAAGAATTGACATGCAATTGTTTTTGCTGCGGGAATCCCACAGCAAAACATGCAGCTGTCAAATTCCGCCCAGTGCGCACAGGATTTTTTTTTCCCATAGGTTTTGCTGGTGATTCACTGCAGAGATGTTATGAACATTTTCTGCAGCGAAACATGCAGCAAAACCGCAGAAAATCCGAGGCAAAATCCGGTAAGTGCGCACATAGCCTTAGGCTGCTTTCACACTATGTTTATTTAACATGCAAGCTAAGGCTGCTTTCACACATCCGGTTTTTGCTGAGTGGCACAATACGGCGCTCTGCAGAAAAAACGCAACCTTTTTTTGCCGCCGGTTGCGATTTTTCCCGCATAGACTTGCATTAGCGCCGTATTGTGCCACATGGCCTTGCGTTGCGTCCGTTTTTTGCCATTATTTAGCCCATGCGGCGGCCGGATGGAACGTTGTCTGGCACGTTGTTTTGTGTGGCGAAAAAACCGCATTGCGCGATTTAAAATGCAAGCCTATGGACGCCAGATGTGGTGTCCTGCGGCAAAAACCGTATTCGGCCGCCGGATGCGTTTTTTTGCACTGCGCATGCTCAGTATCAAGCAGCATCCGTCAAAAAAAGGACGGGCCGCATGGAAAAACTTATGCAACGGATCAATTTTTTTTCGCCGCATCATTGCATAGGTTTTTGAGCCGGATTGAGCCGCACTGCAAAAAACGGATGTGTGAAAGCAGCCTAAACGTTTTTTTGCTGCAAAAGCGGATCCAGTACAAATGCGTTTTAACTTCAATGCATTTGCAATGGACGCGCGTAAACATGCGTTGACATGTGTTTGCGTGCGGTATAGTCAGGATCCAGCAAGTTGCAGTATTTTAACATTTTTCAAAAACGCTACCTGTAGCGTTTTTGACCTGCGTCCAAATACTATTTGCCACTGGATCCTGACTATACTGCACACAAACGCATGTGAACGCTGGCATGCTGATAGACAGGATCCTGTTGGGCAGAAACCAGCCAGGCATGATCAGAGTCTCTCTCTCTCTCTCTGTCTGTCTCTCTCTGTCGGTCTCTCTCTCTCACCCCCTCTCTCATACTCACCGATCACTGACCGATCACCGGCGCGGCGCGGCACGGCTGTCACACTGCTCTGGCGGCTTCTCCTCTTTTGAAAATGCCGGCCGCTCATTATTCCATCTCGTATTCCCTGCTTCCCCCGCCCACCGGCGCCTATCATTGGCTGCAGTCAGACACGCCCCCACGCTGAGTGACAGCTGTCTCACTGCAACCAATCACAGCCGCCGGTGGTCGGGTCTATATTGTGCAGTACAATAAATAAATAATTTAAAAAATACCGGCGTGCGGTCCCACCCCAATTTTGATACCAGCCAAGGTAAAGCCACACGGCTGAGGGCTGGTATTCTCAGGGTGGGGAGCCCCACGTTATGGGGAGCCCCCAGCCTAAAAATGTCAGCCAGCAGCCGCCCGGAATTGCCTCATCCATTAGATGCGACAGTCCCGGGACTCTACCCGGCTCATCCCGAATTGCCCTGGTGTGGTGGCAATCTGGGTAATCAGGAGTTAATGGCAGCCCATAGCTGCCACTAAGTCCTAGGTTAATCATGGCAGGCGTCTATGAGACACCCCCAATGATTAACCTGTAAGTGAAAGTAAATAAACACAAACACTGAAAAATCCTTTATTTGGAATAAAAGACAAAAAAAAACACCCTCTTTCACCATTTTATTAAAATCCCCAAATACCCCTCCAGGTCCGGCGTAATTCTCACGAAGTCCCACGACGCTTCCAGCTCTGCTACATTGGAAGCTGACAGGAGCGGCAGTAGAACACCGCCGCTCCTGTGAGCTCCACAGAGCAACTGAAGTGAGTCGCGCTGTCAGTGGTGACGTCACTCAGGTAGTGCCGGGGTGTGTGCGGTGATGAGGGGGCGGTAGTGTTTGCGTGTGTGCGGTGATGTTGGGAATGGTAGTGCCTGCGTGTGTGCGGTGATGATGGGAATGGTAGTGCCTGCGTGTGTGCGGTGATGATGGGAATGGTAGTGCCTGCATGTGTGCGGTGATGATGGGGGCGGTAGTGCCTGCGTGTGTGCGGTGATGATGGGGGCAGTAGTGTCTCTCCTTTCTCCTTTCTCTCTCTTTTTTTTTCTCTCTCTTTTTTTTCTCTCTCTTTTTCTCTTTCTTTTCTTCTCTCTCTTTTTCTCTCCTCTTTTCTCTCTCTTTCTCCATCTGAATTTCCAGCCTATAACGATCAGTTCCCCTCACTCCCGATCACGTGACACCAATACCCGCCCATAATTTCAAGTGACAGGATCCTGTAAAATAACACATGCGTTTGCATGCGTTTCTCTTTGGAAAAACAGGATCCACTTTTGCAGCAAAAAAACATTCAGGACGAATGTTAAAAAAAGTAGTGTGAAAGCAGCCTTACTGCAACTGCGTAAAAACAGCGCATTCCCCTGACATTCCATGCCACAACGTTTATCAGTGACGCCATAAGTGTGGATTAGGAAATGAACCAAGGAAACACTGCCGTCCACAGAGGCAGAAATGCGGGTCCTGCAATTGTATACAATTACTGAATAGAGCAACACAGCCGGAGCATACAGTGCAAGACATGAAAGAAAAATGGGATGAGATAAGAAAATAAAAAAAGGAGGAAAAACTATACTATACAACCGTATGTAGCATAGCATCCTCCCAACACAAGAATAACATATACATTCCTCTCAAATGGAGAGAAGCGGGGCTAAACAACCGCCCGGGATCAATACAGGCAGAGGGAGGCATACAGTACATGCCTTCAGAGGATACCAGCCAGAGAGCAGTTGCCCCCCCACCTGGGATGTGCTGTGGAGTCGGTAAGCCAAACCTTCAACTCTCAACTCTGACTCCTCAATTTCCCTGATTCCGACTTTAGGCCCCGTCACACACAGAGATAAATCTTTGGCAGATCTGTGGTTGCAGTGAAATGTTTTCAGGCATCCTTATTACTTTCCACAGTGACGTTTCCCTACATTTTATTAGTATTTGGTAGCATCGACCTTACACTGTACGACTTGGGTCAAACGTTTTGGATCCTTCCACAGCTTCTCACAATAGTTGGTGGAATTTGGGACGATTCCTCGTGACAGAACTGGAGTAGCTGAGTCATGTTTGTAGGTCGACTTGCTCGCACTAGCCTTTTCAGCGTTGCCTATCAATTTTCAATAGGAATGAGATCAGGGCTTTGTGACATTATCCTTAAGCCACTTTGTAACCAGTTTGGCAGTAGCTTCAGGTCATTGTCCATTTGGAAGACCCATTTCCACCCAAACTTTAAGTTCCTGGCTGATGTCTTAAGGGTGCTTTACACGCTGTGACATCGCTAACAATATATCGTCGGGGTCACGTCGTTAGTGACGCACATCTGGCACCGTTAGCGACATCACAGCGTGTGACAGCTAGGAGCGACGATCGACGAGCGCAAAAACGTGAAAAATCGTTGCTCGTTGACATGTCGCTCCTTTTCAAAATATCGCTGCTGCTGCTGCAGGTACGATGTTGTTCGTCGTTCCTGCGGCAGCACACATCGCTGTGTATGACACCACAGGAATGACGAACATCTCCTTACCTGTGTCCACCGGCAATGAGGAAGGAAGGAGGTGGGCGGCATGTTCCGGCCGCTCATCTCCGCCCCTCCTTTGCTATTGGACGTCTACCGTGTGACGTCGCTGTGACGCCGCACGAGCCGTCCCCTTAGAAATGAGGCGGATTGCCGGCCACAGCGACGTCGCAGGGAAGGTAAGTTTGTGTGACGGGTGTAAGCGATGTTGTGCGCCACGGGCAGTGATTTGCCCGTGACGCACAACCGACGGGGGTGGGTATGCTCGCTAGCGATATCGGTACCGATATCGCAGCGTGTAAAGTACCCTTTAGGCTATGTGTGCACTAGAAAAAGGATTTTTCTCAAGAAATTTGTTGAGAGTGAAGGATTAGCGCACCTGCGTTAAAAAAACGCATCAATAACGCAACGAAAAACGCATGCGTTTTTACCGCGTTTTGGTGCGTTTTTTGCATATTGGTCCCTGTGTTTTTTAATGCTTTAACAGCAATAAATAATATAGATAATAGATAGAGGGATAGATAGATAGATAGATAAATAGATAATGGATAGATAGAAAGATGGAAAGATGAATAGATAGATAGGTCTGAATGAGGCTTTACGTTTCGCCTCATTCCTCTAGGTTTGTCCTTTATTACTCTCTGTAAGGCCTGAAACACACATCCGTGAAAACCACGTCCGTGTAAAACGGGCTGTTTTTCGGGTCCGTTTTTCGTTTTTTAAGTCCGTTTTTATGGTATGTGTGGCCTGCGTGTGTATCCCGTATGCTAGCCGTATGTGCGTGTGGAATGTCCGTGTGTGCGTGAGTGAAATAACTGACATGTGTATGTGTTGTCCGTGTGAAATGTACGTGTGTGATGCAAAATGTCGTTACTACATGTCGGAAGACAGAGTAGCGGGATGAGAATGAACTCGGGTGAACTTCACCCGACTTCATTGTCATGCCGCGGCTCTGTCTTTGTCCCGTGTACTGATTAGCGGTCACCTGTGAAGGATTCACCGGTGACCGCTAATCCCCCGAGTGACTGAAGTGTCCCCCCCTCTCTCATACTCACCGATCTCCGATCACCGGCGCTGCACGGCATTCACACTGCTCCGGCGGCTTTTTCTATTTTGAAAAAGCCGGCCGCTCATTAAACAATCTCGTATTCCCTGCTTTACCCGCCCACAGGCGCTTATGATTGGTTGCAGTCACACACGCCCACCACGCTGAGTGACAGCTGTCTCACTGCACCCAATCACAGCAGCCGGTGGGCGTGTCTATACTGTGCAGTGAAATAAATAAATAAATAATTAAAAAAAACGGCGAGCGGTCCCCCCCCATTTTAATACCAGCCAGATAAAGCCATACGGCTGAAGGCTGGTATTCTCAGGATGGGGAGCTCCACGTTATGGGGAGCCCCCCACCCTAACAATATCAGTCAGCAGCCGCCCAGAATTGCCGCATACATTATATGCGACAGTTCTGGGGCTGTACCCGGCTCTTCCCGATTTGCCCTGGTGCGTTGGCAAATCGGGGTAATAAGGAGTTATTGGCAGCCCATAGCTGCCAATAAGTCCTAGATTAATCATGTCAGGTGTCTCCCAGAGATACCT
Source organism: Anomaloglossus baeobatrachus (assembly GCF_048569485.1). Lineage (NCBI taxonomy): Eukaryota > Metazoa > Chordata > Amphibia > Anura > Aromobatidae > Anomaloglossus > Anomaloglossus baeobatrachus. Next base: position 128,737,011 of record NC_134364.1, read on the forward strand.
TCCATGATTAATCTGTAAATTACAGTAAATAAACACACACACCTGAAAAAATCATTTATTAGAAATAAAAAACACAAACAAATTCCCTCATTACCAATTTATTAACCCCGACAAAGCCCTCCATGTCCGGCGTAATCCACGGACCTCCAGCGTCGCTTCCAGCTCTGCTGCATGCAGGTGACAGGAGCAGCAGAATACACCGCCACTCCTGTCACCTCCACGCAGCTAATGAGATGAGTAGCGCGATCAGCTGCTGTCACTGAGGTTACCCGCGGCCACCGCTGGATCCAGCAGTGGCCGCGAGTTACCTGACTGACAGCAGCTGATCGCGCTACTCATCTCATTTGCCGCGTGGAGCTGACAGGAGCGGATTGTCTTCTGCAGCTCCTGTCACCTGCATGCAGCAGAGCTGGATGCGACGCTGGACCATCCTGGAGTACGTCGGACATGGAGGGCTTTGTCGGGGTTAATAAATTGGTAATGAGGGAATGTGTTTGTGTTTTTTATTTCTAATAAATGATTTTTTCGGGTGTGTGTGTTTATTTACTGTAATTTACAGATTAATCATGGAAGGTATCTCGGGGAGACGCCTGACATGATTAATCTAGGACTTATTGGCAGCTATGGGCTGCCAATAACTCCTTATTACCCCGATTTGCCAACGCACCAGGGCAAATCGGGAAGAGCCGGGTACAGTCCCAGAACAGTCGCATCTAATGTATGCGGCAATTCTGGGCGGCTGTTGACTGATATTGTTAGGCTGGGGGGCTCCCCATAACGTGGAGCTCCCCATCCTGAGAATACCAGCCTTCAGCCGTATGGCTTTATCTGGCTGGTATTAAAATGGGGGGGGACCGCACGCCGTTTTTTTTAATTATTTATTTATTTATTTCACTGCACAGTATAGACACGCCCACCGGCGGCTGTGATTGGGTGCAGTGAGACAGCTGTCACTCAGCGTGGTGGGCGTGTGTGACTGCAACCAATCATAGGCGCCTGTGTGCGGTAAAGCAGGGAATACGAGATTGATTAATGGGCGGCCGGCTTTTTCAAAATAGTAAAAGCCGCCGAAGTTTTTATAACAGCCGTGCAGCGCCGCGCCGGAGATCGGGAAACGGTAAGTATGAGAGAGGGGGGGGGGGCCGGATCGACAGACAGCTAGAGGGACAGATAAGACAGAGAGACCGACCGACAGACATAGAGACCGACCGACGGACTGAGGGAGAGAACGAAACAGAAAAAGAAAAAAGACCGACATCACATGAATAAAGCACAAAACGTACAGGAAGCAAACAGAGATGCGTCCGTGTCACTCGGACGTGCGCACAGACCCATTGACTTTCATTGGGTCCGTGCTGCGTGTTGCGTGCAGAAAACGGACATGCTGCCGTGCAAAACGCACACAGGTACGGATCACGGACACGGACAAACGGACATGCATCAAAAGCGCACGTGGAGCTTTTATCATACAATAACATTGGTGCACGTTTGGCCGTGTCTCCAGTATACACGGAAACGGACCAAACACGGACGTGTTTCACGGATGTGTGTTTCAGGCCTAATGAAGTTTTTCTCTGGCTTTATATTGTAACTGGTGTGTTTTCATTGCCAGATATTGTGCGCATAATTTGTATATATATTTTTTACGTGTAGCACTTTGGCATCCCACCTTTTACAATCCATTTATCATGGTTTTTTTGTGGTTTTAACTTTATTTTTTCCTCTATTTATTGTTTGTATTTCTCTTTTTTAGCTTGTCACTTCTATGCTGCACAACAGATCCTTTTTGACCCGAATTTATAAGGCCTGGATTTGATTAATCGTGAATCCATGATATCCTGCTATAGATACGATTTCTGACCTATACCGTCACCTTTGGCCTCCATCTGCTTGCATTCTATGTCTGTATTTTTTATGTACAATTATTTTCTACTGTTACTACTATTTATACCCATATAATGCATGCTTATGTGTAGTCCTTGTATTTTTCCTTTAAAAAAATCATGGCCCCTTTGCTTCACGTACTTCTGGCCTATTCTTGTGTCTGGAGTCCTGTGCGCCTGCGCGCGCTCGTCCCTCGCCTCCTGGCCGCACTTCGGCGCCTCTATGGTGTCTGCGCATGTGCGGTAGCCTGGACAATCACATCTGGGCTCCCACGCATGCGCCTTATGCCTTGACTGCTGGGGTTGCATCACGGGGGGCGTGCGACGGGCCCGCGCATGCGCCTATCTGACTCCGGACACATGAATCCCATTTGCGGCAGTTAAACCCTGCCGGGGATGTATTTATGGGTCGCACCATAGGATATGTGCATCACCCTCTACTCTCCCCCATGATGAAGCGCCAGCGATTTGCTAGACACCGCGAAACGTACGTCGGGCTTTCCTCCACCACCAGATTCTGGTAATGATTCTGCACTTGCACTTTACCTCTCGCTCATGCTGTGATATAATTTATAATCCGGGTATATCCTTCTGATCCCTTACAGTGCGCCCTTATGGTCATACATACCATGGGCAAACATTGCCACTTTATTAATACCATTCTAATTTTTGGGATCCTTAGTTTATTACCTGGTACTCTTTCAATATATATTGACAGGCATTATATGTGAGCGACTTCTATCAATACCTTTGTCTATACCTGATAATGTTTTTTCATGTCCCCCGTTCTCCTCCTGTACCATCATCATTCTTTATCCCTAACATTGTGTAATGTATGCACTATGCACCTTTAGACTCTCTAATAAATATTTATTATTATCCAGCATTTTTGCTAAAGTTCTTTTGTTCATATAAGATATCTAAATAAATAGATAGATAATGGATAGATAGATAGAAAGAGGATAGATGAATAGATAGATAGATAATAGATAGTTGGATAGACAGATAATGAATAGATAGATAAATAAATAGATAATGGATAGATAGATAGATAGATAGATAGATAGATAGATAGATAGATAGATAGATAGAAAGATGGATAGATGAATAGATTGATAATAGGTAGATAGATGGGTAGACAGATAGATAAATAAATAGATAGATAATGGATAGATAGAAAGAGGAATAGATAGTTGGATAGATAGATAGATAATGGATAGATAGATGGAAAGATGGATAGATGAATAGATAGACAGATAGATAATGGATAGATAGATAGAAAGATAATCAATCTTTCAGAGTCCCTGTGAGGACACACTGCAGTTCTCGCGAGCGGTAATGTGTTCACATTACCGACCGTGAGAAATGACCTGTAGTTACCCCTGCAGCATCGCTCACTGAACGAGGCTGCATTGAGTATGTGTCAGACGTGGCTGGATGCAAGCGTCGTGGGACCTGCATGGATTACGCCGGAGCTGTGTGTTTGGGGGGATTAATAAAGTGGTGAAAGATGGGGGCTTTTTTGTGTTTTATTTAAAATAATGGATTTACCTGCCCTAGTTACACTTGACGCAGAAAAAGCGTTTGATAATGTAAATTGGGGGTGGTTAGACAGAATAATGGAGGCCATAGGGATTGTAGGCAAGATGAGACTTTACATTAGAAACCTTTATGCCAACTCGGGAGCTAGGGTACACACTCCGGGCTTTCTATCAGACGTGTTCCCTTTGATGAAGGGAACAAGACAGGGCTGCCCATTATCTCCTCTTTTATTCAACCTGGCAATCGAGCCGTTGTCAAGAATACTACAGGGACAAAATAGCTTTAAAGGAAGCAAGATAAGGGGTTCAGAAGTAAAGACAGCGCTTTTTGCTGATGACATCATACTTTATATGGGGGACCCCGGTGCGGATTTGCCACAGACTCTTGCCTTGATTGAAAAATTTGGCTCATTCTCCGGTTTCAAACTGAACAAAAAAAAATGCGAGATCATGTTCCTAAAGGGGCATCATGGGACAATGGGGGGACAAATAAGGGATGGCTGTCTATGTGGAATTCCTATAGCACAATCTTCAATTAAATACCTGGGAGTGCATATAGGAAGATCGGTGGAAACAATCTATAACTTGAATTATGGACCGCTATTCAGGAAAATTATAGTTCAATTAAAGGGATGGAAAGGTCTGCCACTTCCATTACTGGCAAGATGCCACCTGATAAAAATGATGAGCTTTCCTAGGCTGCTGTATCCCTTCCAGACAATCCCGCTATTGCTAAAACTAAAGGATGTGAATAAGCTCAACTCCGCGTATACAGAATTTCTGTGGAGGGGAAGGAAACCCAGAATAAAGCTGCGTACGCTGATGAAGTCAGCAGAGGAGGGAGGTCTAAACTTTCCAGATGTCCAAGGGTATAATCTTGTATGTATCATGAGGCATGTAATTGATTGGGTGAGAGGAACGAGTAGGCACTCAGATCATGCGATGGAAACTAAATATGCGTCACCGTGGGATCTGACGTCCATTCTGCACTCCCCACTATCCAGGGTTGAAGGGCACATAAGGAACTCAATTATATTCCGAGACACCATGCTAACATGGAAGTCGGTAAGGAAAAAACTGGGGCTCTCATGGAAAGTGTCCAAGTACTTGAACCCCTGGGCATTCCCAAATTTTCCCCTGGGACGAGAAAACAAGCTATTTACTAGATGGAAAGAGAGGGGAGTCAGGAGAATGATAGATGTTATGAATGTGGAGGACAGGAGGTGGATGACAGGTCGGGAAGTGTTGGATAAGTACAACCTTAATAGCTCACATGTCATCCAGTATGAACAATTGAAACATGGAATAATAGGAGACCTGGGTGTGGTTGGAAGAGAGCTGAACAGAAGTTCGATTGATGAGTTACTGGAATGTGATGTAACAAGTATAAATGTCTCTAAAATTTATCGATCGCTAAGGGGGGTGCTTATCTCACGGGAGGATAGTCGGACTTTAAAAGCATGGGGGAAACAATTGGGAAGGGAAGAAGTGGTGGATGATATACTGAGAGGATGGGTACAAGTGCGGAAACATATTACCAATGAGAGATGGAGAGACACTCAATTCAGAATTCTACATAGGGCCATTATAGGTTTCAACATACCAGGTAGGGATAGGTGGTGTCCTAAGTGTCAAAAAGAAAAAACGGATATGCTGCATGGGCTATGGGAATGTGAGACAATCGCTAGGTTCTGGAACCAAGTCAGACTATTTGCCCAGTCAACATGGGGAATTTTCAGCAAACTAGACTTAATGGTGTGGATTTTCCACTCCTTTGAGGGAGGAGTAGGAGGAGGACCGAGCACGCAGGAAAAGAGGAAATACGCAATAACGCATGACATAGCCATGATAGCTAAGCGTTGCATCTTAAAACACTGGATTCAAAGGGAGGGCCCATCCATAAAGGAGGTTGTGGGCGAACTACACAACCTTCTGAAGTGGGAAAAACTAGAAGCGGAGAGGGATAAAGATGGGTTGACAGCCAAGTTTTTTGTGAGATGGAGACATTTTATTGAAAGCCAATTCACACAGGGAGAAATAATTAACCTGATGGCACCTTTTGTTCACTCGGAGTGGTATATCCTGAGCGATATCCAGGACAGCCTGGGTAAACTGAGAATCACCTAGGAGGGGGCTCTGGCGGGAGGGGGAGACGAGACGGTTGGGAATACCAAGGCACGCTAGAAATATTGAAATCATTCAGGGACGACACAGAGATTTAACGAATTGTATTGCATATGTTATATTATATTTCATTACCTCTGTTTTGGTTTAATGTTACTGTATACTATCTTAAATCGAACAGCAACATGGAACTCCAAATTGGGGTATCACCCACCTCTATGTCACATTTTGTCAGACGAATGTTCTTCTTTTGCAATGATACTTGTTATGTTTTTACAAATTTGAAAAATCAATAAAAAACGTTTTGGAAAAAAAAAAAAAAAATAATGGATTTTTCGGTGTGTGTGTTTATTCACTTTACTTGCAGGTTAATCTTGGAAGCTGTCTCATAGACGCTGCCAGGATTAAGCTAGGACTTAGTGGCAGCGCATAGCTGTTATTAACTCGTTATTACCCCAATTGCCACCGCATCACAGCAATCGGGAAGACCCGGATTCATGCCGGGACTGTCGCATAATGGGTGCGACATTCTTGGGGCAGTGGCAGGCTGATACTCTTGGCTGCGGGGGAGAGGGGCATTAACCATGGCTCTCGACCTCCCCAGCCTGAGAATACCGGGCCACCGCTGTGTGTTTACCTTGGCTGGATGGTAAAAATACGGCGGAGGCCGTGTTGTTTTTTTTTTTATTATTAATATATACAATTGATTTTTATGTGTATTCTACATGTATGTGTCTGTGTGTGTGTATTCTATATGTCTGTCTGTGTGTGAGTGTGATCTGTGTGTGCTTACTCTCTGCTCAGCTTCCTCTTCCTGTCATAATGACATCACTTCCCTGCAAAACGCAGGCAGTGATGAACACTATGTCCCTAAAAACGCGAAATAACGCGGGAATAATGCAGGAAAACGCAATGATACGCACAGAATTTGCTACCTGCATTATTCCCTGCGCTATTTCATGATTACATTACAGTCAATGGAGTGAAATAACGCAGTTAGCTGCAGAAAAGAAGTGACTGCTCATTCTTTTTCTCAAGAAAATCTACAGAAAGAAATTTCTTGAAAAAAAAATGCAGTGTGCGCACAGCTAATTTTTTTTTCCATAGGTTTTGCTGGGGAATGTCTGCAGAAAGGTTACAACCATTTTCTCAAGAAAAATCTGCATCAAAAACGCAGCAAAAACGCGGGTAAAAACGCAGTGTGCGCACAGGGCCTTAAGATGTTCTTCAGTATCGCCACATAATCTTCTTTCCTCATGATTCCATCTATTTTGTGAATTGCACCAGTCTCTCCTGGAGCAAAACAACCCCACAACATGATGCTGCCGCCCCGTGTGTCACAGTTGGGACGGTGTTCTTAGGCATCAAAGCTTGTCTCTTTTTCCTCCAAACATAACAGTGGTCATTATGGCCAAAAAGTTCAATTTTAGTTTTGTCAGACCACAGGACGTCTCCAAAATTTAAGGGTTTTATTCCTATGCGCATGTGCAAACATTAATCTGTCTTTTTATGTTTCTTTTGGAGTAATGGCTTCTTCCTGGCAGAGTGGCCTTTCAGCCCATGTTGATAGAGTACTTGTTTCACTGTGGATAATGACACAATCTTACCAGCTTCCACCAGCATCTTCACAAGGTCTTTTGCTTTTGTTCTTGGGTTGATATGCACGTCTGACCAAAGTATGAGGGCTGTAAATTCCCATCTTGTTTGTACCTGTGTATAATTGTTATATAAGGAAAGAGTCTCCAGCGTCCGCTCTTCTAAAATCAATTTTATTCTAAAATTCTTTTAAAAAGATGTACAATCACTGGTGCGTGAAGGATAAAAACAAATTCATGACACAATCATCCGCAGGATGCTGAAAGTACACAGACTTGATTGTGTCATGAATTTGTTTTTATCCTTCACGCACCAGTGATTGTATATCTTTTTAAAAGAATTTTGGAATAAAATTGATTTTAGAAGCGCGGACACTGGAGAATCTTTCCTTATATTACTTGTGCTGGAGCCTCATTGAATCCGTGACGGCTACTGTTCTAATAGGACTGGTGAGCTGACTTAAACCCATTTTTTTCTTTTGTGTATAATTGTTTGTACAGATGAATGAGGCACCTTCAGGTATCTTGAAATTGCACCCAGGGATAAACCAGACTTGTGCAAGTCCACAATTCACTTCCTGAGATTAGGCTGATTTATTTTGACTTTCCCCATGATGCTACACAAAGAAGCAGTGTGTATCAGGTGTGCATTAAAATACATCTATAGGTGTGTCTCAAATTAACTCAGATGTTGCTAATAAACCTATCAGAAGCTTCCAAAGGCATGACATCATCATGTGGGCTGTTCCATATTGTTTAAAGGCACAGTACTCTTAGGGGTACTTTACACGTTGCGACATCGCTAGCATCGGCTAGCGATGCTGAGCGCGTTAGTACCCGCCTCCGTCGCACATGCGATATGTGGTGATTGCTGCCGTAGCAAACATTATTGCTATGGCAGCTTCACACGCACATACCTGCTCGGCGACGTCGCAGTGACCGCCGAACTATCCCTCCTTCAAGGGGGAGGTGCGTTCGGCGTCACAGCGACGTCACCGCGACGTCACTAATCTGCCGGCCAATAGAAGCGGAGGGGCGGAGATGAGCGGGACATAACATCCCGCCCACCTTCTCCCCTCCGCATTGCCGTCAGGGCGCAGGTAAGGAGATGTTTGTCGTTCCTGCGGGTTTACACACAGCGATGTGTGCTGCCGCAGGAGCGACAAACAACAACGTACTTGCAGTCGACCCAACATTATGAAAATGAACGACGCTACACAGATCACCGATTTTCGACGCTTTTGCGATCGTTTATCGGTGCATCTAGGATTTACAAGTTGCGATGTCGTTACTGGCGCCGGATGTGCGTCACTAACGACGTGACCCCGACGATATTTCGGAAGCGATGTTGCAACGTGTAAGGCCCCCTTAGTGTTTGTAAACTTTTGACTTTGCAGAAAGTAATAAAAATGCCTTAGGCTATGTGCGCACTTACCGGATTTTGCCGCGGATTTTCCGCGGATTTGCTGCATGTTTCGCTGCAGAAAATGTTCATAACATCTCTGCAGTGAATCACCAGCAAATCCTATGGAGATAAAAAATCCTGTGCGCACTGGGCGGAATTTGACAGCTGCATGTTTTGCTGCGGGAATCCCGCAGCAAAAACAAGTGCATGTCACTTCTTTTCCGCACATCGCTGCGGGATTTCACTCCATTGACTCAATGTTAATCATGAAATCCCGCAGGGAATAACGCAGGCAGCAAATTCTGTGCGGTTCACTGCGTTTTCCTGCGTTATTCCCTGCGGTATTTCGCGGTTTACCTCCGGTAATGTGCATCGCTTGTCTGCGGTTTTGCAGGGAAGTGATGTCATTACAGGAAGAGGAAGCCGTGCAGAGAGTAAACACACACACATCACACACACAGACATCACAGACACAGAACACATAGACACATAGAACACACATAGAAAGAAAACGGAAATATAGAAAAAAAAGAACGTGGGCTCCGCTGCATATTTACCGTCCAGCCGAGGTAAGCACACAGCGGCGGCCCGGTATTCTCAGGCTGGGGAGGGAGAGGGGCAGGGGTAATGTCCCCCGCCTAACTCCCCCTCCGGCAGCCGAGAATATCAGCCGCAGCTGCCCCGGCACTGTCGCATGCAATATGCGGCACTACCGGAGTGTCCTCGGCTCTTCTTGCCACCGTGTAGCAGTGGTGGCAAGGTAATACAAGGGGTTAATGGTGATGGGGGACCACTGCCATTAACCCCAGGCTTGATCATGGCAGCGTCTATGTGACAGCTGACATGATCAACCCGTAAGTAAAGTGAAAAAAACACAGACACTGAAAAATCCTTTATTTTAAATAAAACCAACAAGCCTCGTTCACCATTTTATTAACCCCCCCAAACAAAGCTCCGGCGTAATCCACAGGTCCTGCGCTGCTTCCATCCAGCCGCGACTGACACAGACACAGCGCTGAATGAAAGCAGCAGACAGCAGAGGTAATTACCGGTCATTTCCCACGGCCGGTAATGTGAACTCACTGCCGACCGTGGGAAATGCAGCGATCTGTCCTCTATCTATCTGTCTGTCTATCTATCTATCCCTCTATCTATTCTTCTGTCTATCTACTATCAGAATTAAATGTATTTTTTTTTTCTTTTTTTTTCTTCAATGTGCTTTATTGCATTGAATGCAATAAAGCACATCCCAACCCGCACGCGGCAAAACCGCGGCAATACCGCGAACAATACCGCGGTAAAACCGCAGCAAACCGCATGCGGTTTTCGGGTGCGGTTTCCCGCGTTTTTTTACCGCGGGTGCGGTAATCTTTGAGAGCATGCGGAATTTACGCAAGGAAATTTCATTTCCCAGTGCGCACAGAGCCTTAAGCATTCTTTCTCTCCCTCTCATTATTCTGGCATTTGGCAAATATACATAATTTTGGTTTTTAATTGACCTAAAACGGGAAAGTTTTTTTCTGACTTCATGTCATATAGTGAGAAAAACCTGCAGATGTGTCTTTATAGAGAGCGGAGGGAAACGTCTGTTTTTTACTGTACATGACTCATGTTTGTGATAAATTTACTGTAGTAATATGGTAACATCACTACTTATATCATGTAGCTGAAATGCAGCACAGATTCATCTCAATTAAAAGTCTAGATTCTTTGACCGGGAATAGAACAGACATTTATAGGACACTTATTCATTACATACTGCAATGAACTGCTGGACCCAATTTATTATATATTTTAGGAGTCGGTCCATTTTATACCGACTCCAACTCCGACCAAAATGGACACCGACTCCGACTCCACAGCCCTGCGGGATCCCAAATAAACCATGGTATAACATCTGTTCCAGCATAGCGTTCCACATGAAAATGACACCTTGTGGAGAAAAAGGATCACACGTGTTTCCTCTCTTTATAGATCTCTCGTTGACATCCAACCAGGACACAGCAGCTCCCACTGTGTCAAATAAGTGACTCTCTCCATTTGCAGCAATGCGCAGTTTGGCGGGATCCATCCTAGCATATGGCACTTGCAGGTTTCGTAGGAGTTTTTTAACATCAGTGAATTGTGCCCTTTGGCGCTGCACCGCCATAGAGAAATCTGAGAAGATTGAGATTTTACCATTAATTACAAGGTCTTTAAAGACCAGGACTTCATCCTATGTAAAACCAGGGATATTAAAGTGCAGGAGTTTAAGCAGAACGGGTCGTGGGGGTGCTCCTGGCAGAAAAGGGGGGGGGGGAGGGTTCACAGACTCTTTGGAAAATGAAAGGTGGAATCTGATAGGTTGATAAGGGCAACTGAATCAGTTTCACAGATCCAGTTTTCACAAATAAATCTCCCCCAAATCTGTTTTCTTTTCAGATAATTCAGATAACCCATAATGGCAAATTATTTAAATACAGATCAGAGAAAATGGATTTTAAAGGAGTATTGGAAATCTCACAATGCTGAAACCGTTAGAGCAAATTGGGTTGAAACATTTGGTACTCAAGCCCCAAAGACACAAACCATTTACCGGATTCGTGACAAATTCGATGCCACTGGCTCAATCCTTAATGCTCCAAAAACTGGTCGACCCAAAACAGCCTGTACAGAAAATAATAAACAACTTGTGGCTGAAACATTTGTTCAGAGTCCAAAAAAGTCCCCAGAGACTCTTTAGAATTGGGAATTTCTCCAGCTTCTATCGTGTGAATCCTGAAATCTATTGGGTGGAAGCTTTCCAGGTGCTTTACCCGGCTCATCCAGCGGCCCTGATCGAGTGATGCCGATGCAAAACTTGCAGTGACAGTCAAAGTTCAATTGAGTCCATGAGCCATGGACTCGGGTGAACCCTGGCGTCACCACGATCACGGCCGAAAACAGCCAAAGACTGCCGAACGACGAGCAGTGTAGTGAATAGTCTTTGGCTGTTTCCTAGAAGCAGGACCTGTAAGTATAATCACGTTTTTTTTTTTTAATAATGTACTTGTTTTTACAGTCACTGGACCTGAACAGTAACACGAGCTTCCCAGGAAAGCTTGTGTTCGGGATCATGTGCACGAACACTGTGTTCGGTAAAGACCACGAACTTTATAGTTCGGGTTCGCCCATCACTAACAACGACAGCTTAATGACCTTTGTCATAATTCTCATAATAGCTCTCAGCATATTCCTCACATGAGGTAACGTCATATACAATGTGAGGTAACGATAGATGTGAGGTAGCTTCATATACAGCATGAGGCAATGATAAATGTCAGGTAACGTCACATACAGCCTTAGGTAACAATAAATGTGAGGTAACGTTATATACAGCCTGAGGTAACGATTAGGGATGAGTGAATGTATTCGCCACTATTCGGTATCCGAAGGATAATGGGGTATTCGAGGTATTCGCTATCCGACGACTAATATGGTATTCGCTCCGGTATTTTCAATTTCGTTTCTGGACTTCCTGGCGCCTTTTTATAGCCAATTAACACATCTGACGTTGCTTGCCCTCACAGTAACGCCGCAGCCATCTTTGTTGTGGTTTTCCTGTGATTGGCTTGGCCGCACAGCGTCATAGGGGCTATATAAGGCAGAAGCCATTTTATGTGCACGCATTCATTCCTGAACTGCCGGTGTAGTGAGACTGTGTGCGGTACAGCATTTTTCCAGCCAACTAATACTAGTCCTTCTAAAGGCTGAAGCTATTTAGCATTACCTGTTAGCGACTGTGTAAATCATAGAAACAGGTATAGGGGCAGTGCAGTTCGTTCTATGAGATAGTGTTCCTGCTGCAGAATCCAAAATAGTCCTTTTAACCTCATAACGACGGCCGTACGACTTAAAGCGGCGGCAAAACAGGGTACTTATTCTGTTCCACCGCTTTAAAGCGGCGGCCCGAAAAAACCCTGTAGCGCTCCCCAGTGACCGAAAATCTTGGGGGTTTCAGCTACCGGGGGTAGCTGAGACCCCCCAGATTATGAATCGGGGTGGTTTTTTTGGACCCCGATAATGTGATCGCCGGTATACACCGTATACCGACGAACACATGAAAAAAAAATAAATGGCCGGTAAAACTGATTTCTTTTTCATCTGACATGATCAAACATGTCAGATGAGAAAGAAATATAAACCCCTAGTGCCCCCAAAGCCCCCGGTACCGGAGAGTCCCCCACCACCCCTACCGCCCCTCCGGAGCAGTCAAAATGGCGCCGAAAACTGCCGCCGCCGCCGGCTCTGCATTCATTTCCCTCCGATCTGAAATGATCAAACATTTCAGATCGGAGGGAAATGTCCTCCCCCTGACCCCTCCTCTGGTCCACCGGAGCCCCTCCGGTTCTCTAGAGCGCTCCCCCTTCCCCCCCTCCGGAGCATGCAAGATTGCGGCGCGCAGCGCACGGCGCGCGGCCGCATTCATCCTGCTCTTTCTGCCGCATATGACACGTCACATGCGGCAGAAAAGTCGTCCCCAGGTCCCCCGGTCAGCCCCCGGTCAGCCCTGTTACCTGGCTGCTGCTCCGTCCCCGCGATCACTCTGCCTCCTAGAAAGCTGGCGGCGCATGCGCAGACAGCGGCTGTCAGCTGGATCCTTGCAAGCAGGGACGCTGACCTCGCTGCTGCGCTGTGGACCGGGGGAGAGTGAGTGCAGTAATTTGCAGCCACACTCCTCACATGGAGAGCCTGCTGTTCTAGAAAATGGGGGGTACGTTCTGTGAGCGTGCCCCTCATATTCTGGAATGAGGTTACTGCAGGTCACTCTGCCCTAGGTTGGACCGGGGCAGTGTGAGTGCAGTATTCTCAGATTCCCTGAACGTGCCCCCCATATTCTAGAAGGTCCAGAGTCGCCGAGGGACCTCCAAAATGGATTACAGCGACCAAAATTTATTTATTTTCAATAAATTGGTGAAAAAGGAATGTTTCGGGGAGTTTTTTTTTCAAATAAATTTTTTTTTTTGTGTTTATTTTTTTCTATTACTGACTGGGTTAGTGATGTCGGGTATCTGTTTAGGGACCCCACGTTTTTTTTCTTTTTAAAAACGCCTGGGGAGCCCTCCAAATTGATCACCAGCCAAGGTGAAGCTGTCAGCTGTGGTTTGCAGGCTACAGCTGTCTGCTTTACCCTAGCTGGCTATCAAAAATAGGGGGGACCCCACGTCATTTATTTTAATTATTAATTTTTTGGGGGGCTAAATACAAGGCTAGGCACCCTTTAGTGCCACATGAAAGGCACTAAAGGGCGCCAGCTTAGAATATGCAGGGGGGTGGGACGTTATATATGTTTGACATCTATCCATTCATCCATTGTAGCATTTTAGGCTGTGTGCCCACAATCAGGGTTTGCAGCGTTTTGGGCGCAGAGTGTTTTCCCTGCATCCATAGCGCTGCATTGCACAGTGGAAGGATTTTTAGAAATCCTATGCCCAATGTGCTTCTTTTCTCCGCAGCATAAACCGACCTGTGGTGCAGCTTCCCGAGCCTCAGCATATCAATTTATGCTGCGGAGACAAGAGTGTTCTCTACAGGTAGCATAGAGCTCCACAGCAGCCTGAACCCAAATCGTGGGCATGGGCAGCTGCGTTCTCTCGTGGACAACACTCACATCTCTGCAGGAAGGCTGACACTGTGTACTAGATGCCGTGTCGCTGGATCATGGCCACATAGCCTTAGGCTATGTGTGCACTTACCAGAATTTGCCGCGGATTTTTTGCGGTTTTGCTGCATGTTTCGCTGCAGAAAATGTTCATAACATCTCTGCAGTGAATCACCAGCAAAACCTATGGGAAAAAAAAATCCTGTGCTCACTGGGCGGAATTTGACAGCTGCATGTTTTGCTGCGGGATTCCCGCAGCAAAAACAATTGCAAGTCAATTCTTTTCCGCACGTCGCTGCGGGATTTCACTCCATTGACTCCAATGTAATCGTGAAATCCCGCAGGGAATAACGCAGGAAGCAAATTCTGTGCGGTTCACTGCGTTTTCCTGCATTATTCCCTGCGGTATTTCGCGGTTTACCTCCGGTAATGTACATCGCTTGCCTGCGGTTTTGCAGGGAAGTGATGTCATTACAGGAAGAGGAAACGGAGGAGAGAGTAAACACACACAGATCACAGACACACAGACATAGAACACAGACACAGACACATAGAACACACATAGAAAGCAAACGGAAATATAGAAAACAAAACACGTGGGCTCCGCTGTATATTTACCGTCCAGCCGAGGTAAGCACACAGCAGCGGCCCGGTATTCTCAGGCTGGGGAGGGAGAGGGGCAGGGTTAATGTCCCCCGCCTCACTCCCCCTCCGGCAGCCGAGAATATCAGCCGCAGCTGCCCCGGGACTGTCGCATGCATTATGCGGCAGTACCGGCGTGTCCCCGGCTCTTCCTGCCGCCGTGTAGCAGTGGCAGCAGGGTAATACAAGGGGTTAATGGTGGTGGATCACCGCCATTAACTCCAGGCTTGATCATGGCAGCGTCTATGAGACAGCGTCTATGACATGATCAACCCGTAAGTAAAGTTAATAAACACACAGAAAAATCCTTTATTTTAACTAAAACACAAACAAGCCTCGTCCACCCTTTTATTAACCCCTCCCAAAACAAAGCTCCGGCGTAATCCACAGCTCCGACGTCCTGCGAGGCTTGCATCCAGCCGCGACTAACACACAGCGCTGAATGCAGCCTTGCAGCAGACAGCAGAGGTAACTCCAGGGCATTTCCCACGGCTGGTAATGTGAACTCACTGCCGACCGTGGGAAATGCAGCGATCTGTCCTCTATCTATCCCTCTATCTAATCTATCTATCTATCTATCTATCTATCCCTCTATCTATTCTTCTGTCTCTTTATCTATCTATCTACTATCTAAGAAGGAAATTATTTATTTTTTTTTTTTTCAATGTGCTTTATTGCATTGAATGCAATAAGCACATGTACCAACCCGCACGCGGCAAAACCGCGGCAATACCGCGAACAATACCGCGGTAAAACCACAGCAAACCGCATGAGGTTTTCGGGTGCGGTTTGCCGCGGTTTTTTACCGCGGGTGCGGTAATCTTTGAGAGCATGCGGAATTTTCTCAAGAAAATTCCATTTCCCAGTGCGCACAGCCTAAAAGTGAGAAATTTGTTGCTACAGCAACATTTTTGTGAAGTACCTGTGGATTCAAAATGCTTACTATACTCCTGAATAAAATCCAGTTTCTGCTGTATAGGTACCCAAGGGGCCCTGCTAATGTGACATGGTACCCGCAATTTATTTCAACTTTTCCAGAATTCAAATGGTGCTCCTTCCATTCCAAGCCCTCCCATTTAGCCAAACAGAGGTTTTTGGCCACATGTGGGGTATCCCTGTGCTCATAAGACATTGGATAACAACCTGTGGGGTCCACGGTTTGTTGTTACCTCTTGAAAAAGTAAGAAATATGATGCTAAAGCAACATTTTTGTGAAAAAAATGAAAATTTTCAATATGGCAACCTAAGCTTATCAAATTCTGTGAAGTACTCTTGGATTCAAACTGCTCAATATACACCTAGATAAAAGCCTTGAGGTGTCTTGTTTCCAGAATGGGGTCACTTGTGGGAAACCTCCACTGTTTAGGCACCTTAGGGGCTTTCCAAATGCAACATAGCGTCCGTTAATTATTCCAGCCAATTGTGCAGTCAAATGGCGCTCCTTCCCTTCCGAGCCCTGCTGTGCACCCAAACAGTTGATTTTCATCACACATAAGGTATCAGCATACTCAGGAGAAATTGCACAATAAATTTTATGCTGAATTTTTTCCTTTTACACTTGTAAAAAAAAAAGCTACCTGGTTGAAGCAACAATTTTGTGGTAAAAATGTATTTTTTTAATTTTCACAGCTCAACATTATAAACTTCTGTGTAGCACCTGAGGGTTCAGGGTACTCACCAAATATCTAGATAAATTCCTTCAGGGGTCTATTTTCCAAAATGGGGCCACATGTTGGGGAGCTTCACTGTATAGACACCTCAGGGGCTCTCCTAATGCAACATAGCATCCGCTATTGATTCCAGCCAATTTTGCAGTCAAATGGCGCTCCTTCCCTTCCGAGCCCTGTCATGCGCCCAAACAGTTGATTTCCACCACATATAAGGTATCGCCAAACTCAGGAGAAATTGCACAATAAATTTCATGGTGATTTTTTTTCTGTTACCCTTGTGAAAAAAAAAAGCTACCTGGTTGAAATAACAATTTTGTGGTAAAATTGTATTTTTTTATTTTCATGGCTCAACGTTATAAAATTCTGTGAAGCACCTGGGGGTTCAGGGTACTCACCAAACATCTAGATAAATTCCTTGAGGGGCCTAGTTTCCAAAATGGGGTCACTTGTGCGGGGTTTCTGCTGTTTAGGTACCTTAGGGGACCTCCAAATGTGACATGGTGCCCGCAATCTTTTTCAGCCAAATTTCCTTTCCAAAATTCAAATATTGCTCCTTTCGTTCCAAGCCCTCCCATTTGTCCAAACAAAGGTTTCAGACCACATGTGAGGTATCACCGCGCTCATAAAAAAGTGGTTAACAAACCTGGAGGTCAAATTTTTGGAATTACCTCTTAAAAAAGTAAGAAAATTGATGCTAAAGCAACATTTTTGAGAAAATTATTAAAATTTTCAATATGACAACGTAACGTTAACAAAATCTGTGAAGTACCTGTGGATCTAAAATGCTCACTGTACCCCTAGATAGAAGCCTTGAGGGTCTAGTTTCCAAAATGGCGTCACTTGTGAGGGGTTTCTTCTGTTTAGGTACCTTAGCGGACCTGTAAATGCAACATGGTGCCCGCAATCTATTTCAGCCAAATTTGCTTTCCAAAATTCAAATATTGCTCCTTCTGTTCCGAGCCCTCCCATTTGTCCAAACAGAGGTTTCTGACCACATGTGGGGTATCGGCGCGCTCATAAGAAAGTGGGGAACAAGTTTTGGGGTCCATTTTGTTGTGTTATTTCTTCTAAAAGTGAATAAATTTGGGTTAGAGCAACATTTTTAGGTAAAATTTAAATTTTGCTTTTTTTCATTCCACATTGCTTTTGTTCATGTGAAGCACCTGAAGGGTTAATAAACTTCTTGAATGTGGTTTTGAGTACTTTGGGGGGTGCAGTTTTTAGAATGGTGTCACTTTTGGGTATTTTCTGTCATCTAGGCCTATTGAAGTCACTTCAAATGTGATGTGGTCCCTAAAAAAATGGTTTTGTAAATTTTGATGTAAAAATGAGAAATCGCTGATAAACTTTGAACCCCTCTAACTTCCTAACAAAAAAAAAATTTGTTTCCAAAATTGTGCTTATGTAAAGTAGACATGTGGGAAATGTTATTTATTAACTATTTTGTGTCACAGAAATCTCTGGTTTAACGGTATAAAAATTCAAAAGTTGAAAATTGCTAAATTTTCAAAATTTTTGCCAAAATTCAATTTTTTTCATAAATAAACGCAAAAAATATTGTCCTAAATTTGGTACTAACATGAAGTCCAATATGTGACGAAAAAACAATCTCAAAATCACCAGGATCCGTTGAAGCGTTCCAGAGTTATAACCTCATGAAGTGACACTGGTCAGAAGTGCAAAATTTGGTCTGGTCATTAAGGTGAAAATTAGCTCCGTCACTAAGGCTGGTTTCACACTACGTTTATTTAACATCCGTCCATAACGTTTTTTTAGCGGAAAAACGGATCCAGTGCAAATGCGTTTTCACTTCAATGCATTTGCAATGGACTCGCGTTAACATGCGTTCACCTGCGTTTGCGTGCGTTATAGTGAGGATCCAGCGACTTGCAGTTTTTTAACATCTTTCAAAAACGCTACTTGTAGCGTTTTTGAGCTGCGTCCAAATACTGCATGTCACCGGATCCTGACTAAACAGCATGCAAACGCAGGTGAACGCTGGCGTGCTGATAGACAGGATCCTGCTTGCTCTACTGAGCATGCCCAGAACCAGTCTCGCATGATCTGTCTCTCTCTCCTCCTCCCTCCCTCACCCTCTCTCTCTATCTCTGTATTTCCCCCTTCCTCCCCTCCCTCTCTCTCCCACCTGAGAGCTGCGGACACTCGTAACCAAGGTAAATATCGGGTAACCACTTCTCTTAGTTACCCGATGTTTACGTTGGTTACGTGTGCAGACAGCCCTGCTCCTAGCAGCTGCAGACACTCGTAACCAAGATAAATATTGGGTATCCAAGCCTGATGTTTACCTTGGTTACCAGCGTCTGCAGCTGTCAGAAGCCGGCTCCCAGTCTAGTTCCCCTCACTCCCGATCACATGACTCCAATGCCCGCCCCTAAACATCCAGTGACAGGATCCTGCAAAATAACAGATGCGTTTGCATGCGTTTTTTGCTGTAAAAGCAGGATCCGCTTTTGCAGCAAAAAAACGTTCCTGACGCATGTTAAATAAACGTAGTGTGAAACCAGCCTAAGGGGTTCAGGGCTGAAGACAGTGTCTGTGTGCTAGATCCTGTGTACATCATAGAACTGCTGCTGCAAAAAAAATTCCTCTTATTAGGCTATGTTCACACTAGAAAAATGATTTTTCTTAAGAAATTTCTTAAGAGTGAAGGATTAGTGCACCTGCGTTAAAAAACGCACCAAAAACGCACCTGCGTTTTTGCCGCGTTTTCGGTGCGTTTTTACCGCTGGTTGCTCCCTGCGTTATTGTGCCAATTATCTATGGCAAAAAACGCAGTTAGCTGCAGAAAAGAAGTGACATGCTCATTCTTTTTCTTAAGAAAATCTACTGAAAGAATTTTCTTAAGAAAAAAACGCAGTGTGTGCACAGCTAATTTTTTTAGCCATAGGTTTTGCTGGGGAATGTCTGCAGAAAGGTTACAAGAATTTCTCAAGAAATTTCTGCAGCAAAAACGGACCCAAAACGCAGGTAAAAAACGCAGTGTGTGAACATAGCCTTAGTGCTGCATACGGTCTGTTACTGCAGTGTGTGATATAGTGACAGCTTATTCACAGGCAGGGAGAGATTTAAAGCTGTCCTGACATCTGCTACTAATAAACAACAATCTCAGCACTGCTACATCCCTTGTGTCTGTTATACTAGCAATAGGTATTACAACTTGCAAAAAAAAGGTCCCAAAATTTTAAAAACAAGGGGTTTAGGTGTAGTGTAGTGCCTGTCAGCCACCATCTCAATTCACAGTCTGAGGGTTACCAAATTTTTATTAATACTTGGTGTCAGGGTCACTACTTCTGCCTCAAGTCCAGTACCTTCCTAGCAACAAGCTAGCATATTTTGGGGGGCTTCATATCTTACAACACCTACATAGTGGCTTTCTGCAACTAACACATAGTCTTAAGGGTGCTTTACACACTGCGACATCGCTACCGATATATCGTCGGGGTCACGTCGTTAGTGCCGCACATCCGGCGCCGGTAGCGACTTCACAGCGTGTGACACCAAGGAGCGACGATCAACGATCGCAAAATCGTCCAAAAACTGTGATCACTGACACGTCGCTCCTTTCCTTAATAATATCGTTGCTGCTGCAGGTACGATGTTGTTTGTGCGGCAGCACACATCGCTATGTGTAACACCGCAGGAACGACAAACATTTCCTTACCTGCGTCCACCGGCGATAGCACCCGCCCCCGTCGCTCGTGCGACATTTGGTGATCGCTGCCGTAGCGAACATTATCGCTACGGCAGCATCACACGCACATACTTTTTCAGCGACGTCGCTGTGACAGCCGAACAATCCCTCCTTCAAGGGGGAGGTGCGTTCGGCGTCATAGTGACGTCACTGCGGTGTCACTAAGAGGCCGCCCAATAGCAGAGGAGGGGCGGAGATGAGCGGCCGGAACATGCTGCCCACCTCCATCCTCATTGCTGCTGGACACAGGTAAGGAGATGTTTGTCGTTCCTGCGGCGTCACACATAGGAACGACGAACAACCAGCGGCATGCACAACCAACGATATTATGAAAAGGAGCGACGTGTCAACAATCAACGATTTTTGACGTTTTTGCGATCGTTGATCGCCGCTCCTTGGTGTAACACGCTGCGATGTCGCTAACGGCGCCGGATGTGCGTCACTAACGACGTGACCCCCGACGACATATCGTTAGCGATGTCGCAGCGTGTAAAGCACCCTTTAGTGTTACCCAATTTTTATTAATACTTAGTGTCAGGGTCACTACTTATACCTCAAGGCCAGTACCTTCCTAGCAACAAGCTAGCATATTTTGGGGGGCTTCATATCTTACAGCACCTACATAGTGGCTTTCTGCAACTAACACACAGTCTGAGTGCCAAAAACCAATACTAAAAGAAAAGTGTTGTCAAACCCTTTTTTCTTTTGGCGCTGAAAGACATTCACAACATCTTTGTCGACTCCTCCAAGTGGTAGTTTCTCCAATAAAGGTTCCTTTTGGTTTTTAGACTTACAGAAACAGCTATCGTGAGAAACTATAAATGCAAGTTTAACAACCCGGCATAAGTGTTGTTCCACTGCCTGTAGAAAAGGTCATGTTACAGTATTCACCTTGAATAATCAAACCAAAAAAAATGGGAAAAAGAGGGGGTAAGGACCACGAATAAGGTGGTAGTGACAGTGGTGGTCGCCCAAGCAGTGTGATCGAGCCAAAGAAAAAGGTTCCTGCTTTATCTACCTCTGCCTTCCCAATTTTCTTGTCCACGTGGGAAAGCAGTCTTGCGCCCTGAAGAGTGCGAACAGGTAACAAGTTGGCTAGCAGAAAATGCCTCCAGTTACTTGTAGAGTAGCAAATCCCAAGAGTCCACACAGACAGACTTGAGTAGCCCAGAGGCTGGCCCATCGAATCCTCAGCCTGGTCCTCCTTCCTCACAACATAAGTATTCTAAGGAAACATATGACACCAAAGTAGGTTACTCTGAGGAACTATTTACGGGACCCTTTGACCTTTCTTGCCTCTAACCACGCAACACCACCAACGCAGGTGAGGCCGTGGTGTACAGTGATGCACAGATCTTTGAGCACCCAAGGCCAGAAGAAAGCCATGTTGTTGGCCGTGACATGCTGGGCAATCAGGTGGAAGTGTTGGAGGATGATGAGACACAGTTGCCTTCAGGTCAGCCTGAAACCTCCGTTGACCTTCAGGAATTTGAAGATGACCAGGTCGATGATGAGGTGACTGATCCAACATGGACGGATGGCATTGATTGCGAGAGCAGCAGTGCAGAGGAGCATGTGCCCATAGTCCGCAAACAGGCTGTAAGACATAGGGTTTCGACCACTGACAGAAGTCAATCAACTGTGCACATGACACCACCACCTGTGGCATCTGAGTCCAAGGGTCCGTGCACCACCTTTGCCATCTCAGAGTACAAGAATCCGTGCACCACCTCAGCCATCTCAGAGTCCAAGGGTCCGTGGTGCGATTGTGTGGGAGTTTTTTTCCAAGAGTCCTTCGGACCAAACGGTTGTCATTTGTCAAATCTGTCAGACCAAGCTAAGCAGAGGCAAAAATACTTCCAGCTTGGGCACCTCCAGCATGAGAAACCATATGTTAGCCAAGCACGCCACTAGGTGGTTGACAGCTCTAGGTGAAAAACACGATTTCCAGACTCAAAAGTCTGCCACTTCCCCCGAGCTGCCTGCTTCCCAAACTGGTGTGAAAGAAGGTGGCACTGATGCCTCCTTCTCCCAACCTGATGTTGGCCAAACTCAATCATCAACGATATCAGCTTCGATGTCTCAGCATTCCGTTCAGGTGTCCTAAGCACAGACCTTTGAAAAGAAGCGAAAATACCCCGTTACGCACCCAAGTGCAGAAACCATAACTGCACACATTGCACGATTGATAACACTTGAGATGTCGCCGTATCGTCTTGTGGGAACAGAGGCTTTCCGCGACCTTTTGGCGGTGTTAGAACCAGGGCTGTGGAGTCGGAGTCGTGGAGTCGGAGCTCATTTTGGTGGAGTCGGAGTCGGTATAAAATGCACAGACTCCTACTCCTAAAATATATAATAAATTGGGGACAGTAGTGCAATGCAGAATGTGCTGAATATTTTACTAAATAATAACATTTAATATAATGCTTATATTTAAGTGAAAAATGTATTGTAGTACAATGTGAACATCAGACATTTAATTATTTTTATGATACAATAATCAAGATATTTAGATAAAACATAAAATATATTTATTGGAATACAACTTTAGATCACAAAAAACTAATAAATTGTAAATATGTAATACACTATGTAATATATATATATATATATATATATATATATATACATATATACATATATACATACACACACAAGATATATATGTAATTGTCATGATTGACTCCTGGCTCAGCTGGAGCTGAGCCTTTTTTTTAGTTTCACTTCTGATGCAGGTCACGTTAGGGGTTAATCCTTTCTGCCTCGTTCTGGAGGTCAGGCTGCTTTATTAGGGGACTGTTTCTCTTGGGCTTCGCCAGTGATACTTCTGGCTCTGCTGTGTTCTGCTCTTGAGTGACCTGTTGTCTGCCCTGCCCCCTCCTGACCTCCGTGTTCACCTGACCTGTTAACCTCCTCTGTTGTCTGTTTCCATCAGTGTCTCTCCCGCTGTCTCCCTGTTCGTTCCTTATCTGTTTACCTTAATTCTGTCTTGTCTTCCCACTCCCCCTTGCTTCTAGGCTCTGATTTCCCGGCTACTGACTATTTGCTTCCCTCTGACTACGTTTAGACTTTGCCCTTGTGTACTTACAAGACCTCATGTTGTGACACGGCTTTCTGACAATTCTACTGCCATCTGGTGGGCTTCACTAGTATTACCTCTGCTAGGGAATTCCCTGCTCATACGTTTCCTCCACTTTTACGCCCCCTAGTGATTTACCAGCTAACTACCTTCTCAGATAGTTTCAGGAATCCTCTCAGTCCCACATTACTGCGCTGTACTGCTATTGTACATCTTAGAGTACAGCGTGACAGTAATCTACTGTATATTGCATAGTGTATTACATATTTACAATTTATTACAGTTTGTGTTCTAAAGTTGTATCCAATAAATATATTTTATGTTCTATCCAAATATCTTGATTATTGTATCATAAAAATTATTAAATGTCTGATGTTCACATACACATGTTCATGTATTACAATAAATTTTTCACCTAACTATAAGCGATATATGTAGGAGTCGGAGTTGGAGTCGGAGTCGGAGCAAGAGAAATTGAGGAGTCGGAGTCGAAGGTTTGGTTTACCGACTCCACAGTCCTGGTTAGAACATCAGTACTCTGTACCTAGCCGCCACTATTTTCTCGTTGTGCCGTCCCCGCTCTCCACAATCACGTGTCTGTAAACATCAAACGGGCTCTCACCAACACCATAACAGGGAAGGTCCACTTAACCACAGACACATGGACAAGCAGAAGTGGACAGGGACGCTACATCTCACTGACGGCACACTGGGTGAACCTGGTGGCGGCTGGTACAGAGTCTTGGCCGGCAACATCCCATATAGTTCCCACACCCAGAATAGCGGGGCCCACTTCAATCACAGTTTCAGTAGCCTCCTACACAGCAACAACTCCCTCCTCCTCCTACTCTTCAACTTGCTCCTGTGCATCCTCTTCAACATCCGCCGGTGTCCAACCGTCGACATCATTCCCCAGCAGGGATCTCTGCAGCACTGCCTCGGCTAAGCAGCAACACGCTCTACTGAAGCTCATCTGTATCGGTGACAAATCGCACATGGCACCTGAGCTTTTGAAAGCGATAACTGAGCAGACAGATGAGTGTACTGAGCCTTTGGACCTCCGTCCAGGGATGGTAGTGTTCGATAATGGTCATAATCTGGTGGCGGCTTTAAAGCTTGGAAAGCTTGTACACGTTCCTTGTATGGCCCACGTTGTAAATTTAGTAGTTCAGCACTTTCTGAAGAAATATCCTGGGATACCAGACCTACTTACCAAGGTACGACGTATTAGCGCACATTTCCGCAAGTCATCTCCCTCTTTTGCTGGCCTGGCAGTGCTGCAACAGCGCTTACACTTGCCTCGTCACAGATTAATATGTGACCTCCCTACGAGATGGAATTCATCCTATCATATGTTGGCCAGGATCCATTAGCAGCAGAGGGTAGTATCCCAATTCCAGCTGGAACATGCCCGTCAGACGGAGCTGCCAGACATAAGTACTGCCGAGTGGGTGTGGATTGCAGACATTTGTCAGGTCTTGGAGAATTTTGATTACTGTACCAACATTGTGAGCAGTGAGAATGCTGTTATCAGCATTACCATTCCACTGATTTGTTTATTGAAACGCTCTCTGGATGGTCTGACTGACCAAAGTGTTCATACACCCGAGTTGTTTGTGGATCCAGACTTCACAATGGTAGCTAGTAATCAACACAACCTTGGCCAAAAAGCTCTGGCCACCTTTGCTCAGCATCATGAGGATGAGGAGGATGATGAAGAACTGGAATGCTTTGAAGTTGGTAACCAAGGGATTGACAACCCAAGCTTCAGGGCTGCTGTCCAGCATGGATGGCCTGAGGAGGAGCAGGAGGAGGAGAGAGAGACTGAGTAGGAGAGGAGGTTTAGGAAGACAGAATGTATTCTTAGCAGTGACATACAAAGGTTTCCAGTTCGGAGTCTGGGACACATGGCACAGTTCATGTCACACTGCCTTTCTCATGACTGTCGGCTAGTCCACATTTTGGCAGACAACAATTCTGGTTATGTACCTTCCTTGACCCACACTACAAAGACAAATTTGCTTCGCTACTTGTGGAGGCAAATATGGATTGTACTACGGAAACATTCAAGAGGGCTGTAGTGGAGCAGTTGATGAAACGATTACCCTCAGGTCATGCTGGCGTCAGAGGTAGCGTGTCATCTCACGCAACAGGATTACAAGAGAGGGCTACGCATAGTAGGAGCAACACAGGCGGGGGACTAATGTGCCAAAACTGGTCCAATTTCCACAAACCGTCAACTGCGAATCAGATAACGGTTGGGGGAACGATGACAAGGAGGGAACAGTTAAGTAAAATGGTGAGGAACTATGTATGTAGGTGACAGTATCAGCGTGCTTTCAGAGTCTACTGTTCCCTTTAACTATTGGGTTTCCAAGCGCAACACTTAGCCAGGCCTTGCGTTATACGCTTTGGAAGTGCTAGCTTGCCCTGCTATGAGTGTGTTGTCTGAGCGTGTTTTCAGCTCAGCGGGGTCAATAATAACAGATAGTCGCACACGACTATCCACGGAAAGTGCAGACAGTTTGACAATGATCAAAATGAACCATAGATGGATTGCCCCAGAGTATCTCTGGCCGCCTGTTAACAATACCCAATAATAAGTGTAGCCCCAAAATTTGAATTTCTTACGTTCAAATAAGTTCCATTGTTTCTCATTCAAGACTATTTTGTCTTCTATCATCTAATGACACCGCACGACTAATCTAACTTGTTATGCTGCTGCCATGTAATTGTTTGGCCTAATCACCCAGGGCAATATTTTTCAAGCCTTTGTACATTATGCACTGGCACAAGCACTGTCGAGGCTACACTGTCTAGAACAATTGGTCAGGCAGTCTCTATTTGTGTTCTATCTTGATGCTGTGCTCCACGGTGTGTTACACATGGCCCCCTGCAAAACCAGAATTTTTTTTAGCTTCTTGACATGTTATGCCCTGTTGCTTATCCTACCAATTTTTTTAAAATAAGCTGTTGGGAGCTCTTGGGAGTACCTTGTGATGCTTAGCTACATGATGTCTGAACCTTTACACCTTAGGGGAACTGAATGTATTAAACTCCTTGGCATGTTATGCCCTGTTGCTTATTCTACCATTTTATTTTTTTTTTAAAATAGGCTGTTGGGAGCTGTTGGGAGTACCTATTGATGCAGTGCCCCATAGTGTCTGAACCATTATCCCCTGGGGACACTGAATATATTAAACTCCTTGGCATGTTATGCCCTGTTGCTTATGCTACAAATTTTTTTAAAATAAGCTGTTGGGAGTACCTTGTGATGCTTCGGCTAGTTTCACACTTGCGCTATTTTGACGCAAACGGAATCCGTCACTAATGTAGTACAGTTCATTTATTTACATTGGAAGCGCGTTACTATGGCGCGTGTGTGTCATGCAGTACCCGCTTGTGTCCACATGATGTCGCGCTTCCACTGTAAATAAATGAACTGTACTACATTAGTGACGGATTCCGTTTGCGTCAAAATAGCGCAAGTGTGAGTGAGCCCTTAGCTACATGGTGTGTGAACCATTATCCCCTGGAGAAACTGAATGTATTAAACTTCTTGGCATGTTATGCCCTGTTGCTTATGCTATTTTTTTTTTTAAAAAAGCTGTTGGGAGTAACTTCTGATGCTGCGCTACAAGGTCCTGGGGAAACTGAATTTTTGGAAATCCTTGGAATAAAGCCTGAGTTCCAGAGTGAAACAACTGCCACTTCACCTGGGCTGCCTGCTTCCCAAACTGTTGTGCAAGAAGGTTGCGCTGATGCCTCCTTCTCCCAACCTGATGCTGGCCAAACTCAATCATCAATGACATCAGCTTCAGTGTCCCAGCGTTCCGTTCAGTTGTCCATACCACAGACCTTCAAAAAGAAGCGAAAATACCCCGTTACGCACCCAAGGGCAGGAACTATAACTGCACACATTGCAGGATTGATAGCCCTTGAGATTTTGCCGTATCGGCTTGTGGGAACAGAGGCTTTCTGCGACCTTTTGGCGGTGTGAGAAAATGAATGTATTAAACTCCTTGGCATGTTATGCCCTGTTCTGGTGACTACGTAAACGCCGCGTGCTGCTCTGAGCACGTTATTCAAAGACACCAGAAATGCAGTCAGGCACCTTCTACAGGCTGTGCCCATACTGTTTCAGCCTTTTCCCATCCATTTCAGCCTTTTCCTCAGTCACCACAGGTCACCAACAGGTCCGACGTAAAATTATTCTGGTTTCCCATAGACTTACATTGGGGGTCGAATATTCGCGAATACTCGAATAGCGGCAAGATATTCGTTAGATATCCGTCGAAGCGAATAATAGGGTATTCGATCATCTCTAGTAACGATAAATGTGAGGCTACTTCATATACATCCTGAGGTAACAATAAATGTGAGGCTACGTCATATACATCCTGAGGTAACAATAAATGTGAGGCTACGTCATATACATCCTGAGGTAAACAATAAATGTGAGGCTACGTCATATACATCCTGAGGTAAACAATAAATGTGAGGCTACGTCATATACATCCTGAGGTAACAATAAATGTGAGGCTACGTCATATACATCCTGAGGTAAACAATAAATGTGAGGCTACGTCATATACATCCTGAGGTAACGATAAATATGAGGCTACGTCATATACATCCTGAGGTAAACAATAAATGTGAGGCTACGTCATATACATCCTGAGGTAAACAATAAATGTGAGGCTACGTCATATACATCCTGAGGTAAACAATAAATGTGAGGCTACGTCATATACATCCTGAGGTAAACAATAAATGTGAGGCTACGTCATATACATCCTGAGGTAACAATAAATGTGAGGCTACGTCATATACATCCTGAGGTAAACAATAAATGTGAGGCTACGTCATATACATCCTGAGGTAAACAATAAATGTGAGGCTACGTCATATACATCCTGAGGTAAACAATAAATGTGAGGCTACGTCATATACATCCTGAGGTAACAATAAATGTGAGGCTACGTCATATACATCCTGAGGTAAACAATAAATGTGAGGCTACGTCATATACATCCTGAGGTAACAATAAATGTGAGGCTACGTCATATACATCCTGAGGTAAACAATAAATGTGAGGCTACGTCATATACATCCTGAGGTAACAATAAATGTGAGGCTACGTCATATACATCCTGAGGTAAACAATAAATGTGAGGCTACGTCATATACATCCTGAGGTAAACAATAAATGTGAGGCTACGTCATATACATCCTGAGGTAACAATAAATGTGAGGCTACGTCATATACATCCTGAGGTAACAATAAATGCGAGGCTACGTCATATACATCCTGAGGTAACAATAAATGTGAGGCTACGTCATATACATCCTGAGGTAACAATAAATGTGAGGCTACGTCATATACATCCTGAGGTAAACAATAAATGTGAGGCTACGTCATATACATCCTGAGGTAAACAATAAATGTGAGGCTACGTCATATACATCCTGAGGTAACAATAAATGTGAGGCTACGTCATATACATCCTGAGGTAAACAATAAATGTGAGGCTACGTCATATACATCCTGAGGTAAACAATAAATGTGAGGCTACGTCATATACATCCTGAGGTAACAATAAATGTGAGGCTACGTCATATACATCCTGAGGTAAACAATAAATGTGAGGCTACGTCATATACATCCTGAGGTAACAATAAATGTGAGGCTACGTCATATACATCCTGAGGTAAACAATAAATGTGAGGCTACGTCATATACATCCTGAGGTAACAATAAATGCGAGGCTACGTCATATACATCCTGAGGTAACAATAAATGTGAGGCTACGTCATATACATCCTGAGGTAACAATAAATGGGAGGCTACGTCATATACATCCTGAGGTAACAATAAATGGGAGGCTACGTCATATGCAGCCTGAGGTGACGATAAATATGAGGTAACGTCATATACAGCCTGGGGTAACGATAAGTGAGAGGTAGGAATAATAATAATATTTATTCATTTATATAGCGCTGTTAATTCAACAGCGCTTTACATACAATGACAACACTGTCCCCATTGGGACTCACAATCTAAGTTCCCTATCAGTATGTTTTTTTTGGAGTAACGTCATATACAGCCTGAGGTAACGATAAATATGAGGTAACTATAAATGTGAGGTAACACATCATATACAGCCTGAGGTAACGATAAATGTGAGGTACCGTTATATACAATGTGAGGCACCGTTATATACCAGTCTGAGGTAATGTGCGTCTTGACATTAACGAAATGTAACTTATAAGATATGAGGAACCATTCATCATGAAATATAACGTGCTTCTGCCAACCACAATATGGCCGCGGAGCACTCACCTCAGCCTCCTGTGGAGATGGCCGCTGCCGGTCTCCATGGTTTCCTCAGGGCGGGTGCAGTAACTATAAGACAGTTGGGCGGAGTCTTGTTGGCGCTGTGACGTCAGAGGGCGGCGTGCTTTAAAGACGCCTCCATTTTGCAGCTCAGGCTCCTAGTGCCTCCATTTTGTAGAGCGGGTCCCCGTTGGGTATTTCGGGGCGCAGTGTGAGAGCCGCTGACCCTACAGCCCCCTCTGCGTGTAACACATCTGGGCATACAGAACAGGCCGCAGCGCTCGTCACAGGACGCCAGGTGAGAGCCTACAGGACCGGGGCCCGGAGCACATGAGGAGACCCTGTGGGGAGCTAGGAGGGATGATGAGGGGTGTAGGGGGCCGTGTACACAAAGCTGCCAGTGTGTGGGCATGGAGGGTGTGCAGGAGACGTGTGTGTGTAGAAACCTTGTGAAGGCTCTGGGCAGGAGACTGTAGATGTGTCGGCAGTAATCGTTCAGGGTGTTTTCGGACAGGAGGTGTTCTCCCTCTGGGTTGTGGGTCTATGGGCTAGTGTGTATTGGGGTGGCGGGGAAGATCTGTTGAGGCTTGCTTGTTGGGGGGGTTGGTTGAGGCTTGCTTGTTGGGGGTGTTGGTTGAGGCTTGCCTGTTTGGGGGGGGGGGGGGTGTTGGTTGAGGCTTGCCTGTTTGGGGGGGGGGGGGGTGTTGGTTGAGGCTTGCCTGTTTGGGGGGGGGTGTTGGTTGAGGCTTGCCTGTTTGGGGGGGGGGTGTTGGTTGAGGCTTGCCTGTTTGGGGGGGGGGTGTTGGTTGAGGCTTGCCTGTTTGGGGGGGGGGGGTGTTGGTTGAGGCTTGCCTGTTTGGGGGGGGTGTTGGTTGAGGCTTGCCTGTTTGGGGGGGGGGTATTGGTTGAGGCTTGCCTGTTTGGGGGGGGGGGGTATTGGTTGAGGCTTGCCTGTTTGGGGGGGGGGGGGTGTTGGTTGAGGCTTGCCTGTTTGGGGGGGGGGGTTGGTTGAGGCTTGCCTGTTTGGGGGGGGGGGTTGGTTGAGGCTTGCCTGTTTGGGGGGGGGGGGGTTGGTTGAGGCTTGCCTGTTTGGGGGGGGGGTTGGTTGAGGCTTGCCTGTTTGGGGGGGGGGGTTGGTTGAGGCTTGCCTGTTTGGGGGGGGGGGTTGGTTGAGGCTTGCCTGTTTGGGGGGGGGTTGGTTGAGGCTTGCCTGTTTAAGGGGGGGGTTGGTTGAGGCTTGCCTGTTTGGGGGGGGGGTTGGTTGAGGCTTGCCTGTTTGGGGGGGGGGGTTGGTTGAGGCTTGCCTGTTTGGGGGGGGGGGGGGTTGGTTGAGGCTTGCCTGTTTTGGGGGGGGGGGTTGGTTGAGGCTTGCCTGTTTGGGGGGGGGGGTTGGTTGAGGCTTGCCTGTTTGGGGGGGGGGGGTTGGTTGAGGCTTGCCTGTTTGGGGGGGGGTTGGTTGAGGCTTGCCTGTTTGGGGGGGGGTTGGTTGAGGCTTGCCTGTTTAAGGGGGGGGTTGGTTGAGGCTTGCCTGTTTGGGGGGGGGTTGGTTGAGGCTTGCCTGTTTGGGGGGGGGGGTTGGTTGAGGCTTGCCTGTTTGGGGGGGGGTTGGTTGAGGCTTGCCTGTTTGGGGGGGGGTTGGTTGAGGCTTGCCTGTTTGGGGGGGGGGTTGGTTGAGGCTTGCCTGTTTGGGGGGGGGGGTTGGTTGAGGCTTGCCTGTTTGGGGGGGGGGGGGTTGGTTGAGGCTTGCCTGTTTTGGGGGGGGGGGTTGGTTGAGGCTTGCCTGTTTGGGGGGGGGGTTGGTTGAGGCTTGCCTGTTTGGGGGGGGGGGTTGGTTGAGGCTTGCCTGTTTGGGGGGGGGGGGTTGGTTGAGGCTTGCCTGTTTGGGGGGGGGGTTGGTTGAGGCTTGCCTGTTTGGGGGGGGGGGTTGGTTGAGGCTTGCCTGTTTGGGGGGGGGGTTGGTTGAGGCTTGCCTGTTTGGGGGGGGGGTTGGTTGAGGCTTGCCTGTTTGGGGGGGGGGTTGGTTGAGGCTTGCCTGTTTGGGGGGGGGGTTGGTTGAGGCTTGCCTGTTTGGGGGGGGGGTTGGTTGAGGCTTGCCTGTTTGGGGGGGGGGGTTGGTTGAGGCTTGCCTGTTTGGGGGGGGGGGTTGGTTGAGGCTTGCCTGTTTGGGGGGGGGGGGGTTGGTTGAGGCTTGCCTGTTTGGGGGGGGGGTTGGTTGAGGCTTGCCTGTTTGGGGGGGGGGGTTGGTTGAGGCTTGCCTGTTTGGGGGGGGGGGTTGGTTGAGGCTTGCCTGTTTGGGGGGGGGGGTTGGTTGAGGCTTGCCTGTTTGGGGGGGGTTGGTTGAGGCTTGCCTGTTTGGGGGGGGGGGTTGGTTGAGGCTTGCCTGTTTGGGGGGGGGGGTTGGTTGAGGCTTGCCTGTTTGGGGGGGGGGGGGTTGGTTGAGGCTTGCCTGTTTGGGGGGGGGTTGGTTGAGGCTTGCCTGTTTGGGGGGGGGGGGGTTGGTTGAGGCTTGCCTGTTTGGGAGGGGGGGTTGGTTGAGGCTTGCCTGTTTGGGAGGGGGGGTTGGTTGTTTGGGGGGGGGGGGGTTGGTTGAGGCTTGCCTGTTTGGGAGGGGGGGTTGGTTGTTTGGGGGGGGGGGTTGGTTGAGGCTTGCCTGTTTGGGGGGGGGGGTTGGTTGAGGCTTGCCTGTTTGGGGAGGGGGCTGTTGGTTGAGGCTTGCCTGTTTGGGGAGGGGGCTGTTGGTTGAGGCTTGCCTGTTTGGGGGGAGGGAGTGGTTGAGGCTTGCCTGTTTGGGGGGAGGGAGTGGTTGAGGCTTGCCTGTTTGGGGGGAGGGATTGGTTGAGGCTTGCCTGTTTGGGGGGAGGGAGTGGTTGAGGCTTGCCTGGGGGGGGGTTTGGTTGAGGCTTGCCTGTTGGGGGGGTTGGTTGGGGCTTTGCTTGTATTGTGTTGGGGGTTTGGGGCTTGTATTGTGTTGGGGGGGTTTGGTTGGGGCTTGCTTGTATTGAGGGGGGGGGGAGTATTGGGGTTTGCTTGTATTGGGGGGAGTATTGGCCTTTGACTATTGTGGTGGCAACGGGGAAGGATTGTCAGGGTGCCTGTATTGGGGGGGATACGATCAAGGCTTGAATGTATTGGGAAGGGAGGGATTGTCGGGGGTTGCCAGTTTCTAGAGGATGGGGGGGACTGTTGAGGCTCGCTTTGTATCTTGTGGAGGGGGCACTGTCTGGGCTTGCCTTGTATCTGGGTTGTTGCCTGTGCTTAGTGTTCATCTTTGCCTTGCAGGTGGTCCGGCAGTAACGATGGCCTCTCCGTCAGCATCTAAAGTTGTGCTAAAGAGCACCACCAAGCTGTCGCTGAACGAGCGGTGAGGAAGCTGAAATCCTCTGCACTACGTAACATACAAAATGTAGCCGGTACCTTGCCCCTCCATTAATGAGCGGGCGGCAGCTGTCCTTCCTGGCAGCCATGTTACACTGTGAGGAGTTGTCAGTGGGGTGTGGTAATACACAGTGAGGGGCGGCCTGGCGCCCTCCCCCTTCTTCCACCTGTTATACATGGGTTCTGGCTGCAGCCTGGTAGCATGTTACCTGTGCTGCGTGATGCCCGCTGCGGTGTCCGAGGCTGGCACACCAGAGTGTGGCCAGAGCTGTAAGAGGCATGGCATTGGGTCACCCTCCCTGCCCAGAGACCCTTATTGTAGGGTCTTGTAAGAGGCGTCTGCTTTGCGCTCTCCTCTTGTCTCCTCGTTGCATCCTCAGCACCTCCATCCTCATACCTGTGCTGCCTCCATGTGTCTTGTCCTAATAATCTTTATGTAACGCCAATGTATTCTGCAGCGCTTTACAATCCAGAGGTACATATACAGACAGCCATAAGTAAGTTATAGAAAATACAGTAATTCAAGCAAAACTGACGACCCTGATCATAATAGTTTACAATCTACAGTGAGGTGGGTGTGACATAAAGTGCAGGTACTGATTTACTACGATGGTCCATCCATCTTGAGCAAATGGGGGATAGATTTAAAGCTGCATGAGCCGGTTACCAGCCAACATTTGTAGTGCTTTTGGCTGTGGTGGAGAGTTGAAGAATTATGTTCAGAGAAATAATGAAGGGGCTGTATGTGAAGGGACTAATATTAGGGAACGCGATAGGCCGCCTTAACAAGATTTTATTTATAGGTAGTGCCTTAAACTGTGTAAGTTGTGGTTAGTCTAATTTCTGGGGTAGAGCATGCCAGAGCATTGGTGCAGCTCAGGAGAAGTCTTGGAACCTGTAGTGGGAGGTTTGGATTAGTGTGGATGTTAGTCGAATGTGGCTTTTGGAGTGTAGAGAGTGGGGTGACGAACAGATGGAGATGTCCTCTTACCTGTGCTGCCTTCATGTCGTGTCCCCATCTACTCCATCCTCTTACCTGTGCTGCCTCCATGCCGTGTCCTAATCTCCTCCGTCCTCTTACCTGTGCTACCTCCATGTCGTGTCCTCATCTCCTTCATCCTCTTACCTGTG
Organism: Anomaloglossus baeobatrachus; assembly: GCF_048569485.1. Taxonomy (NCBI): domain Eukaryota; kingdom Metazoa; phylum Chordata; class Amphibia; order Anura; family Aromobatidae; genus Anomaloglossus; species Anomaloglossus baeobatrachus. The sequence continues at coordinate 128,771,125 of NC_134364.1, forward strand.
CTGCCTCCATGTCGTGTCCTCATCTCCTCCGTCCTCTTACCTGTTACCTCCATGTCGTGTCCTCATCTCTGTCCTCTTACCTGTGCTACCTCCATGTCGTGTCCTCATCTCAGTCCTCTTACCTGTGCTACCTCCATGTCGTGTCCTCATCTCAGTCCTCTTACCTGTGCTACCTCCATGTCGTGTCCTCATCTCAGTCCTCTTACCTGTGCTACCTCCATGTCGTGTCCTCATCTCAGTCCTCTTACCTGTGCTACCTCCATGTCGTGTCCTCATCTCCTCCGTCCTCTTACCTGTGCTACCTCCATGTCGTGTCCTCATCTCAGTCCTCTTACCTGTGCTACCTCCATGTCGTGTCCTCATCTCCTCCGTCCTCTTACCTGTGCTACCTCCATGTCGTGTCCTCATCTCAGTCCTCTTACCTGTGCTACCTCCATGTCGTGTCCTCATCTCAGTCCTCTTACCTGTGCTACCTCCATGTCGTGTCCTCATCTCAGTCCTCTTGCCTGTGCTGCCTCCCATGTGTCATGTCCTCATCTCCTCAGTCCTCTTACCTGTGCTACCTCCATGTCGTGTCCTCATCTCCTCAGTCCTCTTACCTGTGCTGCCTCCATGTCGTGTCCTCATCTCCTCAGTCCTCTTACCTGTGCTGCCTTCATGTGTTGTCCTCATCTCTTCAGTCCTCTTACCTGTGCTACCTCCATGTCGTGTCCTCATCTGTCCTCTTGCCTGTGCTACATCCCATGTGTCATGACCTCATCTCCTCTGTCCTCTTACCTAAGCTGTCTCCATGTCGTGTCCTCATCGCCTCTATCCTCTTACCTGTGCTGCCTCCCATTTATGTCCTCATCGCCTCTATCCTTGTGCTGCCTTCATGTGTTGTCCTCATCTCCTCTATCCTCTTACTTGTGCTGCCTCCATGTGTCATGTCGTGTCCTCATTTTTCGCCTCCCTGTGACTTTTGGAGCTCTCCTTTGCTGTGTCCCTATATTGTAGCTCTTCTCCCTTTTTATAGCTGTGCACATGTGGAAGTTGCGGAGGATAGATCATGAGCAACATGTATGCCAAAAAACAATCCAGTGGTGACTGCTCCTCTGGGGGCCTTGAGGTGCGTGCTACTGTCTGTTGAATCTTATCTAAACCTCCCCCCATTTTGTTCGACCTTGAAGCTTTACTAACATGCTGAAGAACAAACACCCGATGCCTGTGAATATCCGCGCCACGATGCAGCAGCAAAGCCTGGCCAGTGCCAGGAACAGAAGACTGGCGCAGCAGATGGAGAACCGGCCGTCTGTGCAAGCCGCTCTGAAACTCAAGCAGGTGAGACTCCGCTACCAGGTGTGGCTGTCAGTGGCAGCGTCTACGTGGAATCTAGCAGCCATATTGGACTAGGTTTGTGTGTTGAGCGCAAAATGTTTTGATTTTCACAAACGCATTTAAAATTGTGGTAAACTTCATAGTCCACATCTGAATAACAATCCACATGTAAATCTTTCTAACATGTGGTTATACTCTACTCACACCCAGAGCTGCTGTTACTTTGATCTCAAGCTGGTTGAGGTTTGAGGCTGCTTTGTTTGTGACTAGAGGAAGATCTACCACTGCGGAGGTCACTACACTGAGATAAATGCCCTTACACAAGCCAATATCTGTGAACCAGCACTCATGAGGTTTCTCCAGCCAATAAGCCTGATGGGTGAAACACTGCTTCAGCAGGGAGTACGATTTTTAATCATGGTTAAATGCATTTTGTTGGTAGATGCAATTTTTAGTGCTGATTTCGAAGGTCCCCTTACATAAAATGACAATGGTCTTGACCACTTACTGTATACGAGCGCTTGCTGCATTTCCAGTTAATCTCGTGTCTCTGGAGGAGACAGGGCAGCGGCACACAAACACAAGTATTCATAGCTATGGGTTTTTTGGGAGAAATTAACTTCTCTGGGGGGTTTAACACCCTGGTTAGGTCCAGTGAGATAATCTGCTGGGACTTTAATCGATGAGGCCTCAGGTCGTCTTCCTCTTTTTTTGGTTTCCCGAGTCCCTTCTCACAAATCTGGTTGCGGTGGTGGCCCACCATACTCCTGAGTTGCTATTTTCTTACCACATGGCGGACTAGGTAATGGGGAAGAGGCAAGTGGGAAGTGTGACTTTTACTGCACCTGAGACAACCTTATAAAAATGTAAATTGTGATTAAGGGGTTACAGGAAGACCACATGGGCCCAACGGGTCCTGTCACGCGTCGACTAGAAGCTTCTATATTATTGTGCTATGCTGACCTCTGCTAGTCCCTAGATAGTGATGTGGATCCAGCTGGTGGTGGCTTGGTCTACAGTGCATTCATTTGGGGGGGCCAGAGGTCAGAGCCCACCAATCTTGTGATAAGATTAGTCCTGTCATATGGATGAGAGCAGAGCGCAGATATTGGATCTGCCCCTGGGAGTGACATTGCGGTGAATGGCCAGAGGAGCGCTCGGCAGCAGTGCAGCTCTTGCCTTGTTCGAGGTACACGAGGGACGGCCTGCCAGCCACTGTATAATGGTTATATTTTCCCAGTCTTCACTGTCATTTCGTTCCATATGTGTAATCTGTCTTTCTCCCGCTAGAGCTTAAAGCAGCGGCTCGGTAAGAGCAATATCCAGGCCCGGTTAGGGAGACCGGTGGGAGGGCTTCAGCGAGGGTCCGGTGGAATGCGCGGAGCTGGGATGGGGCTCCGGGGGTCACAGAGGGGAATCATGCGTGTCGGCCGGGGAGGCAGAGGAATGCAGCGAGGTGCCATGATGATGCGAGGTGGGTCCGCTCTCTTGTTCTGTTCGCTCGTTCTTTCATGGATGTCTCATGTCTGACTATTCCAGTGTCTCCTGATTTTCTAGGTCAAAACATGCGAGGCCGGGGTGGTGCCACCAGGATGGGGCTGAGGAGAGGAGGCGGCATGCGAGGTCGTGGAGGCCCTGGCCGAGGACTCATGAGGGGGGGGCCACTGGGCCGTGGAGGAATGGGTGGCAGAGGTTAGTGTTGGTCTGGTGACCAGTGTATGATCAGGGGGTCGCTGCCAATGTCAAATGTAATTGTATGTATATGTTCTCAGGCCGTGGAGGGGTGATGCTTCGAGGAAGAGGAGGCTTTGGCCGAGGTAGAGGCCGTGGTAGAGGAAGGGGAGCCGCCCGACCCACACTGACCAGAGAGCAGCTCGACAACCAGCTGGATGCCTACATGTCCAAGACGAAGGGTCACCTGGACGCAGAGCTGGACGCTTACATGGCCCAGGCTGACCCAGAGTCCAATGACTGATACAATAAAGCTTTTCTGTAAAGGACTGCCTTCTCAGACCGCCACAGGATGGCCGCTGCACCAGCTCATTGCCTCGTTTTAGAGTTCCTCTTACATTATTTTTTTTTTATATACATACAATTTTTTTTTTTCCTCAGTTTTATTTTCGATTATCGAATGTATGGAGACTGCCAAATCCCCGTTCACATGGGATCACTCTCCCAGAGAGCTGGACTTGTGCAGCGGTCGATGCTGGACCTTCATGTTCTCGGTTTTAATGACAATCCTGCAGATTGCAGGGCGCCCCATAAATCTCAATTTGTGCATCTCCATGACACTAGGATTTGTCCGGTAGCACCGGGAGTCCTGTCTGGCTGCGGGCGAACGGCCTGCCATGTGTTATTAATCATTAAACACTTTACAGTTTGTACCTGATTCTGTCCATTACTGGCCACGGGGGGAGGGAAACATGGTGGTACTGTTGTGGTTATGCGCATCGTAACACTCGCACCAGAAGATCTTCCCACAGCCCTGAGGTTACAGGGGTTGATGGTGTCTGACTGGTACAGAATAACCTGCAGATGTCTTCCTTTAGTAAGACATCATAAAGGTGCGAAAGCTTCTTTCTGGGAATCTGTCTTGACCATTAGTGATGAGTGGGTAATACCGTACCTGTAATGAACTCCTCACTGAGTATAGTGGAAGTCAATGGGGGACTCGAGCCATCTTCTGGAAGATTTCCTGCTAAAGTTCTCCATTGACTTCACGATAATCATGTCCTGCCCCTTCGAGCATCCAACTGCCGTAACGAGTGTCCAGCCCCTGAACAGTCGTGCTTGCTCGTCACTATCATATATTCCCCCACCTCCATCTTGCATTGTCGGGATTCTTCACTTGCTGATCTAGGGTTTGCCATCAGATGGGGCAGGTTCACGGCAGACCCTCCTTGTACAGGCTGAACCCATTCTGGTGGGGGTGGGGCATTACTTTTTAATTTTGGCGCAACGGCAGCTATTTGTAGAGGTATAGGGAAAAAGTCAATGTGTAAATTACATTTTTTTTTTTTTTTTTTTTTTTGGCGGTCTTGTACTCAAGCATCGGTAGTGCTCCCAATGTTTGTTTAAAATGTTAAAATGTCCCCTATAAAAAAATGGGTGATAAAGAAAAAAGCAGTTACAATAGCTGAATATTATAGGTAAGGCCGGCTTCACATCAGCGGTATTCTGCTGCAATGCCGGATCAGTCAAAAATGTGATACAGTTCAATGGCATCGCGGTCAAGAGAAGTTCACATGCGGTCACAAGCGGTCACATGTGAACTTATCTTGCCGCGATTCCATTGGACTGTGTTGAACTGTACCGCATTTGTGCCAGACCTGGCGTTGTCGCAGAATACCGCTGATGTGGAGCCGGGTGACTGCTTCATATAAGGTGGCAGTTCCTGCACCCCTGATACGTGTGAACAAGGCCGTATGGCAGAATGTGGTCACTGGAGGTCTGTAAACGCACAGGAGACATTTTCTGACAAAGGGAACCTGTCAGGTTTGGGGCCTATAAGCTGTGGCCACTACCAGTGGGCTCTTATACACAGCATTCTAATATGCTGTATATGAGCCCAGGCCGCTGTGTAGAACGTAAAAATCACTTTATAATACTCACCTAACGGTTGCTGCGCTGGAGTTGGGTCAGATGGGCGTCTCTGGTGCCAGCAACTCCTCTTTCAGCCATCTTCGGCCTTCTGAAGCCTGTGTACATGACACGTGTACGTCATACACACTCGCCGGTCCTGCGCAGGCGCACTACAATACTTTGATCTGCCCTGCTCGAGGCAGATCAAAATGCCCCTGTGCAGGACCTCATTGCCGGCGAGTGGATGATGGACGCGTCATGCCCCCAAGTTTGAGAAGGACAAGAAAGAGGAGGCACCGGAGACTCTCATCTAACCGAACTCCACCGCAGCGACCGTGTAGGTATTATAAAGTGATTTTTATTTTCTACACAGCGGCCCGGGTTCTTATATACAGCATGTTAGAATGCTGTGTATAAGAGCCCACTGGTGGTGGCCGCAGCTTATAGGCCCCAAATCTGCTGACAGGTTCCCTTTTAGGCCCTGTGCGCAAGCTGCAGATTTGCCGCAGAAAATGTGTCTAAATTGCTGCAGTCATTCCCCAGAATGTCTTATGCTGCGTTTTTTATACCTGCAGATTTACCCGTGGATTTTCCGCTGTGGAATTTAATGAGCAGTCACTACTTTTCTGCAGGTACCTGTGGTTTTTGCCATAGATAATGGTAAAAACCGCGGGGACCAACTTGCAGAAAATCCGTGGGTGCGGTTTTTACCGCAGGTGCGGGATTCTTGGAGAGGGTCTGCTTTTTCCTTTAGAAAGGCACTTTCTAGTGCGCACATAGACTTAAGGCTATATGTGCACTAGAAAGTGTTTTTTTTTCTTAAACAAAACTGGCCCTCTGAAAGAAGAATCCTGCAGCCGCGTTTTTGCCGCTGATTTTTACCATTTATCTATTGCAAAAACTGCAGGTACCTGTGGAAAAGTGACATGCTCATTAATTCTGCAGCGGAAAATCCACGGGTATAAAACGCAGTGTGCGCATAGCATTTTTCTTAAAACCCATAGGTTTTGCTGGGGAATTGACTGCAGCAATGTTACACATTCTCTGCAGAAAATCCGCAGTAAATCTGCAGCGTGCGCAAAGGGCCCTAGGCCCTGTGCGCACTATAAAAAGGAATTTTCTAAGAAAATTCTGGAGGCTCAGTAAGATTTCCACACCTGTGGGAAAATACCGCACTGAAATCCGCATGTGGTTTGTGGCGGATTTTGTGTGGAAATGCCGCAGCCAGCGTCGGACTGGCTACTGGAGGAATCTCCAGTAATACCAGGTCTGGCTGCGGTTACCTGCACTGAACTCAGGAGCTGTCACCTGAGCTCCGGAGGGCAGCCTAGACTAAACTGCGAGCGCCGAGTGATTGATTCCCCAGCAACTGCAGTTTAGTTCAGACCGGGTTGATCTCTGGAGCTCAGGTGACAGCTCCGGAGTGCAGCCCGGCCTCTCTACAGCTGTCACCTGAGCTCCGGAGTTCAGCCTGGTCTGAACTACACTGCAATTGCTGGGGAAACAATCACTAGGTGCTCGCAGTAAAACATGCAGCTGTCAAAATTTGCCTAGTGCGCACAGCATTCTTTTTCCCATAGGATTTGCTGGTGAATCACTGCAGAGCTGTTGTGAACATTTTCTGTAGTGAAATATGCGGGAAATCTCGTCTAGTGCGCACAAGGCCTTAGGCTATGTGCGCACTAAAAAAGTGATTTTTCTCAAGAACATTTCTTGAGAAACTTCTGGGAGTTGAAGATTACCGCACCTGTAGTAGAAAAAACGCACCAAAACGTGGGAAAAACGCATGCGATTTTGCCGCGTTTTTTCCGCAGGTTCATCCCTGCGTTTTTTATGCTGAACTGCAATAAATATCGATAATCGATAGATAATGGATAGATGAGACATATATAATGTCCCACCTCCCTGCATATTCTAAGCTGGCACCCTTTGTGACTTTCATGTGGCACTAAAGGGTACCTAGCCTTGTATTTAGCCAAAAAATAATTAAAAAGCCACGTGAGGTCCCCCCATCTTTTGTAGCCAGCTAGAGTAAAGCAGACTGCTGCAGCCTGCAGACCACCGCTGGCAGCTTCACCTTGGCTGGTAATCCAAAACAGAGGGCACCCCACGCTGTTATTTTACATTAAATAATTTAAAACAAAAAACGTTGGGTCCCCCCCAAATTGGATCACCAGCCAAGGTAAAGCGGACAGCTGGGGTCTGATATTCTCAGACTAGGGAGGTCCATTGTTGTTTGACACTCCCCAGCCTAAAAATAGCAGGCTGCAGCCGCCCCAGAAGTGGCGCATCTATTAGGCGTGCCAATCCTGGCGCTTCGCCCCAACTCATCCCGTTGCACTGGTGCAGTGGCAAACGGGGTAATATATGGGGTTGATGCCAGATTTGTAATGTCACCTGGCATCAGGCCCTGGGGTTAGTGATGTCACGCGTCTATCAGATACCAGACATCACCAACCCAGTCAGTAATAAAAAATAGAGAACAAAAAGTTTTATTTGAAAAAACACTCCCCACATTCCCTCTTTCACCAATTTGACAAGAACAATCAATTCCACGTCCGGTGTAATCCATACCATAGTCGCTGTCCCAGTCAATGAAGAACAGAATGTTCCCCATTGGCTGGGAGAGCAGTGCAGTGACCTGAGCTAACATCAATAGGTCAGCCCAGGTCCCTGCAGGGGATGATGAGCGCTGCTGTCAGGAGGATAGATGAGATAATTACCTGCTGTGACTATCTCCTGCCATCAGCGCTGTCACTGCCTTCTATGCCCGCCGCGTTCTCAGCAGTATTGTGAGAGCCCGTGACATCACCGCTAGTGACAGTCTCGGGCTGCTCGCGAGACGGGCATAGCCAGCAGTGACGTCAGGAGGCAGGAGATTGTCACAGCAGGTAATGCTCTCATCTATCCTCCTGACAGCAGCACTCGTCATCCCCGCGGCTGCACGCACTGTAGGGTGACAAGCTGCTGACACTGCGGGCAGACACTGAGACACTGACACTGCAGGGCGGGCAGCCGCGGGGCTGCAGCGGGACACAGTGCACGGGCACCTGGAGGTTACACGGAAGTGCTTCTGTGCGGCGTCCAGGGAGTGTGACGTCTGTGTTTACTCTCTCCGCTTCCTCTTGTCATAATGACATCACTTCCTGCAAAACCGCAGGCAGCGATGAGCATTACTGCAGGTATATCGCGGCTATACCGGGGGTATACCGCACATCATTTGCTGCCTGCGGTATACCCCCGGAATTTCGCCATTACATTAGTGAATGGAGTGAAATACCGAAGCTACCAGCAGAAAAGAAGTGACATGCACATTCTCTCAAGAAAATCTGCAGAAAGAATTTTCTTGAGAAAAAAAACCGCAGTGTGCGCAGTTATTTATTCCCATAGGTTTTGCTGGGAAATGTCTGCAGGAAGATTACAAACATGTCTCAAGACATTTCCGCAGCAAAACCGCGGGTAAAAACGCCTAGTGTGCACAGGGTCTTAGACATGAAAGAGCAGGTCCAGTGTGCCCCTCTCTATGTACTATTATCACTCCGCGTTATAATGCCTTGCTACCTGTGGCCATAACGGTCACAGCAACACCACGTGGCCCATTCTCTACTGCTGGCGCAAACTACATCTCCCATCATGCCCCGCTGCCGTCTCAGCTTCCACAGACACAACACGCGCCGGGTCCACCCTGCCGAGAAAAAAAAGGAGAAAAGTAAACAAGTGCCGCGGCCTCACCAGACGGCACCCGCGAGAGACGAGCGCTGCCATTGGATGGCGGGACGAAATCGTCTCTAGAAGATGAGCTCTGATTGGTGACTGCTGCCAGGCAAGCGGATGACGTCATCACCGGCTTCACCTATTGTTATAACGGAGCGAAAACAAGTTCTGGAGAGGGAAGAAGTGCGGGCAGAAACCGAGGAGGTGCGGGGCAGAAACCGAGGAGGTGCGGGGCAGAAGCTGAGGGGCAGAAACCGAGGAGGTGCGGGGCAGAAACCGAGGAGGTGCGGGGGCAGAAGCTGAGGGGGAGAAACCGAGGAGGTGCGGGGCAGAAGCTGAGGGGGAGAAACCGAGGAGGTGCGGGGCAGAAGCTGAGGGGGAGAAACCGAGGAGGTGCGGGGGCAGAAGCTGAGGGGGAGAAACCGAGGAGGTGCGGGGCAGAAGCTGAGGGGGAGAAACCGAGGAGGTGCGGGGCAGAAGCTGAGGGGGAGAAACCGAGGAGGTGCGGGGCAGAAGCTGAGGGGCAGAAACCGAGGAGGTGCGGGGGCAGAAGCTGAGGGGCAGAAACCGAGGAGGTGCGGGGCAGAAGCTGAGGGGGAGAGGGGCAGAAACCGAGGAGGTGCGGGGCAGAAGCTGAGGGGCAGAAACCGAGGAGGTGCGGGGCAGAAGCTGAGGGGGAGAGGGGCAGAAACCGAGGAGGTGCGGGGCAGAAACCGAGGAGGTGCGGGGCAGAAGCTGAGGGGCAGAAACCGAGGAGGTGCGGGGGCAGAAGCTGAGGGGGAGAGGGGCAGAAACCGAGGAGGTGCGGGGCAGAAGCTGAGGGGCAGAAACCGAGGAGGTGCGGGGCAGAAGCTGAGGGGGAGAGGGGCAGAAACCGAGGAGGTGCGGGGCAGAAGCTGAGGGGCAGAAACCGAGGAGGTGCGGGGCAGAAGCTGAGGGGGAGAGGGGCAGAAACCGAGGAGGTGCGGGGCAGAAGCTGAGGGGCAGAAACCGAGGAGGTGCGGGGCAGAAGCTGAGGGGGAGAGGGGCAGAAACCGAGGAGGTGCGGGGCAGAAACCGAGGAGGTGCGGGGCAGAAGCTG